>NC_086447.1:759508186-759878186 GCF_028390025.1 Pseudophryne corroboree
TTTTTTGAGCAGTGTATATATATATATATATATATATATATAAAAGTGAAGGATAAACAAAGCACCTAATAGTATCTAATAATAGTGTAATAATATAACATCTAGAAAGTGAATTGATATCTTCGGTCATGTGACCACCAGTAGAATCATGAAATATGTAATACAAAAGAAGAAATACAACATAGTATGTAACATTTTTAACACTGCACACCTATTGTACAACAGAACTGTTTTTTAGGAACATACTAGTCGCACAATTAAAAATCCACATTCAGGGATAATGAAAGGTTAAAAGACAGAATTTTAATTCTGCAGTGACATACAAATGCTAAAAAAAAATGTTCAAGATAAAAAATTAGCTTATCTGTCCATTGGGAGAAGTCCAGTAACAGCATTTCCAACGCGTTTCATCTTTGGCAGCAAGACGTCATTAAGCCCCTTGAGGAAGTCTTGCTTCTAAAAACTAAACTTGTTGGAATTGCTGTACCTGGACTTCTTCCAGTGGTAAGATAAGCTTCTTATATTTTTAAAATCTTGTAAATGTGTTTTTTTTTACAATTTGTATGTCACTGCTGAATTAAAACTGTTTTTTAACCTTTCATTATCCCATGTCTCTCTTACCCAACTCCAACTTTACCTACTTACTTAGAACCTATCCCTGATTCCACTCTCCGGCACACCTCACACATCTATTCTCTGCAGTGGTTCCTCGGCTCAGCCCTTGAGAGCACTATGTGTTATGCTGTTTGTCTCCTGGCAGCAAGGAGCTGTCAGGGACCTTTACTTTGGTTTGATCAGTGCTGTGCCGTGCTAGTACCAGTGGAGATTCTGCATCATCATTGGGCTGGGCCAAATTACGATGCGGGCCGCATTCAGCCCGTGGGCCGTAGTTCAACCACCCCTGCTATAGGATGTGACTAAGCAATCCCTTACTCCTCATGTGAAAGAAATGATTGGTAATAGTGGATATTTGTTCATAAAACCATTACAACCTCATATATAATGGGTCATATGTCTTACTTAAGTGAAGTGCAAAGCGGGCATGTCCCTGTAGCATATATAATATAAAATATTTGTATTAACTTAAATGGTGTTCTACATATCAAAATTATTGTCATAGATAAACATGTTATTGCTAGTGCAGACAATAAAATATAACAAAATATAAACAAAATATTTAAAACATTAATGAAATGACAGCATCACAATATGGAAATGGAAATAAAATGAAGAGGCATAAAATAAAACTGCACAAGTCATACTTAAAACTGGACGCGTTTCATGGCTCCTGGCTAATTCCTTAGATATGTTAATATTCATTTTTGTTTAAAAAGATATTGAAAACATGACAAGTAATGTAACCTTATATTAGAACCAGCAAAAATTATTCTAGATACCAATTGCCATGAATACGACTGTCTGATTGCTCTATACAGACTATCTGAAAAACCCAGATTCCACTTTTAAGCATCCAGATTGTTTATTATAATTCTGCCTGTTTGTCAGCTGTTTTACAGCAAGTAGATCTGTAATATACCCTGCAAGGGCAGGTACGGATAGCGGCATTTCACTTTTACCTTTCACCAATAACCTAGTGGGGAAGCTCAAGTGTCATGTGCAAAGACATGGAAACGCATTTTAGTCATCATGGACACAGTCCACAACACACAGCATGTTGTGACAAAGTGCAGGGCAACGATAATGTGTTTCGTTACCACCTGCATCATTAAGCACGCTTGCTCTTCACCAGGGATGCAGTAGGATGACCAACTTGCTGGGTGATTTCAGAGAAATCCTGGAATCCTGGAATCTCACCAACTGAGTGTAAATACTGGGCAGTTATCAGGATTCTGTTTGTCAGTAAAATACCAGCTATAGGGATTCCAGCGTCGATCTCCTGAACGAAGGGATCCCGACAGCCGGTATATTGACTGCATCCCAATTCAAATACATTAATTCCATTTAAAATCTTCCTCTTTGTTATATTAAAGTTGCCAATTGTGACCTGTTGAAGCATATTTTAAAAAGAGACAACACTGTATAAAGTAGAGATGAGCGCCTGAAATTTTTCGGGTTTTGTGTTTTGGTTTTGGGTTCGGTTCCGCGGCCGTGTTTTGGGTTCGAACGCGTTTTGGCAAAACCTCACCGAATTTTTTTTGTCGGATTCGGGTGTGTTTTGGATTCAGGTGTTTTTTTCAAAAAACACTAAAAAACAGCTTAAATCATAGAATTTGGGGGTCATTTTGATCCCAAAGTATTATTAACCTCAAAAACCATAATTTACACTCATTTTCAGTCTATTCTGAATACCTCACACCTCACAATATTATTTTTAGTCCTAAAATTTGCACCGAGGTCGCTGTGTGAGTAAGATAAGCGACCCTAGTGGCCGACACAAACACCGGGCCCATCTAGGAGTGGCACTGCAGTGTCACGCAGGATGTCCCTTCCAAAAAACCCTCCCCAAACAGCACATGACGCAAAGAAAAAAAGAGGCGCAATGAGGTAGCTGTGTGAGTAAGATTAGCGACCCTAGTGGCCGACACAAACACCGGGCCCATCTAGGAGTGGCACTGCAGTGTCACGCAGGATGGCCCTTCCAAAAAACCCTCCCCAAACAGCACATGACGCAAAGAAAAAAAGAGGCGCAATGAGGTAGCTGTGTGAGTAAGATTAGCGACCCTAGTGGCCGACACAAACACCGGGCCCATCTAGGAGTGGCACTGCAGTGTCACGCAGGATGTCCCTTCCAAAAAACCCTCCCCAAACAGCACATGACGCAAAGAAAAAAAGAGGCGCAATGAGGTAGCTGTGTGAGTAAGATTAGCGACCCTAGTGGCCGACACAAACACCGGGCCCATCTAGGAGTGGCACTGCAGTGTCACGCAGGATGTCCCTTCCAAAAAACCCTCCCCAATCAGCACATGATGCAAAGAAAAAGAAAAGAAAAAAGAGGTGCAAGATGGAATTGTCCTTGGGCCCTCCCACCCACCCTTATGTTGTATAAACAAAACAGGACATGCACACTTTAACCAACCCATCATTTCAGTGACAGGGTCTGCCACACGACTGTGACTGATATGACGGGTTGGTTTGGACCCCCCCCAAAAAAGAAGCAATTAATCTCTCCTTGCACAAACTGGCTCTACAGAGGCAAGATGTCCACCTCATCTTCACCCTCCGATATATCACCGTGTACATCCCCCTCCTCACAGATTATCAATTCGTCCCCACTGGAATCCACCATCTCAGCTCCCTGTGTACTTTGTGGAGGCAATTGCTGCTGGTCAATGTCTCCGCGGAGGAATTGATTATAATTCATTTTAATGAACATCATCTTCTCCACATTTTCTGGATGTAACCTCGTACGCCGATTGCTGACAAGGTGAGCGGCGGCACTAAACACTCTTTCGGAGTACACACTTGTGGGAGGGCAACTTAGGTAGAATAAAGCCAGTTTGTGCAAGGGCCTCCAAATTGCCTCTTTTTCCTGCCAGTATAAGTACGGACTGTGTGACGTGCCTACTTGGATGCGGTCACTCATATAATCCTCCACCATTCTATCAATGTTGAGAGAATCATATGCAGTGACAGTAGACGACATGTCCGTAATCGTTGTCAGGTCCTTCAGTCCGGACCAGATGTCAGCATCAGCAGTCGCTCCAGACTGCCCTGCATCACCGCCAGCGGGTGGGCTCGGAATTCTGAGCCTTTTCCTCGCACCCCCAGTTGCGGGAGAATGTGAAGGAGGAGATGTTGACAGGTCGCGTTCCGCTTGACTTGACAATTTTGTCACCAGCAGGTCTTTCAACCCCAGCAGACCTGTGTCTGCCGGAAAGAGAGATCCAAGGTAGGCTTTAAATCTAGGATCGAGCACGGTGGCCAAAATGTAGTGCTCTGATTTCAACAGATTGACCACCCGTGAATCCTTGTTAAGCGAATTAAGGGCTGCATCCACAAGTCCCACATGCCTAGCGGAATCGCTCCCTTTTAGCTCCTTCTTCAATGCCTCCAGCTTCTTCTGCAAAAGCCTGATGAGGGGAATGACCTGACTCAGGCTGGCAGTGTCTGAACTGACTTCACGTGTGGCAAGTTCAAAGGGCATCAGAACCTTGCACAACGTTGAAATCATTCTCCACTGCACTTGAGACAGGTGCATTCCACCTACTATATCGTGCTCAATTGTATAGGCTTGAATGGCCTTTTGCTGCTCCTCCAACCTCTGAAGCATATAGAGGGTTGAATTCCACCTCGTTACCACTTCTTGCTTCAGATGATGGCAGGGCAGGTTCAGTAGTTTTTGGTGGTGCTCCAGTCTTCTGTACGTGGTGCCTGTACGCCGAAAGTGTCCCGCAATTTTTCTGGCCACCGACAGCATCTCTTGCACGCCCCTGTCGTTTTTTAAAAAATTCTGCACCACCAAATTCAAGGTATGTGCAAAACATGGGACGTGCTGGAATTTGCCCATATTTAATGCACACACAATATTGCTGGCGTTGTCCGATGCCACAAATCCACAGGAGAGTCCAATTGGGGTAAGCCATTCCGCGATGATCTTCCTCAGTTGCCGTAAGAGGTTTTCAGCTGTGTGCGTATTCTGGAAAGCGGTGATACAAAGCGTAGCCTGCCTAGGAAAGAGTTGGCGTTTGCGAGATGCTGCTACTGGTGCCGCCGCTGCTGTTCTTGCGGCGGGAGTCCATACATCTACCCAGTGGGCTGTCACAGTCATATAGTCCTGACCCTGCCCTGCTCCACTTGTCCACATGTCCGTGGTTAAGTGGACATTGGGTACAACTGCATTTTTTAGGACACTGGTGAGTCTTTTTCTGACGTCCGTGTACATTCTCGGTATCGCCTGCCTAGAGAAGTGGAACCTAGATGGTATTTGGTAACGGGGGCACACTGCCTCAATAAATTGTCTAGTTCCCTGTGAACTAACGGCGGATACCGGACGCACGTCTAACACCAACATTTTTGTCAAGGACTCAGTTATCCGCTTTGCAGTAGGATGACTGCTGTGATATTTCATCTTCCTCGCAAAGGACTGTTGAACAGTCAATTGCTTACTGGAAGTAGTACAAGTGGGCTTACGACTTCCCCTCTGGGATGACCATCGACTCCCAGCGGCAACAACAGCAGCGCCAGCAGCAGTAGGCGTTACACGCAAGGATGCATCGGAGGAATCCCAGGCAGGAGAGGACTCGTCAGAATTGCCAGTGACATGGCCTGCAGGACTATTGGCATTCCTGGGGAAGGAGGAAATTGACACTGAGGGAGTTGGTGGGGTGGTTTGCGTGAGCTTGGTTACAAGAGGAAGGGATTTACTGGTCAGTGGACTGCTTCCGCTGTCACCCAAAGTTTTTGAACTTGTCACTGACTTATTATGAATGCGCTGCAGGTGACGTATAAGGGAGGATGTTCCAAGGTGGTTAACGTCCTTACCCCTACTTATTACAGCTTGACAAAGGGAACACACGGCTTGACACCTGTTGTCCGCATTTCTGGTGAAATACCTCCACACCGAAGAGCTGATTTTTTTGGTATTTTCACCTGGCATGTCAACGGCCATATTCCTCCCACGGACAACAGGTGTCTCCCCGGGTGCCTGACTTAAACAAACCACCTCACCATCAGAATCCTCCTGGTCAATTTCCTCCCCAGCGCCAGCAACACCCATATCCTCCTCATCCTGGTGTACTTCAACACTGACATCTTCAATCTGACTATCAGGAACTGGACTGCGGGTGCTCCTTCCAGCACTTGCAGGGGGCGTGCAAATGGTGGAAGGCGCATGCTCTTCACGTCCAGTGTTGGGAAGGTCAGGCATCGCAACCGACACAATTGGACTCTCCTTGTGGATTTGGGATTTCGAAGAATGCACAGTTCTTTGCTGTGCTGCTTTTGCCAGCTTGAGTCTTTTCATTTTTCTAGCGAGAGGCTGAGTGCTTCCATCCTCATGTGAAGCTGAACCACTAGCCATGAACATAGGCCAGGGCCTCAGCCGTTCCTTGCCACTCCGTGTGGTAAATGGCATATTGGCAAGTTTACGCTTCTCCTCCGACAATTTTATTTTAGGTTTTGGAGTCCTTTTTTTACTGATATTTGGTGTTTTGGATTTGACATGCTCTGTACTATGACATTGGGCATCGGCCTTGGCAGACGACGTTGCTGGCATTTCATCGTCTCGGCCATGACTAGTGGCAGCAGCTTCAGCACGAGGTGGAAGTGGATCTTGATCTTTCCCTAATTTTGGAACCTCAACATTTTTGTTCTCCATATTTTAATAGGCACAACTAAAAGGCACCTCAGGTAAACAATGGAGATGGATGGATTGGATACTAGTATACAATTATGGACGGGCTGCCGAGTGCCGACACAGAGGTAGCCACAGCCGTGAACTACCGCACTGTACTGTGTCTGCTGCTAATATATAGACTGGTTGATAAAGAGATAGTATACTCGTAACTAGTATGTATGTATAAAGAAAGAAAAAAAAACCACGGTTAGGTGGTATATACAATTATGGACGGGCTGCCGAGTGCCGACACAGAGGTAGCCACAGCCGTGAACTACCGCACTGTACTGTGTCTGCTGCTAATATATAGACTGGTTGATAAAGAGATAGTATACTCGTAACTAGTATGTATGTATAAAGAAAGAAAAAAAAACCACGGTTAGGTGGTATATACAATTATGGACGGGCTGCCGAGTGCCGACACAGAGGTAGCCACAGCCGTGAACTACCGCACTGTACTGTGTCTGCTGCTAATATATAGACTGGTTGATAAAGAGATAGTATACTCGTAACTAGTATGTATGTATAAAGAAAGAAAAAAAAACCACGGTTAGGTGGTATATACAATTATGGACGGGCTGCCGAGTGCCGACACAGAGGTAGCCACAGCCGTGAACTACCGCACTGTACTGTGTCTGCTGCTAATATATAGACTGGTTGATAAAGAGATAGTATACTCGTAACTAGTATGTATGTATAAAGAAAGAAAAAAAAACCACGGTTAGGTGGTATATACAATTATGGACGGGCTGCCGAGTGCCGACACAGAGGTAGCCACAGCCGTGAACTACCGCACTGTACTGTGTCTGCTGCTAATATATAGACTGGTTGATAAAGAGATAGTATACTCGTAACTAGTATGTATGTATAAAGAAAGAAAAAAAAACCACGGTTAGGTGGTATATACAATTATGGACGGGCTGCCGAGTGCCGACACAGAGGTAGCCACAGCCGTGAACTACCGCACTGTACTGTGTCTGCTGCTAATATATAGACTGGTTGATAAAGAGATAGTATACTCGTAACTAGTATGTATGTATAAAGAAAGAAAAAAAAACCACGGTTAGGTGGTATATACAATTATGGACGGGCTGCCGAGTGCCGACACAGAGGTAGCCACAGCCGTGAACTACCGCACTGTACTGTGTCTGCTGCTAATATAGACTGGTTGATAAAGAGATAGTATACTACTAATATTATATATACTGGTGGTCAGGTCACTGGTCACTAGTCACACTGGCAGTGGCACTCCTGCAGCAAAAGTGTGCACTGTTTAATTTTAATATAATATTATGTACTCCTGGCTCCTGCTATAACCTATAACTGGCACTGCAGTAGTGCTCCCCAGTCTCCCCCACAATTATAAGCTGTGTGAGCTGAGCAGTCAGACAGATATATATAATATTATTTATATATAGATAATAGATGATGCAGCACACTGGCCTGAGCCTGAGCAGTGCACACAGATATGGTATGTGACTGAGTCACTGTGTGCTGTGTATCGCTTTTTTCAGGCAGAGAACGGATTATAAATAAAACTGGTGGTCACTGGTCACTATCAGCAAAACTCTGCACTGTACTGAGTACTCCTAATGCTCCCCAAAATTAGTAAATCAAGTGTCTCTCTAATCTATTCTAAACGGAGAGGACGCCAGCCACGTCCTCTCCCTATCAATCTCAATGCACGTGTGAAAATGGCGGCGACGCGCGGCTCCTTATATAGAATCCGAGTCTCGCGATAGAATCCGAGCCTCGCGAGAATCCGACAGCGTCATGATGACGTTCGGGCACGCTCGGGTTAACCGAGCAAGGCGGGAAGATCCGAGTCGCTCGGACCCGTGAAAAAAAACATGAAGTTCTGGCGGGTTCGGATTCAGAGAAACCGAACCCGCTCATCTCTAGTATAAAGTATGCAAAATAAATGTATTATAATAATATCAGTTACCCTACAGGAAAATGCTTCTAAACATATTACATAAACTACATTAGATGGCAATCAGCAGGTTTATTCTTTAGGTTCAGTGTTACACAGAATGCTGCATGAGCGCACTAATCGTGATACTGTTCTTTCCCTATTTTAATGATAAGTTAAGCAGCAGACCTTGATGTTATTCTTAGTGGTTTTCTTCTGTTTGCATTAAAACTGTATAAATCTACTGAAGTGGGCCAGTCTTCTTCATTCTAATGTCTGCCCATGCTTGGGTGTTTCAGCGTGCAAAGGTTTTCATGCATTTTAAAATAAGTCAACATAAAATGTGCAAATGGATCTCTGACATGCATACAAGTCAAAACGATCCTTACAGTGATCCTTACATATAAATATTAACCTTTTTGCTGTAAGATAAAAATAAATAAGTAATAAAATATATAACATGTGAATACTTTTTGTGGTTGGTACACGTCTACAGATAAATACTTCTCCTTTTTAGCTTTCCCTAATAATCACCCTTATTGTTAGAAAGATTGTTAAATGAAAACTATTGCATTAAAACATTACATTTATGCCTAATATAGGCCCTCATTCCCAGTTGTTCGCTCGTTCTTTTCCTTTGCATCGGTGCGATTTTCCGCTAACTGCGCATGCGCAATGTTCGCACTGCGGCTGCGCCAAGTAAATTTGCTAAGAAGTTTGGTATTTTACTCACGGCATTACAAGGTTTTTTCTTCGTTCTGCTGATCGTAGTGTGATTGACAGGAAGTGGGTGTTTCTGGGCGGAAACTGGCCGTTTTATGGGAGTGTGTGAAAAAACGCTGCCGTTTCTGGGAAAAACGCGGGAGTGGCTAGAGAAACGGGGGAGTGTGTGGGTGAACGCTGGGTGTGTTTGTGACGTCAAACCAGGAACGACAAGCACTGAACTGATCGCACTGGAAGAGTAAGTCTCGAGCTACTCAGAAACTGCAAAGAAAAATCTTTTCGCAATATTGCGAATACTTCGTTCGCAATTCAGCTAAGCTAAGATTCACTCCCAGAGGGCGGCGGCTTAGCGTGTGCACTGCTGCGAAAAGCGGCTAGCGAGCGAACAACTCGGAATGAGGGCCATAGTTTCTATAGTAAATACAGTAGCAGTCCGCATTCTTCCCTCTTTCCTAGATTATTAAACATTTTCAACTGAACATGATAGTTTTGGCATTGCTTAGAAAATTAGCAGCAATATAGCTATTATTTGTATAAACGTACAAACAAAATAATTGACAAAAACCGTTGTTCAGACAAATTGGTTAAATCACAGATTAAACCAATTTGAACAGCAGTTTTTGTCCATTTTCCAGTGTTTGGGAGTAAATGGTCAATTGTCATTTGCTCCCATACATTACCAGATTTTCATTCCAACCAGCCAGATTGGACAAATGATCTGCCAGATAATTGTACAGTATATGCTTAAGGAGAAAAAAAAGTAGAGCAGTACCAATGTAGCAGTATTTTATAAATTATTTTGTTAATTTATTTTTTGTTTTAATAGTCTCTTTTTGTCACTCACTTTTTTGGTCAACCCTATGAATTATGTGTGGTGGTCAATTTGGTATAAGTCTGCCTTTGCATTCATTAATTGCAGTTATTCATGTTTTCTCAGGACAACTTTAATTACAGTTATGGCTACATGAACTTTTCCTAGTCTTGTTTAAGAAATGAAGAAATGAAATAAAGAATTGCCTTTCAAAAATTTTTCCAAAGCAAAAAGCATTAAAAAATATTGATCATTATGTTTTAGTTAGCAATCAATGCACAATATTATATAATATATATTTATATAATATAATATAATATTTATTTATATAATATAATATATATTTACATTATATAATATAATAACTACATTTGCAGAGTAAAAATGGACACGTATATATGAATAACAGCAAAGGCAAAAACATGTAATTTAAATAAAATATTTAATTAGCTATATTATCCTTAACATAAAGGCTACTTTATATATATATATATATATATATATATGTACAGTATGTATATATATATATATATATATATATATGTGTGTGTGTGTATATATATATATACTGTATATATATATATATATTTATTTTGGTTCAGTGTGAAAACACGTGTTCACAGCGCATTTTGTTTTCTTCCATTGTGCCTAGCATACCCAAATTCTGGCTTTTAAAACTTCACCCATAAAATTGTTCTGTATGACCTTTTGCTGGTAAATCCTACTACAACCCTAGGAGCATCCCTTTAATAAATTTAAATCTATTTCTTCTGGAATACTGCTTGTTTAAGCCTCATTTAGGTCTCAAATAAATCTTAATAGTGAGGGGACAATGGGACTTAAATGTCATTTAAGTACATTGCCTGGAACACAAATCAAATTTTTGCTTGTGCCTGGCCCGCATATGATTATTACCCCCAGATCCCAACAATCAAATGTAACATTTTACAGCCACACTGATTCCGTCATTTTGATAGGGCATTTTGACAATTTGTATTGCTTATATAGTTGGCATGGATACATATTGCAGCAGGTATTGCTACAGTATACTATATTTAGTTTGTTACATGATTTGTTCAAGCTTTAAGATAACTAAATCAGTTGGATTTTTCAGAGCAGAATTTTTTATTTAATTTTCACTGTACTATATAATGCACCTACAGTACATACAAATGTTTTGTCAGCCATCCGTATAAATTATCAGTTTTAAATATTCATGTTTATGCCAATGTGTGTGTGAAGGGGAAAAAAAAAGCGTCTGATGCTTTCTTTTGTATGCACAAACTAACACTTTTCTCTAAGGGTTACGGAGAGCCACAGGAGCTGAGAGTGAGCTTTACAAAACGAGATCAGAATTCTGAGACGAAGTCTTATACCAGGATCCTTGCAGCATTTCCCATTGTGTCCATGACTAAGGGCACAGACCGGATCACAGACCTCATCCTGGTGTTGTTTACACTAGGAACAATCAGTAATATATGAATAATAATGCCACCCCCTGATCATGACTAATTGAATTGCAACATGCTGTGGAGGTGATGAGGAAGCTTTGCTGGGCTTTAGTCTGCAGCCTTCATGTTTTACATGTTGCTGCATGCAGTGATTGATGGTCAGGTGCTTTCGACCACAGCAATTTTGTACAGTATCTCATAAATACTTTTCTAATGCAAAAGCATGTGAGTAAAGATCCTATGTCATCATCAATGTATAATTCATTACCTAAGGGAACAAGTGTAATTAATATATATTTTAAGATTAGTTTTTGTTTTGCTTCCAGATGGAACACAACTGTTTTAGATAAATAGCGAAATTCAGTGACCCCTTATTCAAGGTAGACATGTTAAATCATGTCACAATTATTCCATAACCTCATTCTATTTCAATGGCTTCAAATGTTGAGGTTTGATTCAAGCGCTATGGGCTTGATTTACAGTCAGACATGTTCGGAAATAAATGTGAACATCCACCGTATTCATAGTTAGCCCTACCTGTGCGACCGCACTGTCCACAGCCATTTCATGTGAAAGTACTGCAGCCTTCATTACTATCAGTGCAGACTTACACCAGCCCCATCCTAGGTGCAAGAAATCCATCTGAAATCAGAACTATCTCCAAATAGCCTGCAATGTTATCTAAATGCCCACATCACACAATAGCATACTTATTCTGTATGTAAAAGACCATATGCCACCCTGTTAAACCCACTCAGCTGCAAACTTAAGTTGTAGCTGAGATTCATGTGACTCTGAAATGCCCTTGGTAGCTCAGAGTTGCGTATGCAGGTTCAGGTGAACGTGCAGTTGCTAAAAATCGTGAGATGCATCCGAAGAGTGGACTTGAGTGCAACACTGAATCAGACTTTATTTGTCTAAAAGAATTGCACTTCATCTGTATGTTTATTTTGAAATTAAAAGTAACATTTTGATTCAGTTTTAGTTGTTTATTGAGCAAATAACTTGCACTGAATTACTTATACTTTGTGATGGCCATAGCTATATGGGATTGCCAGGAGTGAATTTTCAGACAAATATGGTGACTATGGTGAGGCATGCCTTGTGGAAAGATGCTACAAATTAGAAAAGCAAAATTATATGATCCAACATGATTTAGGTTTCCATTAGCTGCTTCTTGAATTGTCATTATATCATTTAGGGGGCACTTATCATAGATCGCATATTGCATGCAATCTGGGCGGGATCTTACCACCCAGAATGGCATTGCACTCTGCTATCCTATCGAGGGGATTTATCATCCAGCACATGCAGGGACAAGGGTACCGAAAGGAACCCATCCCTGCAATGTGCAGAGAGGGGTGTCTGGGCCCCTGTGCATCCACGGTAAGCCTCACTGCCATGCACAGGGGCCATTTCTGGGGGAGAGTTCCTGGGAGAACCCTGCTCGAACTACATCCCGCTATGTGTAGTCCATAGGCTACAATGGCTATCGCAATCAGGAGATTGCGGTAGCTGCGGTGGCTAATATCAGGAATGTGAAGCTTTCCTAATATTGTAACATCCGGCAGCATTGCAATCCCCATAGAGGGATCGCAACAGGTATCAGTACTTGCTGTGATCCCTCCTTCATTCATTTCATTATAGTATTTGCGGCTAGCCCCTGAAAATGGGTGTTTTGGGGGACAAAGCCCTAAATAGTGATGGATAAATGGTCCTCTTAGTCTCAGTTGATGGAATTTATATAAAATATTAAATAACCTAAAACTACTTCAAGTTTTCACCAGGTAGACTAAACCTTTTAGAGTACAGGGAAATGTGGTTATGTTGCATTGTTATGGGTAGGGTCATATTAAATGCTCTGGTGTTACAATGATTAAGCTGGATACACACTATACAATAATTGATGCTGATCCGGTAAATGCACAGATCTGACAAACCAATTATCAGACTGGTGCTCACTCGTAAACGATGAACAATTTCTTGCTCAGTGTATACTCTTTTTTGATCTTTTCGACGGGATCAGGAGGTCAATAACAAGATAATATTTGTAGCACCTGTTATCCCGACCTCCTGATATGACCGTTACAGCAGCATTTGAAGCCATTTATTGTCTCAAACTCCTAAATACACACTATCCAATTATTGGTCTGGTCAGCCAATTATCTGCTGATCAACCTGATAATTGAATAATTTTACCCGCCTTTATATCTGTGCCTATACTAGATGAGAGGGTAAATTGCCTATTTCAGAGAGATGCCCTCATACAAATTCTTGAGACCACACACAATCCCCTGTGGGAAATTATCCTGTACCCAATATGCAAATGCATAAGCCAAGATATAAACTGTAAATAATAATGACACATAGGTAGAAAGAGCATGTTGTGTTCTCCAAATAAATAAGTGCAATACAAACCTTGACTTTAAAATACTATTTCTCTGTAATAGTACAATATTCATGTATTTATTTCTAAATATTTATATAGTACTGTAGCTAAATATTATGCAGCACTTTACAAAGAATATTTACTCCTTCATATTAATACTTGCCCAGTGGAGTTTATAATCTATATATCCTACATCAAACACATACATTAATTTATTAGTAGATAATTAACCTACCAGAATAATGTTTGGAGTATGGCAGGAATCCAGTGCAACTGCATGAAACCCATGCAAACATAGGAAAATATAGAATACAAATAGTATCCTGGAAACATACAAATAGTATCCTGGAAGCTGGAACCAAATCCATCCAGCAGAGCTGTAACTAGTGCCCTGTGACAGAAAGAGAATTGGTGCCCCCCTGCCGATATACAAAAAAGGGATGTTGCTTTATGGGGAAGTGGTGTGGCCACAGTTGAGCCCCTTATACACATTATGCAAGGTAGAGCCCGTTACACACATTACACCACAGTAGGGCCCCTTATACACACTATGTCAGGTAAAACCCCTTATACACATTATGCCAGATAGAGCCTCTTTACATTATGTCAGGTAGAGCCCCTTACACACATTTCACCATAGTAGAGCCTCTTATACACACTACGCCAGGTAGAGTCCCTTATACACAAAAGGCCAGGTAAAGCCCCATTACATTATGCCAGGTAGAGTGCCAATACATTATAGCAAGTAGAGCACATATACATTATGCCAGGTAGAGCATCTTATACACATTATATCAAGTAGAGCCCTTATACACATTATGCCAGGAAGAACCCCTATACATTATGCCAGGAAGAGCGCCTTACACCTCATTCTTCCTCCTCATTTCTCCTTCTCATCACCCCTCCATACACACAAACATCCAGTGGAAGTAAGCCAAATGGAGGTTTGACCAATGTTACCACTCTGTGAAGTTTTCCTCAAAATCCAAAGTTCTGCAGAGTGTACACCAATAGGAGGTCCTACTGGGACCCCAACCTCCTAGTATGTCTTCTGGGATCCAATGTTACCACTCTGTGAAGTTTTCATCTTAATCCATCCAATGACTGGCCCAGAACAGGCTCCTGGGGTCAAAGTTTTGACCAGCGTACACCAACGGGAGGTCAGGCCAAAACCCCACCCCCAGGTATGTTTTCTGGAATTCAATGTTACCACTTTGTGAAGTTTTCTTCCAAAAACATCCAGTGGAAGGCCCAGAACAGGCTCCCTTGGGTACAGTTCTTCCCGGCGCATTCCGCCATGTGGTCCAACTGACCCCAACCCCCTAGTATATCTTCTGGGATGCAAGGTTTCCATTCTGCAATTTTTTCCCCCAAATCCATCCAGTATCAGGCCCAGAGCAGGCTTCCTAGGTCAAAGTTCAGGCCAGTGTACACCAACGGTAGGCCTGACTGGGACACCAACCCCCTAGTATGACTTCTGGGGTCCAATGTTACCACTTTATGAAATTTTCTTCCAAATCCATCCAGTGGAAGGCTCAGAACAGCCTCCCTGGGTCAAAGTTCCGACCAGGACCGTAACATCCCTAAAACCTGGCCAGGATCCAACTGGACTACCATGCATTGGTTTCATCCCAATTGGTGCAGGGGTGTCTGAATGCATACAGACAAACAAATCGAGCAATGAATTTTATATATAAAATATACATATGGTCCTGGCCCTGAAAGGGATTTAATATTTTTTAAAACTGCCAGTATTTTAAGTTGAATAATGAAGGGTATGTGCACCAAGTTTGGTCCAGATCTATTAAGCCCTGTAGAGCCTATGAAGAACAAACATACATACATACATACATACATACATACATACATACATTCATACATACATACATACAAATATGTCCCGCTACAGCCTTTTAGCAGCATTCTGTAGCAGGACTGCGCTGCGTATGCAGCATGGCATGCCACGTACATATGCATTGCAAGCAGCTCCCATTCAGTACAGTACGCGACCTACCACAGCAGAAAAGGACACATCTGTACATATTTCACTTTTATATATGTGTACACCAGATGTATTAAAATGCCTGGCACTGCTCCCATGCCCTGGCACATTACCGTACGTCCCTCACCAGCAGGCGGAGACACACATTTCCTGCCACCCAGCCTTATCACTAGAGATGTGCGGCGGACACTTTTCGGGTTTTGTGTTTTGGTTTTGGATCTGGATCCCCGCTCGTATTTTGGATCTTGATCCTACTGTATTATGAAAGTCAATAACATTCATTTCCATTCATTTCCAGTCTATTCTGAACACCTCACACCTCAAAATATTGTTTTTAGGCCAAAAGGTTGCACAATGGTCGCTTGATGACTAAACTAAGCAACACAAGTGGGCGGCACAAACACCTGGCCCATCTAGGAGTGGCACTGCAGTGTCAGGCAGGATGGCAGTTTTAAAAAATAGTCCCCAAAGAGCACATAATGCAAAGAAAAAAAAGAGGTGCAAGATGGAATTGTCTTGGGCCTTCCCACCCACCTTTATGTTGTTTAAACAGGACATGCACAGTTTAATAAACCCATCATTTCAGCGACAGGTGGTCCTCCTGGAAAAAACTCGCCAAGTTCTCTGAATCATAGCTAGCTATAAGCACCACCATATTTGATGACTTTTCACATTATGAGAAGAGGCAAGGGGAAGAAAACAGTGTCAAGAAGGTGATTAAAAATTAGAGAGGCACATACAATCAAGAACAACACACAGGCTTTCACCTCCACTCCTATTATGGTGTGGAACAGAAAGTGCTTCAACAAAGCAAATATTTAATTATTAATTACTTGACAACCTGAAAAACTAGGTGCCAAAGCTTCCTTCTCCATTTTCAGGGATTAAGATAAACTCGGATTTAATGCTGGGATGCAAATAAACTGGTGTATACCACAAGATCAAGATTGGATATTTTCACCTCCACGGAGTCTGGAGACTTATTTTGTGAAAATCTCATGGGTTTCTTTTTTTTACTATTTTTTTTATTGCATTTTTGTTTACATATTTTGTGGCAGATGCCTTATTTTTGATTTTCACAGCTCCCAGTTACATGCATGTGAGCATACCTGTGTGTCCCAGTTATACGCATGTAAGCATACCTGTGTGTCTTGTTTATTTTATTCATATTAAGTACTAAGCACGACTGTGCAGTAATTTTTTTTGTTATTGAGCCCCTGCCCTAGTGGAGCTTACCACTCTACAGTCCAAACTCATTTCATACTATAAGTAGGACTGTTGTAGGAAGCAATGCTAACCTCCATGCCCACAGCATGCCTAAGCCTGGCAAGCCGGACATCTTCCTGGCTGTAAGCCACCATGAGATTCCATACTGGGCCTTATTCAGTAACTGTTTGTGCCTCACAGGAGCTCCTGTCCCATCTAGTGCTGCAGTGCAATGGAAAGCTGATGCAATGCAAGATCACTGAAACTCTGTTCTTCTAACACCGCGAGGTCTTGCGATAACACTATGCAGCCCTTAGGAAAAGAAGATCCATGTACAACAAATGCACATTTTCTAAATAAATAAATCCCAAAATGTGGAACATCAATAATAAATAAAAATTAAGGTTGACTAATTGGAGTCATTCATTTGAGTGAGTCCCTAACATGAAATAATTGAGAAGAACCTCTTTCTAATGCTCCGGCAGAAAACATCACATTTACCTCTCCGGCAGTTGCGCTGGATTATGATTCAGTCTCTTCTGAGTCACACTGACTTTGGTGTATACCGACTTTATTTAAAAACACCAGCAATTTCCATTTCCACCTTTGTGGCTAGTTTTCACAAATCTATTTGTGATGTTGAAGCTTGTTTCATATCTGCTCTAGGCTTTCATTTAAACCTAGGATCAAGTACAGCAGCACCTCACGATTTATACAGCATAGGCAGCACCCCTGGAGAATTACACAGCACAGCGGACAGGCAACATCACCCCTGGACTTAAACGGTGGTGGGGCAGCACCCCTGCACTGATAGGGCAGAGGGGCAGCACCCTATATAGGGCAGCACCCCTGGAATGAAGTGGCAAAGAAAAGAGGTGCAAGATATAGTCCTTGGACCCTCGCACCCACCCTTATTTTGTATAAACAGGACAAGCACTTTAACAAACCAATCATTTCAGTGACAGGGTCTGCCACATGACTGTGGCTGAAATGATTGGTTTGCTTGGGCCCCCACCAAAATAGAAGCAATTAATCTCTCCTTGCACAAACTGGCTCTACAGTGGCAAGATGCCGTCCTCATCCTCAGACTCCCCCTTCAGTGTTTGCATCCTCATCCTCCCAGAGAAATAATATTCAAACAAAACCACAATTAGGTGTCAGTGGACTGCTTACGCTATTACCCAAAGTTTCTGAACTTGACAATAACTTCTGATGAATGCACTGCAGGTGACATATAAGCGAGGATGTTCGTAGGTGGTTAATGTCCTTACCTCTACTTATTATGGATTGACAAAGGCAACAGATGGCTTAACACCTGTTGTCCAGATTTGTGGAGAATAATTCCACACCGAAGAGGTGGCTTTTTTGGTATTTTGACCAGAGAACAATGGGCTTTTTCATTCATGGCCAACAACTGTCTCCACAGAATCCTCATTGTCAACTTCCTCCGCAGCGGCAGCTACACCCATATCCTCCTCATCCTGGTGTACTTTTACAGTGACATCCTCAATCTCAATAGCCATAACTGGACTGTGGGTGCTCCTCCCAGCACTTGCAGGGGGCGTGCAAATGGTGGTAGGAGCCTCCTCCTTCCATACAGTGTTGTGAAGGTCAGGCCTAGACATTGCAACCACAGACAGTGCCAGCACCCCTGTATTTTCACAACACCCCTGTAATTTTACAGCATACAAGACAGGGCCAGTGTACATTGATTTTCACTGCACCCTAGAATTATTACAGCATACAACACAGGGCTAGTGTACATTGATTTTCACTGCACCCCTGAAATTTTATAGCATACAGGGCCAGCAGCACCCCTATATTTTATAACATACAGGGGCAGTGTACTTTTAATTTTTAACAACTGCACCCCTGAATTTTTATAGCATACAGGGCCAGTGTAATGTTATTTAAACAGCAACACCCCTATATTTTACAGCATACAGCAGTGTTGTTTTAATTTTTAACAACTTCACCCCTGAATTTTTACAACATACAGAGCCAGGAGCACCCCTATATTTTATAGCTTACAGGAGCAATGTGCTTTTAATTTTTAATAACTGCACTCCTGAATTTTAATAGCATACAGGGCCAGTGTAATGTTATTTGAACAGCAACACCCCTATATTTTACAGCATAAAGCAGTATGCTTTTAATTTTTAACAACTGCACCGCTGAATTTTTATAGCATACAGGGCCAGTGTAATGTTATTTGAACAGCAACACCCCTATATTTTAAAGCTTAAAGCAGTGTGCTTTTAATTTTTGACAACTGCACCCCTGAATTTTAATAGCATACAGGACCAGTGTAATGTTATTTGAACAGCAGCACCCCAATATTTTACAGCATACAGGAGCAGTGTTCTTTCAATTTTTAACATCTGCACCTCTGAATTTTTACAATATATAGGTATAGCAGCACCCCTATATTTTAAAGCATACAGGAGCAATGTGCTTTTAATTTTTAACAACTTCACCCATTAATATTTATAGCATACAGTGCCAGTGTAATGTTATTTGAACAGCAACACCCCAATATTTTACAGCATACAGGAGCAGTGTGCTTTCAATTTTTAACAACTGCACCTCTGAAGTTTTACAATATACAGGGACAGCAGCACCCCTATATTTTAAAGCATAAAGGAGCAGTGTGCTTTTAATTTTTAACAACTGCACCATGAATATTTATAGCATACAGTGCCAGTGTAATGTTATTTGAACAGCAGCACCCCAATATTTTACAGCATACAGGAGCAGTGTGCTTTTAATTTTTAACAACTGCACCTCAGATTTTTTACAACAGACAAAGCCAGCAGCACCCCTATATTTTAAAGCATTCCAGTCGCAGTCTGCTTTTAATTTTTAACAACTGCACCCCTGAATTTTTACAACATACAGGGCCAACAACACCCCTATATTTTACAGCATACAGGAGGACAGTGCCCCTGCACCCTGTACAACACAGTGACAGCCAGGACAGCAACACCCATGTATAGCTGCAACACCCGGCTGTAAAAGCACATGAAACACCAGTGACAGCCAGGACAGCACCCCTAACACAGCAAAGGTACACCACAGTGACTGCAGCAGCACCCCTACAGAGCAAACACTAACCCCACCTGACGCCACCACCCACAGAGAGACAGAGGTCTGTCTCCCTCACTCTCCAAGTCCAGAGTGAAAATGGCGGCGATGTGCGGCTGTTTATATGGTATCCAAAACCCACAAGAATCCGACAGCGGGATGATGACGTATTGCCTCGTTCTGGTTTCCGAGTCTGGCGGGAAGTCTCGAGCTGGGCTCAGAAACCTGCTCAGAGCATGAAGTTTGGGGGGGTTTGGTTCTCAAGGAACTGAACCTGCTCATCTCTACTTATCACAGCCACCATTGCCTGGCCTGAGGACAGCGGTGCACAGTGATCTCATGGAACCACACCACTAATGACGGGTATCCAGGATATGGAAAAGCTCATCCAAAAGGTGCACTGGACATCAGCACTTCTGTCATGTTTTGGACAAACTGACCCCTTTGCTCTCTCCCTTCCCCATTCCGGTGCCTTTGCCTGGAAGCATACAAATAGTACCCTGGAAGCATACAACTAGTACCCTGGAAGCAGTCATATCCATGACCCACTGCAGTGAGACACCAATGCTAACCACTTGGCCATCATACTGCTCAATTTATGTAATGACACAACAGACTGGTGCAGTGGACAACTGAAGAAGTCTTGTTCCAGTCAGATATATAGTAAGCTGCTAGGGTGTGTTGGTTCTCCGAATTCTTGGTAGGTGCCAGGATTCCTGAGGTAACATTAGTTGAGCAGGCAGTCTCAACTCCAGCCCCAAGGGGTTGGCTTATCATCACCAACAGGTTAAATTTAAGTGGCCTGATCATTCTATCACTAAGTCCACATTGACAGTGCTACTCATCATATAAGACGACTGGATCTCTGGAAGTGGACAGGATGGCTAGGTAAGGAGATAATGCTGTCCTTTCAGCCCTAATGCCTCTTTGTCTGTTTTATTAAGAGTCTTACAATTTGCCTTGGCAGCAGGTAAGGCAACTGTAGATATTTCTTCAACTTCTGCACTTGCAGTCGGACACACAGCTTTTGAAGTCTTCATGCTTTTTGGACACTTGGACACTTCGGTTATCTTTTGGGCTTATAGCAGATTTCCATTCTTGCTAGTCGCTAGTTAGCTTTGGATCTTGGAGTATGTGAGGTTCACAGCAAAAAAAAAACCTGTTGCTCCTCAAGGAACTCTTGAACCTCGATTGGTCATCTATATATACTGTATCAGTCACTGACATGCCTTCAGCTGTAGGTATATCTAACATCACAAGTCTTTGTGGCTTAATGATATACAGTATTGCTTGTTTTTAACTGAAGTAGTCTCTCATGAAACACAATGTCCCATTAAAAGCCTTCTGTTACTGTTCTGTAACCCATGTTTTGTTGACAGTATCCTAGCATGACACATGATGAATTTATGATCAAGCTTCTTTCTTTGAAAATATGAGCATACTGTATGTCCTACATCTAAATCATGTAAATGAATGATACTTGGTCTTTTCCCTTTCCACGCTTCCTATTGTGTCTTGTCTTTGACTACCACTGTGGGTGTTTGATTTTTGAGTTAAACAGCTGTTAGAACTGCTTATGCCCAAAATATTTTGTCAAGACCTGCATCATTCACCATAGCTTGAGTTCTTTCAGCTATTGTTCTCTTGGCCCTTTCACTCGTACCTTTTGCTTGGTGTATAAGCAATAGCTAATGCTCTATGGGGGTCATTCCGAGTTGATCGCTCGCTAGCAGTTTTTAGCAGCCGTGCAAACGCATTGTCGCTGCCCACCGGGGAGTGTATTTTCGCTTTGCAGAAGTGTGAACGCTTGTGCAGCAGAGCGCCTGCAAAATCTTTTTGTGCAAAACAAGACCAGCCCTGTAGTTACTCTTCGTGTGCGTTGATTCTAACGATGGAGGGACGGCTTTTGATGTCACACACCCACCCAGCCTTTGTCCAGCCACGCCTACGTTTTCCCCGACACACCTGCATTTTTCTAAGCACTCCCTGAAAATGGTCGGTTGCCACCCAGAAATGCCCACTTCATGTCAATATTCCTGCGTTCGACCGTGCGACTGAAAGCTTCGCTAGAACCTGTGCAAACTCACAATGCTCATTGTACCAGTATAACGTGCCTGCACATTGCGGTGCATACGCATGAGCAGAAATGCCGATTTTTAGTCTGATTGCTGTGCTGCGAACAACGGCATCTAGCGAACAACTCAGAATGACCCCCTATGCCATTACTTTTGAGATAGTTATTTAGATCTTTCTTTTTGTATTCTCCACCATTATTAGATCTCTATATTTTTAGTTTCATATGTTTGATTCTCTATAAGACTTTTATATTCTTCTCAGGAAATATATATGAGTCATCCTAGTAGCATCATAAATAAGTGTCACGCAGCATAGTTTCCTTATGATGGATTCTGCCTTCATTGGTCTACACACTTCTTTGCACACTTATTCCAATGGCACTTTTGATCTGGATGCAGACTTGGAAAAAGTGCAACATGTTATTAATTAGAATTGCAGGTACACTTTCAATTAACCACTTTGTCAATTTGTACTTGTACACATGTTTATAGTCTTATCTGAACTGTTGTTGCCAAGAAAAGGAAATACAGTAGTCCTTTACATTTTTGACAGCAGAATCTCGTTGGATCGCAGCTCCCCTGTTTTTTTACAATGAATACTGGATTCCCATAAGAGATTACGAAAATCTAGAAATATATGTAAAAACAAAATGGAGCACTCCGTATTGTTTAAAAGTTTTAATGGGTCTGATTAAACCATTTAAAAATCAAGCATAAATTTGCAATTAAACAAAATTACATTTATTCCAATAATTAAAATGAGAAATGCATTTCACCAATCCACAGCAATATATCAGTACATTGGGACTGCTTGCCACTATTAATGACCTTCTAATAGGGACCTTACCCTCCTCCACTATGAGCCGGTACTTCACACTGATGATCCAACGCAGTAGAAGCGCTAGTTGATATATTATTCCTGTTGGCTGGCAGCTTGGTTCCCTTAGTCACTGAAAGCTGTAAAATTTCATAGGCCAAGTCATAGGCCATTTAGTGAAATTCAAACGCTTCCTATATAAACCTTACTTTGGCACGAGATCAGAGCCTGAGTGTCAGACTCACCTTCCTGTGATCCAGCATTACTAATACTGATTGCTTTTCTATGCATTGATTGACGCTCCCCATTGTAATTCATTCCCACAGGTTTGGCTTTAACCCATGGTTTGCCTGAATATTCTGTATTAGTTACATTTACCAGACTGTCACACTGAGTGCCCACTCAGAGAACTGTGACCTGAGCCTCGTGGCAGCGAAGTCAAAATCCACTTCTGTGGGAGTCTAGCAAACACCACTGTCACGTTAGTCTCCGCTCCTCTGACCTAAGTAGCACCAAACCTAGTTGTCAGAAATCTTCCATTACTTATCCCTGATACAGTAAGACATTAACCTTAGAATAGAGTGAGACGTGATCTCCACCAGCTCAGAGTTGGTGCATAATTCAAACAGTATTTGTGAATTCCCTCAGCATAGCCAAAAACAATAATCATTATTCACCTATTTATCTCATTTCAATAATGTATCTCTAGAAAAAAATAAAAATAATAATAATAATAATAATAATAATGAAATTTATATAGCACTTTTTCTCCAATAGGACTCAAGGCGCTTAACAGATCGTATGAACATAGGCCCTCATTCAGCTTCAGCCGCAGTTTTTCTAATTTAGCAAAACTGCAATTGTCTGCGATCGCATGCTGGAGTCCGCCCAGCACAGTGCAAGGCTGCCCAGCATGCAAATGCCCGGCAGCAATGTGATCGCAATGTTAGGGGAGGGGGGGGGGGGGGGGGGCAGATTAGGGGAGTGTGACATCACCTCCTATCCTGCCCCGTTTCTGCCAACAGACCTGCCCAACGCCAAGTTGAAGCCCCGCAACGCCACTTCGACGACACATTCTGCCCAGCGAATGCCTCTGCCTGTCAATCAGGCAGAGGTGTTTGCCAATTGTAAAGCGCAACGGAATTTGCTGCGCTATATAAGAAACTGTTAATAAATAAATAAAAATAAGTGAGATGCAGCTGCATCTCACTGTGTGCGCACGCGCAGTACGCCTGCTGTACGTATGCACTGTGCACAGGATTGTCAGTATGCAATTGCATCGTTGATGCGTCGCATACTGAACAGGGTCCATAATACAGTACAGAAACAATGAAGTATAGAAAAGCTTTTCTTAAAATACAGAGAGCATGACGATACTAAAGGGACATTACAGAAATTCTTGAGTAAACGGCAAAGTCTTGAGTCTATTTTTGAAGGATACTGGAGTGAGTCGGAGCTGCGTGGCTAAAAGTTCGACCCCCAGATAAATTATGGGAGATTCTTAGTACTGCAAAATGTCCTTAATCTACAGATCATAGTAATCGAGTGGGGAAATATAAAATCAGAAGTTGCTATAGGTACCTTTGAAAGTCAGTAAGCCTAACTTGAAGATGCATCGCCATCTTTTAGGTAACCAGTGATGAAAGTACAGAATGGGTGTTATGTGGTTAGAATGGGGCTCGTTGGTTAACAGCCTTACAACTGCATTTTGTACAAGCTGTAAGCGGTGCAATTCTTTTGCTGGGAGACCAAGCTAGAAGGCAATGCAATAGTCTAAGATGATACAAATGCATGTATGACTTTTGGCAGATCTTCAGAGGGAATTAAGTGTTTGATTCTGGCTACTGTATGTTCCTCAGATGAAGAATGAGGATTTGATTGTGGCTTATATCAGAAGTTTAAGTGTCAAGGTCAACATCAAGGACAACGCCAAGATTCCACACATAATCAGTGTTTTGTAATTCTGTGCCCCCAAGTGTCAGTCCAGTTTGTTGGCTATGCTGCTGTCTTGTCCTTTGATGTTGAGGTCCTGTCATAAGGATGTGTGTTTTATCAATATTCAGTCTCAGCCAACTGGCACTCATCCACTCCTGGAAATCAGCTAGACAGCCAATTAGGAGTTGTTACTGGGTTCTCAGTGCCCAGACCAAAGGACAGGTACAGTTATGTATCATCTGCATAGCAGTGGCAGACCAGGTCATGGCACCTGATTATTTCACCCAGTTGTAGCATGTATACTGTAAAAAGCATGCAGATAGAATAGAACCTTGTGGGACACCACATGGCAGTGGCAGTGGTGACAATGAGTATACTCCAAACAAAACACTCTGTGCCTGCCGGTGAGAAATGATATGAACCAGCTTAGGTAAACTACATGCATTGGAGCACCTGATTTTCACCACAGAATGCCCCATACTGGTTGCTGAAAACTTATGCTCCACCACTAAAGCAGCCATTTTATTATCTAAAGCCTTGAGCATTGATGGCAATATAAGACCATCTGCACAACCATGGCTGTTACCAATGAAGTGCAGTCTTCTTTTGCAGTACATAATGAGCATATACTGCATAGGGTAGTACATAGTCAATATATGGGATACATATGATATCCCAGAGGATGGGATGCCGGCGGTCATAAGACCAACACCAGCATCCCGAAGTGGAGAATACCAACAGTGGTCGGGTAAGTATGTAGGGTGTTTTAGGATCCAAACACTCTTCACGGATTTGGTTGCCACCGATTTCAGCATCAATCACTTTATTGGACAGTCCGGTCCTGGGTCTGGAGCCACCTGCATTGGTCCCTTTGCAAAGCAGGGACCGTGGCTGCCGATCACGTGCCTGGAGCCAGCGGTCCAGTCGGGCACTGAGAGGTGAACACAGGCGCCGCAGCTACAATCACCTTGGACACGCCAGGGGGTGCGCGCAATCCCAGCGCCGTGGACCAAAACGCTCGGGAAGCGGTAAGCCTAACCGCTCTGAACACAATAAGTGATTAAGGTAGAGAGCGGCAGCCGGAGACGCTCTAGAGAGGCTGCAATATGAGATAAAGCCTGCTTTACAAACTGACTTTTAGCTACCTGAAGCATCAGTATATTTGCTACATTAACTGTTTCAATTCTTTCTTAAAAGAAACAATAACCATGATTACGGTATAAATACATGTATTATCACACAGGACGTGACTGGTGTATATAAATTAGAGATGAGCGGGTTCGGTTTCTTTGAATCCGAACCCGCACGAACTTCACTTTTTTTTTCACGGGTCCGAGCGACTCGGATCTTCCCGCCTTGCTCGGTTAACCCGAGCGCGCCCGAACGTCATCATGACGCTGTCGGATTCTCGCGAGACTCGGATTCTATATAAGGAGCCGCGCGTCGCCGCCATTTTCACACGTGCATTGAGATTGATAGGGAGAGGACGTGGCTGGCGTCCTCTCCATTTAGATTAGATTTAGAAGAGAGAGAGAGAGAGAGATTGCTGTGATACTGTAGATTAGAAATTTTATAGAGATGAGCGGATTCGGTTTTACTCGGTTTTACTCGGTTCTCAAAACCGAATCTTATTGGCTATCCAAAACACGTGACATCCGTGAGCCAATTAGATGCCGTTTTGAGAACCGAGTAAAACCGAGTAAAACCGAACCCGCTCATCTCTATAATAGAAGAGAGTGCAGACAGAGTTTAGTGACTGACGACCACAGTGACCAGTGACCACCAGAGACAGTGCAGTTGTTTGTTTTATTTAATATATCCGTTCTCTGCCTGAAAAAAACGATACACAGTCACACAGTGACTCAGTCTGTGTGCACTGCTCAGCCCAGTGTGCTGCACATCAATGTATTGTATATAAAGCTTATAATTGTGGGGGAGACTGGGGAGCACTGCAGGTTGTTATAGCAGGAGCCAGGAGTACATGATAAATAATATTATATTAAAATTAAACAGTGCACACTTTTGCTGCAGGAGTGCCACTGCCAGTGTGACTAGTGGTGACCAGTGCCTGACCACCAGTATATTAGTAGTATTGTATACTATCTCTTTATCAACCAGTCTATATTAGCAGCAGACACAGTACAGTGCGGTAGTTCACGGCTGTGGCTACCTCTGTGTCGGCACTCGGCAGGCAGTCCGTCCATCCATAATTGTATTATAATATATACCACCTAACCGTGGTTTTTTTTTCATTCTTTATACCGTCGTCATACTAGTTGTTACGAGTATACTACTATCTCTTTATCAACCAGTGTACAGTGCGGTAGTTCACGGCTGTGGCTACCTCTGTGTCGGCACTCGGCAGGCAGTCCGTCCAACCATAATTGTATTATATACCACCTAACCGTGGTTTTTTTTTCATTCTTTATACCGTCGTCATACTAGTTGTTACGAGTATACTACTATCTCTTTATCAACCAGTGTACAGTGCGGTAGTTCACGGCTGTGGCTACCTCTGTGTCGGCACTCGGCAGGCAGTCCGTCCATCCATAATTGTATTATAATATATACCACCTAACCGTGGTTTTTTTTTCATTCTTTATACCGTCGTCATACTAGTTGTTACGAGTATACTACTATCTCTTTATCAACCAGTGTACAGTGCGGTAGTTCACGGCTGTGGCTACCTCTGTGTCGGCACTCGGCAGGCAGTCCGTCCAACCATAATTGTATTATAATATATACCACCTAACCGTGGTTTTTTTTTCATTCTTTATACCGTCGTCATACTAGTTGTTACGAGTATACTACTATCTCTTTATCAACCAGTGTACAGTGCGGTAGTTCACGGCTGTGGCTACCTCTGTGTCGGCACTCGGCAGGCAGTCCGTCCAACCATAATTGTATTATATACCACCTAACCGTGGTTTTTTTTTCATTCTTTATACCGTCGTCATACTAGTTGTTACGAGTATACTACTATCTCTTTATCAACCAGTGTACAGTGCGGTAGTTCACGGCTGTGGCTACCTCTGTGTCGGCACTCGGCAGGCAGTCCGTCCAACCATAATTGTATTATAATATATACCACCTAACCGTGGTTTTTTTTTCATTCTTTATACCGTCGTCATACTAGTTGTTACGAGTATACTACTATCTCTTTATCAACCAGTGTACAGTGCGGTAGTTCACGGCTGTGGCTACCTCTGTGTCGGCACTCGGCAGGCAGTCCGTCCATCCATAATTGTATTATAATATATACCACCTAACCGTGGTTTTTTTTTTCATTCTTTATACCGTCGTCATACTAGTTGTTACGAGTATACTACTATCTCTTTATCAACCAGTGTACAGTGCGGTAGTTCACGGCTGTGGCTACCTCTGTGTCGGCACTCGGCAGGCAGTCCGTCCAACCATAATTGTATTATAATATATACCACCTAACCGTGGTTTTTTTTTCATTCTTTATACCGTCGTCATACTAGTTGTTACGAGTATACTACTATCTCTTTATCAACCAGTGTACAGTGCGGTAGTTCACGGCTGTGGCTACCTCTGTGTCGGCACTCGGCAGGCAGTCCGTCCAACCATAATTGTATTATAATATATACCACCTAACCGTGGTTTTTTTTCATTCTTTATACCGTCGTCATACTAGTTGTTACGAGTATACTACTATCTCTTTATCAACCAGTGTACAGTGCGGTAGTTCACGGCTGTGGCTACCTCTGTGTCGGCACTCGGCAGGCAGTCCGTCCAACCATAATTGTATTATAATATATACCACCTAACCGTGGTTTTTTTTTTCATTCTTTATACCGTCGTCATACTAGTTGTTACGAGTATACTACTATCTCTTTATCAACCAGTGTATAGTGCGGTAGTTCACGGCTGTGGCTACCTCTGTGTCGGCACTCGGCAGGCAGTCCGTCCAACCATAATTGTATTATAATATATACCACCTAACCGTGGTTTTTTTTTCATTCTTTATACCGTCGTCATACTAGTTGTTACGAGTATACTACTATCTCTTTATCAACCAGTGTACAGTGCGGTAGTTCACGGCTGTGGCTACCTCTGTGTCGGCACTCGGCAGGCAGTCCGTCCATCCATAATTGTATTATATACCACCTAACCGTGGTTTTTTTATACCACCTAACCGTGGCAGTCCGTCCATAATTGTATACTAGTATCCAATCCATCCATCTCCATTGTTTACCTGAGGTGCCTTTTAGTTCTGCCTATAAAATATGGAGAACAAAAAAGTTGAGGTTCCAAAATTAGGGAAAGATCAAGATCCACTTCCACCTCGTGCTGAAGCTGCTGCCACTAGTCATGGCCGAGACGATGAAATGCCAGCAACGTCGTCTGCCAAGGCCGATGCCCAATGTCATAGTACAGAGCATGTCAAATCCAAAACACCAAATATCAGAAAAAAAAGGACTCCAAAACCTAAAATAAAATTGTCGGAGGAGAAGCGTAAACTTGCCAATATGCCATTTACCACACGGAGTGGCAAGGAACGGCTGAGGCCCTGGCCTATGTTCATGGCTAGTGGTTCAGCTTCACATGAGGATGGAAGCACTCAGCCTCTCGCTAGAAAACTGAAAAGACTCAAGCTGGCAAAAGCACCGCAAAGAACTGTGCGTTCTTTGAAATCCCAAATCCACAAGGAGAGTCCAATTGTGTCGGTTGCGATGCCTGACCTTCCCAACACTGGACGTGAAGAGCATGCGCCTTCCACCATTTGCACGCCCCCTGCAAGTGCTGGAAGGAGCACCCGCAGTCCAGTTCCTGATAGTCAGATTGAAGATGTCAGTGTTGAAGTACACCAGGATGAGGAGGATATGGGTGTTGCTGGCGCTGGGGAGGAAATTGACCAGGAGGATTCTGATGGTGAGGTGGTTTGTTTAAGTCAGGCACCCGGGGAGACACCTGTTGTCCGTGGGAGGAATATGGCCGTTGACATGCCAGGTGAAAATACCAAAAAAATCAGCTCTTCGGTGTGGAGGTATTTCACCAGAAATGCGGACAACAGGTGTCAAGCCGTGTGTTGCCTTTGTCAAGCTGTAATAAGTAGGGGTAAGGACGTTAACCACCTCGGAACATCCTCCCTTATACGTCACCTGCAGCGCATTCATAATAAGTCAGTGACAAGTTCAAAAACTTTGGGTGACAGCGGAAGCAGTCCACTGACCAGTAAATCCCTTCCTCTTGTAACCAAGCTCACGCAAACCACCCCACCAACTCCCTCAGTGTCAATTTCCTCCTTCCCAAGGAATGCCAATAGTCCTGCAGGCCATGTCACTGGCAAGTCTGACGAGTCCTCTCCTGCCTGGGATTCCTCCGATGCATCCTTGCGTGTAACGCCTACTGCTGCTGGCGCTGCTGTTGTTGCCGCTGGGAGTCGATGGTCATCCCAGAGGGGAAGTCGTAAGCCCACTTGTACTACTTCCAGTAAGCAATTGACTGTTCAACAGTCCTTTGCGAGGAAGATGAAATATCACAGCAGTCATCCTACTGCAAAGCGGATAACTGAGGCCTTGGCATCCTGGGTGGTGAGAAACGTGGTTCCGGTATCCATCATTACTGCAGAGCCAACTAGAGACTTGTTGGAGGTACTGTGTCCCCGGTACCAAATACCATCTAGGTTCCATTTCTCTAGGCAGGCGATACCGAAAATGTACACAGACCTCAGAAAAAGAGTCACCAGTGTCCTAAAAAATGCAGCTGTACCCAATGTCCACTTAACCACGGACATGTGGACAAGTGGAGCAGGGCAGGCTCAGGACTATATGACTGTGACAGCCCACTGGGTAGATGTATGGACTCCCGCCGCAAGAACAGCAGCGGCGGCACCAGTAGCAGCATCTCGCAAACGCCAACTCTTTCCTAGGCAGGCTACGCTTTGTATCACCGCTTTCCAGAATACGCACACAGCTGAAAACCTCTTACGGCAACTGAGGAAGATCATCGCGGAATGGCTTACCCCAATTGGACTCTCCTGTGGATTTGTGGCATCGGACAACGCCAGCAATATTGTGTGTGCATTAAATCTGGGCCAATTCCAGCACGTCCCATGTTTTGCACATACCTTGAATTTGGTGGTGCAGAATTTTTTAAAAAACGACAGGGGCGTGCAAGAGATGCTGTCGGTGGCCAGAAGAATTGCGGGACACTTTCGGCGTACAGGCACCACGTACAGAAAACTGGAGCACCACCAAAAACTACTGAACCTGCCCTGCCATCATCTGAAGCAAGAAGTGGTAACGAGGTGGAATTCAACCCTCTATATGCTTCAGAGGTTGGAGGAGCAGCAAAAGGCCATTCAAGCCTATACAATTGAGCACGATATAGTAGGTGGAATGCACCTGTCTCAAGTGCAGTGGAGAATGATTTCAACGTTGTGCAAGGTTCTGATGCCCTTTGAACTTGCCACACGTGAAGTCAGTTCAGACACTGCCAGCCTGAGTCAGGTCATTCCCCTCATCAGGCTTTTGCAGAAGAAGCTGGAGGCATTGAAGGAGGAGCTAACACGGAGCGATTCCGCTAGGCATGTGGGACTTGTGGATGCAGCCCTTAATTCGCTTAACAAGGATTCACGGGTGGTCAATCTGTTGAAATCAGAGCACTACATTTTGGCCACCGTGCTCGATCCTAGATTTAAAGCCTACCTTGGATCTCTCTTTCCGGCAGACACAGGTCTGCTGGGGTTGAAAGACCTGCTGGTGACAAAATTGTCAAGTCAAGCGGAACGCGACCTGTCAACATCTCCTCCTTCACATTCTCCCGCAACTGGGGGTGCGAGGAAAAGGCTCAGAATTCCGAGCCCACCCGCTGGCGGTGATGCAGGGCAGTCTGGAGCGACTGCTGATGCTGACATCTGGTCCGGACTGAAGGACCTGACAACGATTACGGACATGTCGTCTACTGTCACTGCATATGATTCTCTCAACATTGATAGAATGGTGGAGGATTATATGAGTGACCGCATCCAAGTAGGCACGTCACACAGTCCGTACTTATACTGGCAGGAAAAAGAGGCAATTTGGAGGCCCTTGCACAAACTGGCTTTATTCTACCTAAGTTGCCCTCCCACAAGTGTGTACTCCGAAAGAGTGTTTAGTGCCGCCGCTCACCTTGTCAGCAATCGGCGTACGAGGTTACATCCAGAAAATGTGGAGAAGATGATGTTCATTAAAATGAATTATAATCAATTCCTCCGCGGAGACATTGACCAGCAGCAATTGCCTCCACAAAGTACACAGGGAGCTGAGATGGTGGATTCCAGTGGGGACGAATTGATAATCTGTGAGGAGGGGGATGTACACGGTGATATATCGGAGGGTGAAGATGAGGTGGACATCTTGCCTCTGTAGAGCCAGTTTGTGCAAGGAGAGATTAATTGCTTCTTTTTTGGGGGGGGTCCAAACCAACCCATCATATCAGTCACAGTCGTGTGGCAGACCCTGTCACTGAAATGATGGGTTGGTTAAAGTGTGCATGTCCTGTTTTGTTTATACAACATAAGGGTGGGTGGGAGGGCCCAAGGATAATTCCATCTTGCACCTCTTTTTTCTTTTCTTTTTCTTTGCATCATGTGCTGATTGGGGAGGGTTTTTTGGAAGGGACATCCTGCGTGACACTGCAGTGCCACTCCTAGATGGGCCCGGTGTTTGTGTCGGCCACTAGGGTCGCTAATCTTACTCACACAGCTACCTCATTGCGCCTCTTTTTTTCTTTGCGTCATGTGCTGTTTGGGGAGGGTTTTTTGGAAGGGACATCCTGCGTGACACTGCAGTGCCACTCCTAGATGTGCCCGGTGTTTGTGTCGGCCACTAGGGTCGCTAATCTTACTCACACAGCTACCTCATTGCGCCTCTTTTTTTCTTTGCGTCATGTGCTGTTTGGGGAGGGTTTTTTGGAAGGGACATCCTGCGTGACACTGCAGTGCCACTCCTAGATGTGCCCGGTGTTTGTGTCGGCCACTAGGGTCGCTAATCTTACTCACACAGCGACCTCGGTGCAAATTTTAGGACTAAAAATAATATTGTGAGGTGTGAGGTATTCAGAATAGACTGAAAATGAGTGTAAATTATGGTTTTTGAGGTTAATAATACTTTGGGACCAAAATGACCCCCAAATTCTATGATTTAAGCTGTTTTTTAGTGTTTTTGGAAAAAAACACCCGAATCCAAAACACACCCGAATCCGACAAAAATAATTCGGTGAGGTTTTGCCAAAACGCGTTCGAACCCAAAACACGGCCGCAGAACCGAACCCAAAACCAAAACACAAAACCCGAAAAATTTCAGGCGCTCATCTCTAATATAAATAAGGGTCTTTCACCATTCTTGGAGTCTTTCTACATTGATTTCACTAAAGGACACCTGTGAAAATTATCTGGTAATCAGTAGGGTATTACTTGAGTGGAACCATAAGGATATTCGAGTGTTAGGGATCCTATGCTATGAAATATATTTTTAAAGTACTAAGTTGTTTTAAATCCAGTTGCCAATTGGTATAGTTTAAACTAATTTTGGTGTATGTGCAATTTTAGATATAATAAATATGGAATAATTCAAGTCTATTTGCGCTCTCTTTCCTTTTTTGCAAGTATGTATACCATACCCCCCTAACTCTAACGCTCCCTCCCTGCAGCCGGACCCTAACCCTCCCATGTGGTGCTTAAACCTAGCTACCCCTTTCTGCAGACTAAACTTAACTCTCTCTCACCTGCAGCCTAACTTTAACCTTCCCCTGGGGTGCCTAACCCTAAACACCCCTTTCCGCAGCCTATCTCTAACCCTCCCTGCGGGTGCCTAACCCTATCTCCCCCTCCCCGCAGCCTAACCCTCCCCATTGGTGCATAACCCTGACCACCCCTTTCCACAGCCTGAACCTAACCCACCCTCCCCAGCAGCCTAACCCTCCCCAGGGGTGCGAAACCCTAAGTCCTCTTCCCTGCAGCCAAACCCTCCCACCGCAGTCTAACCCTCCCCTTCTTCACCTGCGGCTTACCTCTCCGCAGCCCCGGCACATGCTTGTTCTGGATCCCGGCATGAGGATAGTGATCAATGTTGGGATCCCGTTGCCTGCATTCTAGTAGTGTCAGGATTCCAGCGTAAGTATTTCAAATGCAGGTATCATGACCAGATCCCTAATTATAATATATAATATAAAGCCATTGCGCAATACATAGTGTAATACATACAGTATCTAGAACATAGTACATTATGTAGTTAATAGACAGCAGATAGAAGAGTTCATAGCCAGGACAAAATACAAAGGTATATATCAGGGCTGGCCAAACCGGTCCTCGAGATCTACCAACGGTTCACATTTTCCAGACCACCTAGCTGGTGCACAGGTGTAGTCATTACTAATTAAGATGTGCTGCATTCATTCCTAACTGACAATTCTACAGATCTCCAGGAGGCCTGAAAAACATGAACTGTTGGTAGATCTCGAGGACCGGTTTGGCCAGCCCTGGTATATATAGTACACTGTGCTGTATGCTGTTTAATAAACAGAACATAGGGGGCCTAACCATTTTTGTGCTGATAAGGCTGATTTTCTATCTCTGTGATAAGAACCGTAGCTATACTGGCATGGAGCTGTAAGAGTTAACTTACTGTTTTACCAGGCCAGTCTTAGAGGATGAGTACTGTACATGCAAGGCTGAAGTAGCCGGTTTCTGCATGTGCAACGGAAATGGGCTTTATTTTGTTAGTGAACAAAATAAATATTAAAAATAAATTAAAAATGAAAATATATTCTACATTGTTTATACATACAGTATATATATATATATATATATATATATATATATATATATATTAGAGATGAGCGGGTTCAGTTCTCAGAGAACCGAAACCTACCGGACTTCACGCTTCGAGCCCGGATCCGAGTCAGGCTCGGGTTTTCCCGACTGACTCCGAAACCAGAACGAGGCAAAACGTCATCATCCCGCTGTCGGATTCTCGCAGGGTTTGGATTCCATATAAGGAGCCGCGCGTCGCCGCCATTTTCACTCCGGCTTTGGATGGTGAAGAGAGAGGACGTGTCTCCATCCTCTCAGTGTCCTCAGTGTCCGTGTCTTGTGCTGCATCTGTCCAGTCACAGTGGTTGATTCCTCTGCTGCCATATGTCCAGTGCTGCTGTATAAGTCCAGTCCAGTGGTGCTGTGTTGTGCTGCAGCAGTCCAGTAATGGTGTATTGTGCTGCATCAGAACAGTCACAGTGGTGGTGTCCTCTGCTGCCATATGTTCCGTGCTGCTGTATAAGTCCAGTCCATTGCAGTGGTGCGGTGTTGTCCTGCATCAGTCCAGTGGTGGTGTCCCTGTGCTGCCGTGTATTAGTGATGAGCGGGTTCGGTTCCTCGGAATCCGAACCCCCCCGAACTTCAGCCCATTTACATGGCAGACTCGGATCTTCCCGCCTTGCTCGGTTAACCCGAGCGCGCCCGAACGTCATCATCCCGCTGTCGGATTCTCGCGAGGCTCGGATTCTATCGCGAGACTCGGATTCTATATAAGGAGCCGCGCGTCGCCGCCATTTTCACACGTGCATTGAGATTGATAGGGAGAGGACGTGGCTGGCGTCCTCTCCGTTTAGAGTAGACTAGAGAGTAGTAGAGACACTTGATTTACTAATTTTGGGGAGCATATTAGGAGTACTACTTGCTGATAGTGAGACCAGTGACCACCAGTTTAATTAATCCGTTCTCTGCCTGAAAAAAAACGATACACAGTGTGACACAGTCACATACCATATCTGTGCTCAGCCTCAGTGTGCTGCATCATCTATGTAATACTGTATATCTGACTGTGCTGAGTGCTCACTGCTCACACAGCTTAATTGTGGGGGAGACTGGGGAGCAGTTATAGCAGGAGTACATATTTTAACAGTGCACACTTTTGCTGCCAGAGTGCCACTGCCAGTGTGACTGACCAGTGACCACTGACCACCAGTATATTGTGATTGTCTGCCTGAAAAAGTTAAACACTCATCGTGTGGTGTTTTTATTCTATAAACGCATTCTGCTGACAGTGTCCAGCAGGTCCGTCATTATATAATATATACCTGTCCGGCTGCAGTAGTGATATATATATATTTTTTATATCATTATCATCCAGTCTATATTAGCACTGCAGCAGACGCAGTACGGTAGTCCACGGCTGTAGCTACCTCTGTGTCGGCAGTCGCTCGTCCATCCATAATTGTATACCACCTACCCGTGGTGTTTTTTTTTTTCTATCTTCTTGATACTAGTAGCTTACTTTAGGAGTCTGCAGTGCTGAGCTGACAGTGTCCAGCAGGTCCGTCATTATATAATATATACCTGTCCGGCTGCAGTAGTGATATATATATATATTTTTTATATCATTATCATCCAGTCTATATTAGCAGCAGACGCAGTACGGTAGTCCACGGCTGTAGCTGCCTCTGTGTCGGCAGTCGCTCGTCCATCCATAATTGTATACCACCTACACGTGGTTTTTTTTTTCTATCTTCTTGATACTAGTAGCTTACTTTAGGAGTCTGCAGTGCTGAGCTGACAGTGTCCAGCAGGTCCGTCATTATATAATATATACCTGTCCGGCTGCAGTAGTGATATATATATATTTTATATCTCATTATCATCCAGTCTATATTAGCAGCAGACGCAGTACGGTAGTCCACGGCTGTAGCTTCCTCTGTGTCGGCAGTCGCTCGTCCATCCATAATTGTATACCACCTACCCGTGGTGTTTTTTTTTTTTTTTCTATCTTCTTGATACTAGTAGCTTACTTTAGGAGTCTGCAGTGCTGAGCTGACAGTGTCCAGCAGGTCCGTCATTATATAATATATACCTGTCCGGCTGCAGTAGTGATATATATATATTTTATATCTCATTATCATCCAGTCTATATTAGCAGCAGACGCAGTACGGTAGTCCACGGCTGTAGCTACCTCTGTGTCGGCAGTCGCTCGTCCATCCATAATTGTATACCACCTACCCGTGGTGTTTTTTTTTCTTCTATCTTCTTGATACTAGTAGCTTACTTTAGGAGTCTGCAGTGCTGAGCTGACAGTGTCCAGCAGGTCCGTCATTATATAATATATACCTGTCCGGCTGCAGTAGTGATATATATATATTTTATATCTCATTATCATCCAGTCTATATTAGCAGCAGACGCAGTACGGTAGTCCACGGCTGTAGCTACCTCTGTGTCGGCAGTCGCTCGTCCATCCATAATTGTATTCCACCTACCTGTGGTGTTTTTTTTTTCTATCTTCTTGATACTACTAGTAGCTTACTTTAGGAGTCTGCAGTGCTGAGCTGACAGTGTCCAGCAGGTCCGTCATTATATAATATATACCTGTCCGGCTGCAGTAGTGATATATATATATATTTTATATCTCATTATCATCCAGTCTATATTAGCAGCAGACGCAGTACAGTAGTCCACGGCTGTAGCTGCCTCTGTGTCGGCAGTCGCTCGTCCATCCATAATTGTATACCACCTACCCGTGGTGTTTGTTTTTTTTTCTATCTTCTTGATACTAGTAGCTTACTTTAGGAGTCTGCAGTGCTGAGCTGACAGTGTCCAGCAGGTCCGTCATTATATAATATATACCTGTCCGGCTGCAGTAGTGATATATATATATATATATTTTATATCTCATTATCATCCAGTCTATATTAGCAGCAGACGCAGTACGGTAGTCCACGGCTGTAGCTACCTCTGTGTCGGCAGTCGCTCGTCCATCCATATTTGTATACCACCTACCTGTGGTGTTTTTTTTTTCTATCTTCTTGATACTAGTAGCTTACTTTAGGAGTCTGCAGTGCTGACAGTGTCCAGCAGGTCCGTCATTATATAATATATACCTGTCCGGCTGCAGTAGTGATATATATATATTTTTAATATCATTATCATCCAGTCTATATTAGCAGCAGACGCAGTACGGTAGTCCACGGCTGTAGCTACCTCTGTGTCGGCAGTCGCTCGTCCATCCATAAGTATACTAGTATCCATCCATCTCCATTGTTTACCTGAGGTGCCTTTTAGTTGTGCCTATTAAAATATGGAGAACAAAAATGTTGAGGTTCCAAAAATAGGGAAAGATCAAGATCGACTTCCACCTCGTGCTGAAGCTGCTGCCACTAGTCATGGCCGAGACGATGAAATGCCAGCAACGTCGTCTGCCAAGGCCGATGCCCAATGTCATAGTACAGAGCATGTAAAATCCAAAACACCAAATATCAGTAAAAAAAGGACTCAAAAATCTAAAATAAAATTGTCAGAGGAGAAGCGTAAACTTGCCAATATGCCATTTACCACACGGAGTGGCAAGGAACGGCTGAGGCCCTGGCCTATGTTCATGGCTAGTGGTTCAGCTTCACATGAGGATGGAAGCACTCAACCTCTCGCTAGAAAAATGAAAAGACTCAAGCTGGCAAAAGCACAGCAAAGAACTGTGCGTTCTTCGAAATCACAAATCCACAAGGAGAGTCTAATTGTGTCGTTTGCGATCCCTGACCTTCCCAACACTGGACGTGAAGAGCATGCGACTTCCACCATTTGCACACCCCCTGCAAGTGCTGGAAGGAGCACCCGCAGTCCAGTTCCTGATAGTCAGATTGAAGATGTCAGTGTTGAAGTACACCAGGATGAGGAGGATATGGGTGTTGCTGGCGCTGGGGAGGAAATTGACCAGGAGGATTCTGATGGTGAGGTGGTTTGTTTAAGTCAGGCACCCGGGGAGACACCTGTTGTCCGTGGGAGGAATAGGGTCATTGACATGCCTGGTGAAAATACCAAAAAAATCAGCTCTTCGTGTGGAAGTATTTCAACAGAAATGCGGACAACATTTGTCAAGCCGTGTGTTGCCTTTGTCAAGCTGTAATAAGTAGGGGTAAGGACGTTAACCACCTCGGAACATCCTCCCTTATACGTCACCTGCAGCGCATTCATCATAAGTCAGTGACAAGTTCAAAAACTTTGGGCGACAGCGGAAGCAGTCCACTGACCAGTAAATCCCTTCCTCTTGTAACCAAGCTCACGCAAACCACCCCACCAACTCCCTCAGTGTCAATTTCCTCCTTCCCCAGGAATGCCAATAGTCCTGCAGGCCATGTCACTGGCAATTCTGACGAATCCTCTCCTGCCTGGGATTCCTCCGATGCATCCTTGCGTGTAACGCCTACTGCTGCTGGCGCTGCTGTTGTTGCTGCTGGGAGTCGATGGTCATCCCAGAGGGGAAGTCGTACTCGTAAGACCACTTTTACTACTTCCACCAAGCAATTGACTGTCCAACAGTCCTTTGCGAGGAAGATGAAATATCACAGCAGTCATCCTGCTGCAAAGCGGATAACTGAGGCCTTGGCATCCTGGGCGGTGAGAAACGTGGTTCCGGTATCCATCATTACTGCAGAGACAACTAGGGACTTGTTGGAGGTACTGTGTCCCCGGTACCAAATACCATCTAGGTTCCATTTCTCTAGGCAGGCGATACCGAAAATGTACACAGACCTCAGAAAAAGACTCACCAGTGTCCTAAAAAATGCAGTTGTACCCAATGTCCACTTAACCACGGACATGTGGACAAGTGGAGCAGGGCAGGCTCAGGACTATATGACTGTGACAGCCCACTGGGTAGATGTATGGACTCCCGCCGCAAGAACAGCAGCGGCGGCACCAGTAGCAGCATCTCGCAAACGCCAACTCTTTCCTAGGCAGGCTACGCTTTGTATCACCGCTTTCCAGAATACGCACACAGCTAAAAACCTCTTACGGCAACTGAGGAAGATCATCGCAGAATGGCTTACCCCAATTGGACTCTCCTGTGGATTTGTGGCATCGGACAACGCCAGCAATATTGTGTGTGCATTAAATCTGGGCAAATTCCAGCACGTCCCATGTTTTGCACATACCTTGAATTTGGTGGTGCAGAATTTTTTTAAAAACGAGAGAGGCGTGCAAGAGATGCTGTCGGTGGCCGGAAGAATTGCGGGACACTTTCGGCGTACAGGCACCACGTACAGAAGACTGGAGCACCACCAAAAACGCCTGAACCTGCCCTGCCATCATCTGAAGCAAGAAGTGGTAACGAGGTGGAATTCAACCCTCTATATGCTTCAGAGGCTGGAGGAGCAGCAAAAGGCCATTCAAGCCTATACAACTGAGCACAATATAGGAGGAGGAATGCACCTGTCTCAAGCGCAGTGGAGAATGATTTCAACGTTGTGCAAGGTTCTGCAACCTTTTGAACTTGCCACACGTGAAGTCAGTTCAGACACTGCCAGCCTGAGTCAGGTCATTCCCCTCATCAGGCTTTTGCAGAAGAAGCTGGAGACATTGAAGGAGGAGCTAACACAGAGCGATTCCGCTAGGCATGTGGGACTTGTGGATGGAGCCCTTAATTCGCTTAACAAGGATTCACGGGTGGTCAATCTGTTGAAATCAGAGCACTACATTTTGGCCACCGTGCTCGATCCTAGATTTAAAACCTACCTTGGATCTCTCTTTCCGGCAGACACAAGTCTGCTGGGGTTCAAAGAACTGCTGGTGACAAAATTGTCAAGTCAAGTGGAACGCGACCTGTCAACATCTCCTCCTTCACATTCTCCCGCAACTGGGGGTGCGAGGAAAAGGCTCAGAATTCCGAGCCCACCCGCTGGCGGTGATGCAGGGCAGTCTGGAGCGACTGCTGATGCTGACATCTGGTCCGGACTGAAGGACCTGACAACGATTACGGACATGTCGTCTACTGTCACTGCATATGATTCTCTCCCCATTGAAAGAATGGTGGAGGATTATATGAGTGACCGCATCCAAGTAGGCACGTCAGACAGTCCGTACTTATACTGGCAGGAAAAAGAGGCAATTTGGAGGCCCTTGCACAAACTGGCTTTATTCTACCTAAGTTGCCCTCCCACAAGTGTGTACTCCGAAAGAGTGTTTAGTGCCGCCGCTCACCTTGTCAGCAATCGGCGTACGAGGTTACATCCAGAAAATGTGGAGAAGATGATGTTCATTAAAATGAATTATAATCAATTCCTCCGTGGAGACATTGACCAGCAGCAATTGCCTCCACAAAGTACACAGGGAGCTGAGATGGTGGATTCCAGTGGGGACGAATTGATAATCTGTGAGGAGGGGGATGTACACGGTGATATATCGGAGGATGATGATGAGGTGGACATCTTGCCTCTGTAGAGCCAGTTTGTGCAAGGAGAGATTAATTGCTTCTTTTTTGGTGGGGGTCCAAACCAACCCGTCATTTCAGTCACAGTCGTGTGGCAGACCCTGTCACTGAAATGATGGGTTGGTTAAAGTGTGCATGTCCTGTTTATACAACATAAGGGTGGGTGGGAGGGCCCAAGGACAATTCCATCTTGCACCTCTTTTTTCTTTCATTTTTCTTTGCGTCATGTGCTGTTTGGGGGGTGTTTTTTGGAAGGGCCATCCTGCGTGACACTGCAGTGCCACTCCTAGATGGCCCAGGTGTTTATGTCGGCCACTAGGGTCGCTTAGCTTACTCACACAGCTACCTCATTGCGCCTCTTTTTTTCTTTGCGTCATGTGCTGTTTGGGGAGTGTTTTTTGGAAGGGCCATCCTGCGTGACACTGCAGTGCCACTCCTAGATGGGCCAGGTGTTTGTGTCGGCCACTAGGGTCGCTTATCTTACACAGCTACCTCATTGCGCCTCTTTTTTTCTTTGCGTCATGTGCTGTTTGGGGAGTGTTTTTTGGAAGGGCCATCCTGCGTGACACTGCAGTGCCACTCCTAGATGGGCCAGGTGTTTGTGTCGGCCACTAGGGTCGCTTAGCTTACTCACACAGCTACCTCATTGCGCCTCTTTTTTTTCTTTGCGTCATGTGCTGTTTGGGGAGTGTTTTTTGGAAGGGCCATCCTGCGTGACACTGCAGTGCCACTCCTAGATGGGCCAGGTGTTTGTGTCGGCCACTAGGGTCGCTTAGCTTACTCACACAGCTACCTCATTGCGCCTCTTTTTTTCTTTGCGTCATGTGCTGTTTGGGGAGTGTTTTTTGGAAGGGCCATCCTGCGTGACACTGCAGTGCCACTCCTAGATGGGCCAGGTGTTTGTGTCGGCCACTAGGGTCGCTTAGCTTACTCACACAGCTACCTCATTGCGCCTCTTTTTTTCTTTGCGTCATGTGCTGTTTGGGGAGTGTTTTTTGGAAGGGCCATCCTGCGTGACACTGCAGTGCCACTCCTAGATGGGCCAGGTGTTTGTGTCGGCCACTAGGGTCGCTTAGCTTACTCACACAGCTACCTCATTGCGCCTCTTTTTTTCTTTGCGTCATGTGCTGTTTGGGGAGTGTTTTTTGGAAGGGCCATCCTGCGTGACACTGCAGTGCCACTCCTAGATGGGCCAGGTGTTTGTGTCGGCCACTTGGGTCGCTTAGCTTAGCCATCCAGCGACCTCGGTGCAAATTTTAGGACTAAAAATAATATTGTGAGGTGTGAGGTGTTCAGAATAGACTGAAAATGAGTGGAAATTATGGTTATTGAGGTTAATAATACTTTGGGATCAAAATGACCCCCAAATTCTATGATTTAAGCTGTTTTTTAGTGTTTTTTGAAAAAAACACCCGAATCCAAAACACACCCGAATCCGACAAAAAAAATTCGGTGAGGTTTTGCCAAAACGCGTTCGAACCCAAAACACGGCCGCGGAACCGAACCCAAAACCAAAACCCGAAAAATTTCCGGTGCTCATCACTACCGTATATGTCCAGTGTTACTGCCGTATATGTCCAGTAATCCTGCCGTATATATGTCCAGCGGTACTGCCGTATAAGTCCAGTGACCCTGCCATATAATTCCAGTGATCCTGCCGTATAAATAAATAATAAAAAGAGCGCTAAACACCTGCTATGTCTATAAATTAATTATATAAACCAAGAAAGATAATTATAATATTTTTTACATTATATAAAATTTATTACACATAAAAAGTTAAATATTATAATCTTTCATAACTTTTGCATTCATCATGGGTTCACATAAAAATGAAAACTAGATATAGTAATCTTATCAATTTTCATATATATCACGGATTCACATTGATGGGAACACTCAAAGCGCTAGATAGTACCTGTGAATAGCTATTGGGACAGTCCTTGGTCTCCAAACCAAATAAAGTACATATGTTGCCACTCCTAGTAACGAATTTTGTTTTGTATCACATAACCATAGTTGGTAATTTTCTATCGTTAATTCCAGGGTCTGATTCCAGTACTGAATTTTTGATTAGTAGAATCAGTCAATTATAGCTCATGAGGTAGTTCAATGTCCCAGAATTTAATTGAGGGGATATCGTGTCCCTGTGCTGCCGTATATGTCCAGTGTTACTGCCGTATATGTCCAGTGATCCTGCCGTATATATGTCCAGCGGTACTGCCGTATAAGTCCAGTGATCCTGCCATATAATTCCAGTGATCCTGCCGTATAAGTCCAGTGATCCTGCCGTATAAGTCCAGTGATACTGCCGTATATGTCCAGCGGTACTGCCGTATATGTCCAGTGATCCTGCCATATAATTCCAGGGATCCTGCCGTATATGTCCATTGATACTGCCGTATATGGCCAGCGGTACTGCCGTATAAATCCAGTGATCCTGCCGTATATGTCCATTGATACTGCCGTATATGTCCAGCGGTACTGCCGTATAAGTCCAGTGATCCTGCCGTATAATTCCAGTGATCCTGCCGTATAAATCCAGTGGTCCTGCCGTATAATTCCAGTGATCCTGCCGTATAATTCCAGTGGTACTGGCGTATAATTCCATATAAATCCATATAATTCCGTAAAAATCCAGTCCAGTGGTGCTGCCATATAAGTTCAGTGGTGCTGTCCTGTGCTGTATATTATTTACTCCAGATAAAGGGGTTAGTAATATTTAATCCAAATAATTTTCACAGGGTTTTCCCTGTGTGGTGCAGAGGTACGCTCTCCTGTACCGCATATATTGTTATATAACTCCAGAAAAATAATGGAGAACAAAATTTTGGAGGATAAAATAGGGAAAGATCAAGAACCACTTCCTCCTAGTGCTGAAGCTGCTGCCACTAGTCATGACATAGATGATGAAATGCCATCAACGTCGTCTGCCAAGGTCGATGCCCAATGTGATAGCAGAGGGCATGTTAAATCCAAAAAGCCAAAGTTCAGTAAAAAGACCCCAAAAAATAAATTTAAATGGTCTGAGGAGAAACGTAAACTTTCCAATATGCCATTTACGACACGGAGTGGCAAGAAACTAGTGACTAGTTCCATGACTAGTGGTTCAGCTTCACATGACGATGGAAGCCCTCATCCTCCTGCTAGAAAAATTATAAGAGTTAAGCTGGAAAAAAAACAGAAAAGAACTGTGCGTTCTAAGATGGTATCACAGAGGGGAATTCGGAAGACCACTTGTGCTACTTCCAGTAAGCAACTGACTGTCCAACAGTCCTTTGTGAGGAAGATGAAATATGACAGCAGTCATCATTTTGCAAAATGGATAACTGAGGCCTTGACAGCTATATTGGTGTTAGACGTGTGTACGGTATCCGCCATTAGTTCAGTGGGACTTAGAGAATTGTTTGAGGTACTGTGTCCCTGGTATCAAATCACATCTAGGTTCCACTTCACTAGGTAGGCGATACTGAGAATGTACAGCGACATCAGAAAAAATGTCCTCAGTGTACTACAAAATGCAGTTGTACCCACTGTCCACATAACCATGGACATGTGGACAAGTGGAACAGGGCAGACTAAGGACTATATGACTGTGACAGCCCACTGGGTAGATGTATGGCCTCCCGCAGCAACAACAGCAGCGGCACCAGTAGCAGCATCTCGCAAACGCCAACTTATTACTATGTAGGCTACGCTATGTATCACTGCATTCCATAAGAGGCACACCGCTGACAACCTCTTACGTAAACTGAGGGACATCATCGCACAATGGCTTAAACCAATTAGACTCTCCTGGGGATTTTTTATATCGGACAACGCCACCAATATTGTGTGTGCATTACATCTGGGCAAATTCCAGCATGTCTCATGTTTTGCACTTACAATTAATTTGGTGGTGCAGATTTTTTTTTTTAAATGACGGGGGCGTGCAGGAGATGCTGCCGGTGGCCCGAAAAATTGCCGCCACTTTCTGCATTCAGCCACCACGTGCCGAAGACTGGAGCGCCATCAAACACACCTGAACCTGCCCTGCCATCACCTGAAGCAAGAGGTGGTAACGAGGTGGAATTCAACACCCTACATGCTTCAGAGGAAGGAGGAGCAGCAAAAGGCCATTCAAGCCTATACATCCACCTACAATATAGGCAAAGGAGGGGGAATGCTCCTGACTCAAGCGCAGTGGAGAATGATTTCCGTCTTGTGCAAGGTTCTCCAACACTTCGAACTTGCCACACGTGAAGTCAGTTCAGACATTGCCAGCTTGAATCAGGTCATTCCCCTCATCAGGCTTTTGCAGAAGCAGCTGGAGAAATTGAAGGAGGAGCTAAGACGGAGCGATTCCGCAAAGTATGTGGGACTTGTGGATGGAGCCCTTCATTTGCTTTGCCAGGATTCAAGGGTGGTCAATCTGTTGAAATCAGAGCACTACATTTTGGCCACCGTGCTCAATCCTAGGTTTAAAGCCTACATTGTATCTCTCTTTCCGGCAGACACAAGTCTGCAGAGGTTCAAAGACCTGCTGGTGAGTAAATTGTCAACTCAAGCGGAACGTGACCCGTTAACAGCTTCTCCTTCATTTTCTCCCACAACTGGGGCTGCAAGGAAAAGGATAAGATTTCCTAGCCCACCGGCTGTTGGTGATGCAGGGCAGTCAGGACCGAGTGCTGACATCTGGTCCAGACTGAAGGACCTTCCAACGATTACTGACATGTCTACTGTCACTGCATATGATTCTGTCACCATTGAAAGAATGGTGGAGGATTATATGAGTGACAGCATCCAAGTAGGCATGTCAGTCAGTCAGTATATATACTGGCAGGAAAAAGAGGCAATTTGGATGCCCTTGCACAAACTGGCTTTATTTTACCTAAGTTGCCCCCCCCCCCCCCCCCCTCCAGTGTGTACTCCGAAAGAGTGTTTAGTGCAGCCGGTAACCTTGTCAGCGATCGGCGTAGGAGTTTACTTCCACAAAATGTGGAGAGGATGATGTTCATCAAAATTAATTAGAAATTCCTCCGGGAAGACCTTGACCAGCAATTGCCTCCAGAAAGTACACAGGGACCAGTGATGGTGGATTCCAGTGGGGACTAATTAATACTCTGTGAGGAGGAGAATGTACACAATGAAAGGGGTGAGGAATCGGAGGATGAGGTCGACATCTTGCCTCTGTAGAGCCAGTTTGTGCAAGGAGAGACTGATTGCATGTTTTTTGGTGGGGGCCCAAACAAACCAGTAATTTCAGCCACAGTCATGTGGAAGAACCTGTCGCTGAAATGATTGGTTTGTTAAAGTGTGCATGTCCTGTTTATACAACATAAGGATGGGTGGGAGGGCAAAGAACAATTCCATCTTGCACCTCTTTTTCTTCTTTGCATCATATGCTGTTTGGGGCATAGTTTTTTTAAGTGCCATCCTGTCTGTCACTGCAGTGCCACTCCAAGATGCAGCGCCGTAACTACCAGCGCAGTTACCCTGAGGGCACACGGCCAGCGGCTTGTAATGAGTCAAATTGACTCAATACAAGCAGCCAGTTTTTTGCCATGCGCCGCGCTGGAGGAGAGCAGCAACGCCGGAGGCAGAGAAGGAGGAGGGGGACTGGAGCCGCAGCAGCGCCATGTCATTGGTAGTAGCACCGCTGCAGCACTCCCCTCTCCTTCCGTATTGGCTGCCCGGCGCTGCTGTGAATTCTGGGATGCGGTTCCCTCATACCAGCATTCACAGCGGTGGGCAGCCATTGCGGAAAGAGAGGGGGCTGCTGCAGCGGCGCTACTACCAATGACATAGCGCTGCTGCTGCTCCAGTCCCCCTCCCTCCTTCTCCTTCTCCCCTGCAGCTGCCCGGGATCTCTGCCAGCACGAGGAGCCTGACTGCCAGCAGGGAGAGATGGTAAGTACATATCTCTCTCTCTCTCTCTCTCTCTCTCTCTCTTTCTTTCTCTCTCTCTCTTTCTCTCTCTCTCCTGCCACAATGTGTAAAAATGGGGACTGACTGCCATAATGTGTAAAAAAGGGGGACGCTGTCTGCCGTAAAGTGTAAAAACGGGGACGCTGTCTTCCGTAATGTGTAAAAAGGGGGGCGCTGTCTGCCATAATGTGTAAAAAGGGGGACGCTGTCTGCCGTAATGTGTAATAAGAGGACGCTGTCTGCCGTAATGTGTAAGAAGGGGGACGCTGTCTTCCGTAATGTGTAAAAAGGGGGACGCTGTCTACCGTAATTTGTAAAAAAGGGGACGCTGTCTGCCGTAATGTGTAATAAGTGGGACGCTGTCTGCTGTAATGTGTAATAATAGGATGCTGTCTGCCGTAATATGTAAAAAGGGGGACACTGTCTTTCGTAATGTGTAAAAAGGGGGACGCTGTCTGCCATAATGTGTAAAAATGTGTAAAAAGGGGGACGCTGTCTGCCGTAATGTGTAAAAAGGGGGATGCTGTCTGCCGTAATGTGTAATAAGGGGGACGCTGTCTGCCGTAATGTGTAATAAGAGGACGCTGTCTGCCGTAATGTGTAATAAGGGGGACGCTGTCTGCCGTAATGTGTAAAAAGGGGGACGCTGTTTGCTGTAATGTGTAAAAAGGGGGACTGTCTGCCGTAATGTGTAAAAAGTGGGACTGTCTGGCGTAAACTGTAAAAAGGGGACGCTGTCTGCCGTAATGTGTAAAAAGGGGACGCTGTCTGCCGTAATGTGTAAAAAGAGGGACGCTGTCTGCCGTAATGTGTAATAAGGGGGACGCTGTCTGCCGTAATGTGTAAAAAGGGGGACGCTGTCTGCCGTAATGTGTAAAAAGGGGTTCTACCTGGTGTAGTGGTGCTATTGTGCAGCGTAATTTGAATAATGGAGACTACTGTGCACCGTAGTATGAATTGGTATTATTTTGTGGCCACGCCCCTTCCACATGAAGCCACACCCCTATATATTTTTTTCCGCACCTGCGGCGCGCACTGCCCCTCTCTTGCATGGGGGGGAGCGCCAATGCCGTTTCTTGCACACAGCGCTAAAATGCCTAGTTACGGCACTGCCTAGATGGGCCAGGTGTTTGTGCTGCACACTTGTGTCGCTTAGCGTAGTCATACAGCTACCTCATTGCACCTCTTTTTCTTCTTTGCATCATGTGCTGCTTGGGTCCTAGTTTTTTTTAAGTGCCATCCTGTCTGCCACTGCAGTGCCACTCCTAGATGGGCCAGGTGTTTGTGCCGCACACTTGTGTCGCTTAGCTTAGTCATTCAGCCACCTCGGTGCAACCTTTTAGCCTAAAAACAATATTGTGAGGTGTGAGGTGTTCAGCATAGACTGCAAATGAGTGGAAATTAATGTTATTGAGGTTAATAATACCGTAGGAGCAAAATTACCCCCAAATTCTGTGATTTTAGCTGTTTTTATGTTTTAAAAAAATATCATCCAGATCCAGATCCAAAACCAAAACCAAAACACGAAAGGGTGGTTTTGGCAAAACCAACCCAAAATCAAAACATGAGCGGGGAATTAGAACCAAAACCAAAACACAAAACACAAAAAGTGCCCGCCGCACATCTCTATTATCACCATCTTGAGATGGGTTACATATAGTGATGAGCGGGTTCGGTTTCCGAGAAACCGAACCCACCCGAGCTTTACCTTTTTTAACACGGGTCCGAGCAGACTCGGATCCTCCCGCCTTGCTCGGCAAACCCGAGCGCGCCCGAACGTCATCATCCCGCTGTCGGATTCTCGCGAGATTCGGATTCTATAAGCAGCCGCGCGTCGCCGCCATTTTCACACGTGCATTAAGATTGATAGGGAGAGGACGTGGCTGGCGTCCTCTCCGTTTATACGAGACAGTTGATCTGATTGCTTTGCTTTGCTTGTTTATTTTACTATTGTGGGGAGGATTGGGGAGCAGCTGTTAGGAGGAGTACAGTGCAGAGTTTTGCTGATAGTGACCACCAGTTTTTATCCGTTCTCTTCTCTGCCTGAAAAAAACGCTCCATACCATATCTGTGCTCAGTGTGCTGCATGATAGATCTGTGCTGAGTGCTCACACTGCTTAATTGTGGGGACTGGGGAGCAGCTATAGCAGGAGTACAGTGCAGAGTTTTGCTGACAGTGACCACCAGTATACGTTGTCTGCCTGAAAAACACTCCTGTGGCTTTTTTTTTAATACTAGTAGTTTAGCAGTTTGCTGACCGTGTCCACCAGGTCCATTATACTGTATATAGCAGTACGGTAGGCCACTGCTGTACCTACCTCTGTGTCGTCACTCGTCATCCATAAAGTATACTATCCATCCATCTACATTGTATACCTGTGGTGGCTTTTTTTTTATACTAGTAGTTTAGCAGTCTGCTGACAGTGTCCACCAGGTCCATTATACTGTATATAGCAGTACGGTAGGCCACTGCTGTACCTACCTCTGTGTCGTCACTCGTCATCCATAAAGTATACTATCCATCCATCTACATTGTATACCTGTGGTGGCTTTTTTTTTTTTATACTAGTAGTTTAGCAGTCTGCTGACAGTGTCCACCAGGTCCATTATACTGTATATAGCAGTACGGTAGGTCACTGCTGTACCTACCTCTGTGTCGTCACTCATCATCCATAAAGTATACTATCCATCCATCTACATTGTATACCTATGGTGGCTTTTTTTTTTATACTAGTAGTTTAGCAGTCTGCTGACAGTGTCCACTAGGTCTATTATACTGTATATAGCAGTACGGTAGGCCACTGCTGTACCTACCTCTGTGTCGTCACTCGTCATCCATAAAGTATACTATCCATCCATCTACATTGTATACCTGTGGTGGCTTTTTTTTATACTAGTAGTTTAGCAGTCTGCTGACAGTGTCCACCAGGTCCATTATACTGTATATAGCAGTACGGTAGGCCACTGCTGTACCTACCTCTGTGTCGTCACTAGTCATCCATAAAGTATACTATCCATCCATCTACATTGTATACCTGTGGTGGCTTTTTTTTATACTAGTAGTTTAGCAGTCTGCTGACAGTGTCCACCAGGTCCATTATACTGTATATAGCAGTACGGTAGGTCACTGCTGTACCTACCTCTGTGTCGTCACTCGTCATCCATAAAGTATACTATCCATCCATCTACATTGTATACCTGTGGTGGCTTTTTTTTATACTAGTAGTTTAGCAGTCTGCTGACAGGGTCCACCAGGTCCATTATACTCTATATAGCAGTACGGTAGGCCACTGCTGTACCTACCTCTGTGTCGTCACTCGTCATCCATAAAGTATACTATCCATCCATCTACATTGTATACCTGTGGTGGCTTTTTTTTATACTAGTAGTTTAGCAGTCTGCTGACAGTGTCCACCAGGTCCATTATACTGTATATAGCAGTACGGTAGGCCACTGCTGTACCTACCTCTGTGTCGTCACTCGTCATCCATAAAGTATACTATCCATCCATCTACATTGTATACCTGTGGTGGCTTTTTTTTTATACTAGTAGTTTAGCAGTCTGCTGACAGTGTCCACCAGGTCCATTATACTGTATATAGCAGTACGGTAGGCCACTGCTGTACCTACCTCTGTGTCGTCACTCGTCATCCATAAAGTATACTATCCATCCATCTACATTTTATACCTGTGGTGGCTTTTTTTTTTATACTAGTAGTTTAGCAGTCTGCTGACAGTGTCCACCAGGTCCATTATACTGTATATAGCAGTACGGTAGGCCACTGCTGTACCTACCTCTGTGTCGTCACTCGTCATCCATTAAGTATACTATCCATCCATCTACATTGTATACCTGTGGTGCCTTTAAGCTGTGCGCATTAAAATATGGAGAACAAAAATGTGGAGGTTAAAAAAATAGGGAAAGATCAAGATCCACTTCCACCTCATGCTGAAGCTGCTGCCACTAGTCATGGCCGAGACGATGAAATGCCATCAACGTCATCTGCCAAGGCCAATGCCCAATGTCATAGTACAGAGCATGTAAAATCCAAAACTCAAAAGATCAGTAAAATGCCTCAAAAATCAAAATTAAAAGCGTCTGAGGAGAAGCGTAAACTTGCCAATATGCCATTTACGACACGGAGTGGCAAGGAACGGCTGAGGCCCTGGCCTATGTTCATGGCTAGTGGTTCAGCTTCACATGAGGATGGAAGCACTCATCCTCTCGCTAGAAAAAAGAAAAGACTTAAGCTGGCAAAAGCACAGCAATGAACTGTGCATTCTTCTAAATCACAAATCCCCAAGGAGAGTCCAATTGTGTCGGTTGCGATGCCTGACCTTCCCAACACTGGACGGGAAGAGCATACGCCTTCCACCATTTGCACGCCCCCTGCAAGTGCTGGAAGGAGCACCCGCAGTCCAGTTCCTGATAGTCAAATTGAAGATGTCACTGTTGAAGTACACCAGGATGAGGATATGGGTGTTGCTGGCGCTGGGGAGGAAATTGACAAGGAGGATTCTGATGGTGAGGTGGTTTGTTTAAGTCAGGCACCCGGGTAGACACCTGTTGTCCGTGGGAGGAATATGGCCCTTGACATGCCTGGTCAAAATACCAAAAAAATCAGCTCTTCGGTGTGGAATTATTTCAACACAAATGCGGACAACAGGTGTCAAGCCGTGTGTTGCCTTTGTCAAGCTGTAATAAGTAGGGATAAGGACGTTACCAACCTCGGAACATCCTCCCTTATACGTCACCTGCAGCGCATTCATCATAAGTCAGTGACAAGTTCAAAAACTTTGGGTGACAGCGGAAGCAGTCCACTGACCACTAAATCCCTTCCTCTTGTAACCAAGCTCCTGCAAACCACACCACCAACTCCCTCAGTGTCAATTTCCTCCTTACCCAGGAAAGCCAATAGTCCTGCAGGCCATGTCACTGGCAAGTCTGACGAGTCCTCTCCTGCCTGGGATTCCTCTGATGCATCCTTGAGTGTAACGCCTACTGCTGCTGGCGCTGCTGTTGTTGCTGCTGGGAATCGATCGTCATCCCAGAGGGGAAGTCGGAAGACCACTTGTACTACTTCCAGTAAGCAATTGACTGTCCAACAGTCCTTTGCGAGGAAGATGAAATATCACAGCAGTCATCCTGCTGCAAAGCGGATAACTGAGGCCTTGGCAGCCTGGGCGGTGAGAAACGTGGTTCCGGTATCCATCGTTAATTCAGAGCCAACTAGAGACTTGATTGAGGTACTGTGTCCCCGGTACCAAATACCATCTAGGTTCCATTTCTCTAGGCAGGCGATACCGAAAATGTACACAGACCTCTGAAAAAGACTCACCAGTGTCCTAAAAAATGCAGTTGTACCCAATGTCCACTTAACCACGGACATGTGGACAAGTGGAGCAGGGCAGACTCAGGACTATATGACTGTGACAGCCCACTGGGTAGATGTATTGCCTCCCGCAGCAATAACAGCACCGGCGGCACCAGTAGCAGCATCTCGCAAACGCCAACCCGTTCCTAGACAGGCTACGCTTTGTATCACCGCTTTCCAGAATAGGCACACAGCTGAAAACCTCTTACGGCAACTGAGGAAGATCATCGCAGAATGGCTTACCCCAATTGGAGGAAAAAAAGAGGGGAGGCTGCGCTTCAAGAGGAAAGAACAATAATCCACTAAATGTGTACAGTTTGATAGATTTATTAAAAGTACTATCTAATTAAAAAACAGTAGTATTCCGTACAGTTAAATGTGCCATGTGCATACAATGAAAGAATAAAGGAATTTTTTTACCCAGAATAATGGTTCAGGACATATGTCATATATGCTCTATAGGATCCGTTCCAAATATTGCCCAAGAGTGTTAAAAGTCCAGTTGTAATCCACTGTGGAGAGTCCCTTCTATATGGTATTTAGAGAGTCCTTTATAGGTTCCATATACCGCTAGAGGATTAAGGATGGAATGCAGTGTCCCGTGTGCAGTGGGTACCTCATGCGATGCGGTGGTTTGGATGGTGCCTCTCTGGGACTCCTCTGGATTGCTAAAAGATTGGTAAGGGCTGGTCCGGATCCAATTTGAGAAGAAGTCCTGCTCCAAGGGTAAAAACCTGATGCGTTTCGCTGCATATGCCTTGCAGCTTTTTTTTAAAAAAAGCATCTGAAGCAAGAGGTGGTAACGAGGTGGAATTCAACGCTCTATATGCTTCAGAGGATGGAGGAGCAGCAAAAGGCCATTCAAGCCTATACATCTGGCCACGATATAGGCAAAGGAGGTGGAATGCACCTGTCTCAAGCGCAGTGGAGAATGATTTCAACGTTGTGCAAGGTTCTGCAACCCTTTGAACTTGCCACACGTGAAGTCAGTTCAGACACTGCCAGCCTGAGTCAGGTCATTCCCCTCATCAGGCTTTTGCAGAAGAAGCTGGAGACATTGAAGGAGGAGCTAAAACAGAGCGATTCCGCTAGGCATGTGGGACTTGTGGATGGAGCCCTTCATTCGCTTAACCAGGATTCACAGGTGGTCAATCTGTTGAAATCAGAGCACTACATTTTGGCCACCGTGCTCGATCCTAGATTTAAAACCTACGTTGTATCTCTCTTTCCAGCAGACACAAGTCTGCAGGGGTTCAAAGACCTGCTGGTGAGAAAATTGTCAAGTCAAGCGGAACGTGACCCGTCAACAGCTCCTCCTTCACATTCTCCCGCAACTGGGGGTGCGAGGAAAAGGCTAAGAATTCCGAGCCCACCCGCTGGCGGTGATGCAGGGCAGTCTGGAGCGAGTGCTGACATCTGGTCCGGACTGAAAGACCTGCCAACGATTACTGACTTGTCGTCTACTGTCACTGCATATGATTCTCTCACCATTGAAAGAATGGTGGAGGATTATATGAGTGACCGCATCCAAGTAGGCACGTCAGACAGTCCGTACGTATACTGGCAGGAAAAAGAGGCAATTTGGAGGCCCTTGCAGAAACTGGCTTTATTCTACCTAAGTTGCCCTCCCTCCAGTGTGTACTCCGAAAGAGTGTTTAGTGCAGCCGCTCACCTTGTCAACAATCGGCGTACGAGGTTACTTCCAGAAAATGTGGAGAAGATGATGTTCATTAAAATGAATTATAATCAATTCCTCCGTGGAGACATTCACCAGCAGCAATTGCCTCCAGAAAGTACACGGGGACCTGAGATGGTGGATTCCAGTGGGGACGAATTAATAATCTGTGAGGAGGGGAATGTACACAGTGAAAGGGGTGATGAATCGGACGATGATGATGAGGTGGACATCTTGCCTCTGTAGAGCCAGTTTGTGCAAGGAGAGATTAATTGCTTCTTTTTTGGTGGTGGCCCAAACCAACCTGTCATTTCAGTCACAGTCGTGTGGCAGACCCTGTCGCTGAAATGATGGGTTCGTTAAAGTGTGCATGTCCTGTTTATACAACATAAGGGTGGGTGGGAGGGCCCAAGGACAATTCTATCTTGCACCTCTTTTTTATTTCATTTTTCTTTGCATCATGTGCTGTTTGGGGAGTATTTTTTGAAGGGCCATCCTGCCTGACACTGCAGTGTCACTCCTAGATGGGCCAGGTGTTTGTGTCGGCCACTTGGGTCGCTGAGCTTAGTCACACAGCTACCTCATTGCGCCTCTTTTTTTCTTTGCATCATGTGCTGTTTGGGGAGTATTTTTTTGGAGGGCCATCCTGCCTGACACTGCAGTGTCACTCCTAGATGGGCCAGGTCTTTGTGTCGGCCACTTGGGTCGCTGAGCTTAGTCACACAGCTACCTCATTGCGCCTCTTTTTTTCTTTGCATCATGTGCTGTTTGGGGACAATTTTTTTCAAGTGCCATCCTGTCTGACACTGCAGTGCCACTCCTAGATGGGCCAGGTGTTTGTGTCGGCCACTTGGGTCGCTTAGCTTAGTCACACAGCTACCTCATTGCGCCTCTTTTTTTCTTTGCATCATGTGCTGTTTGGGGACTATTTTTTTGAAGTGCCATCCTGCCTGACACCGCAGTGCCACTCCTAGATGGGCCAGGTGTTTGTGTCGGCCACTTGTGTCGCTTAGCTTAGCCATCCAGCGACCTCGGTGCAAATTTTAGGACTAAAAATAATATTGTGAGGTGTGAGGTGTTCAGAATAGACTGAAAATGAGTGTAAATTATGGTTATTGAGGTTAATAATACTATGGGATCAAAATGACCCCCAAATTCTATGATTTAAGCTGTTTTTTTAGTGTTTTTTGAAAAAAACACCCGAATCCAAAACACACCCGAATCTGACAAAAAAATTCCGGTGAGGTTTTGCCAAAACGCGTCCGAACCCAAAACACGGCCGCGGAACCGAACCCAAAACCAAAACACAAAACCCGAAAAATTTCCGGTGCTCATCACTAGTTACATACGTGAGAGCTAAGAGTCCCCTTGTGGGCTCGCTGCACTCACCATGCTGCTGGCTCGGACACCCACGAGTGGGAATAGCCTTGGTGAGCCGGGATTCTGGCTGCCAGAATTGTCAGCTGTTGAGATTTCGGCGTTGGTATCCTGAACGCTGGGATTCTAACAGCCGGCATTGTGACTGCATCCCCTTGAGATGGCTTCACTATACTTTACATGTGGAAGCTGTCTTGGGACAGACCCAGCAATTCTTATAATAAGAAGGGTCATCCCCAGAAATATCAGTGTCCTCTTGCCTCCTTGATGTATAGGACAAATCTCTAACTTATTTTCAGTGACCATAGGGCTTTTTCATCTTTTGCTAAATAGACCACATAGAGTAGTACATAGCTATATGCTCATGTAATTGTTGATGCGACCAGATACAACATGATTTAATGAAGTGTCGTACCTTTACATTTTTGTGTAATGTGTAGGACGAATGCTACTGATCACATTACTTTGTGATGAAAGCATGTTTTTGTCTCATGGACGTGTATTGACTAGCTTGTAAACAAATATTAATATGTATTTAAAGTCACTGTGGCATAGAGGCTTATCCTATTTCTTTGTGACAAGCTGCGCTGTGTTCCTCATAGTATAATCACAGATATTTTGCTTTACCACACAATTAAGCCTCTTTTTTTTATTCACTGTGCAGAAGTGTACAGTGTACCATTTTGTGAGCTGTGATAGCACAAAGCAACAATACTTATATAAATCATCATTCCAAAATAGCATTGTTCAGGAGACCAATGCCAGAATCCCAACAGCTGGAATTCTGGCAGCAAGCTGAATCAAACTCTAGATAGATGTATCAAACTCTAGATAGAGAGATGTATCAAACTCTAGATAGAGAAAAAGTGGAGAGGTTGCCCACAGCAACGAATCAGCTTATACTGTAAATATTTATGTAGCAGTTTGTAGAATGATAGTAGTTGATTGTTGCTACAGTATGTGCAGCTTCTCCACTCCATCACACTCTAAGGTTTGATACATCATCTCTCCTCAGTGAGCAGGAGCATTACCATGCCTCCTACTCAGGTCTAGATTAAGGCTGGTGGGGGCCCAGGGGCAACGAAGTTGCGGGGGCCCCCACTAGTTAAATTACATGATCAACCCCCCCCCCTCCATGTACCATAAAAACACACACACACACAGTGCCCTCCTGCAGAAGTCTCACACACACACACACACAGCGCCCCCCCCCCCCACCAGCACCCCCCCCAACAGCACAGCAGTCACACACATCGCCCACCCCCTGCAGCATTCACACACACAACGCACCCCCTTCAGCAGTCACACACACAGCGACCCTCTACAACAGTCAGACTACCTTGACATAGTGGCATAGAAGCAGGGACAGAACGCCTCTGCACCAGACGCGGCCATTTAGGATCAGTGTCAGTGTCTTGCAGGAATTCGCTATACTATCCCGCGAGACTGCATGTACGAAGCTCCTCACCAGACACTGACAACTGAGATGCTGGAGTAATACTACTCCACTTACAGTTTGTGGGGTCCCTAATTTGTGGGAGTCCTGGGACTACCGCCCCTGTTGCCCCTCCCTTAATCCGGCCCTTCCCCTTCTCTAACAATTTGGATCTCCTGGAGGCCCCAAATGTAGGTAATTATGGTTTATGTACTGTCATGTCTTCAGCATCATTTTATGTTTGTTGTGGTCGGCCTATCAGCTTAGTTTTAACCTCATAGCTTCCACCAAAGCTATGAGTCTCCCCCTTTTGCAGGAGACTCCTGATTTTCTGGGTAGTCCCTCAAACCCATTGTAGAGTAGATAAGTCTCCCACATACCACCTGCTTTCTACTGAAGCGAGCAGGATGGGGACAAAGTCAACGAAATGGCGGCGGCGGGCAGAAGGGGGCAGGGCTAAGTGACACAAATTGTGGCATTTAGCTCTGGCAATACCCGCGGGCCCACAAATCATGGTGGTTTTATCAAGTTGGTGGGCAAGGTCTAGTGATCTGTAAGTCCCCCCTCCTCCCCCTTGAAGCCTCCAGCAGTGTTTCCTCTGTGGGATTCTCCCAAAAAGAAGACATTGAATGTAAGCAAGTACTGTATACTGTGTATTTGCTAGCATTAGATCTGCTGACAGTTCAGAACTTAGTCATGTTTGTGTGTTACTAGTCAGTACATTGTTACACTGTGCAGTTTTTCATGTATGTATTTCATGCTGTTTGCATACATTGCCATATCTCATATAGTACACATTGCATGTTTTATGTGTGCATTACATGAAGTGCATATTGCTTGTTTTTATTCTAGAAAGTACCAAAGGAGACTGTGACTTATTGGTGTGGATATAATAATCCATGTGGTGATTTGTTTATGGGGAGACAATAACCCCACCGAGAGTACTTGTTTTGTTGTATAAATAATCCTGGGAGGGTATAACAATCTGTACAGTGGCAAGTACAAAGTTGATGATAACCACAGTAACAGTAATGTGAATACTGAAACTACTTACAGTGGTCAATATATGTACATAACATCTCTGTCTGTGACAGATACAAACACCACATGTACCATTCCAGAAGTCACACAATAGATGCATTGATATAAATGACAGGACACATTTGCAGATACCGTATATACTTGAGTATAAGTCGACCCGAATATAAGCCGAGGCACCTGATTTTACCACAAAAACTTGGGAAAACTTATTGACTCGAGTATAAGCCTAGGGTGAAAAATGTAGCTCTAGCCGTACACAGACCTCATAGTGCCAGATATGCCCCACAGTGCCAGATATGCCCCACAGTGCCAGATGTGCCAGATATGCCCCACAGTGCCAGATGTGCCAGATATACCCCACAGTGCCAGATATGCCCCACAGTGCCAGCTGTGACAGATGTGCCCCACAGTACCAGATGTGCCCCACAGTGCCAGATATGCCCCACAGTGCCAGATGTGCCAGATATGCCCCACAGTGCCAGATGTGCCAGATATGCCCCACAGTGCCAGATGTGCCAGATATGCCCCACAGTGCCAGATATGCCCCACAGTGCCAGGTGTGCCAGATATGCCCCACAGTGCCAGATATGCCCCACAGTGCCAGATGTGCCAGATATGCCCCACAGTGCCAGATGTGCCAGATATGCCCTCATGCTGCCAGATGTGCCCCACAGTGCCAGATATACCCCACAGTGCCAGGTGTGCCAGATATAGCTTTACCAAATCAATTCAGTTCAAATGCAATAAACACCGTTCTTTAGATTTTCACATCTATATTAGACTTATTGAAAAGTAGGAGTGGTTATGCAGTCTGTCTACTTATACTCAAGCCATAGGGAAGTTTATAGAGAGGACAGAACACATACAGATTGATTTTTTTTACACTATTTTTTTACTTGCAGCAATTTTAATAGGCTTTAAGAATGTGTGTTGAATGTATAATATTATTGCTTATGTGTACATTGCCTAACATATATTGCAAAATTTAATTGTCACAACCTATGTGTGAATGCAAGTACAGTGCCTTTCTAAAGTATTCACCCCCCTTTGCATTTTTCATGTTTTGTTGCCTCACAACCTGGAATTAAAATGGATTGTTTGAAGGTATGCATCATATCATTCACAGAAAATGCCTACAACTTTGAAGATGTTTTTTTTTTTATTGTGAAGCAAACAACAAATAGGACAAAATAACAGAAAACTTCAGTGTACATAACTATTCACCACCCTAAACTCAGTACTTTGTAGAGCCACCTTTTGCGGCAATTACAGCTGCAAGTCACTTTGGATGAGTCTCTATGAGCTTGCCACATCTTGCCACTGGGATTTTTGCCCATTCCTCAAGGCAAAACTGCTCCAGCTCCTTCATGTTGGATGGTTTTCGCTTGTAAACAGCAATCTTCAAGTCTGACCACTGATTCTCAATTGGATTGAGATCTGGGCTTTGACTAGGCCATTCCAACACATTTAAATGTTTCCCCTTAAACCACTCGAGTGTTGCTTTAGCAGTATGCTTCGGGTCATTGTCCTGCTGGAAGGTGAACCTCCGTCCCAGTTTCAAATCACAGGCAGACTGAAACAGGTTTTGCTCAAGAATATCCCTGTATTTAGCACCATCCATCTTTCCCTCAACTCGAAACAGTTTCCCAGTCCCTGCTGATGGTGTTCTTGGGGTGATGGGATGTGTTGGGTTTGCGCCAGACATAGTGTTTTCCTTGGTGGCCGAAAAGTTAAATTTTAGTCTCATCTGACCAGAGCACCTTCCTCCATACATTTGGAGAGTCGTTCACATGCCTTTTGGCAAACTCAAAACTTGCCTTCTAATTTTTAACACTAAGTAATGGCTTTTTTTCTGCCACTCTTCCATAAAGCCAAGCTCTATGGAGTGTATAGCTTACTGTGGTCACATGCGAAGATCCACCAGTCTATGCTGTGTAACTCTGCAGCTCCTTCAGGTTTACCTCTGGTCTCTGTGCTGCCTCTCTGATTAATGCCCTCCTTGCCCGGTCTGTGAGTTTTGGTGGCCGGCCCTCTCTTTGCAGGTTTGTTGTGGTACCATGTTCTTTCCATTTGAAGATGATGGATTTGATGGTGCTTAGGGGGATCATAAAAGATTTTGATATTTTTTTATAACCCAACCCTGACTTGTACTTCTTAACAACTTTGTCCCTGACTTGTTGGGAGAGCTGAGAAATGGATTACCAAGTAATACCTTTGGCGCTCGTAATGAGTTGCTTTCCTTAGAGCAGCTAATACATCGGGGTTAGTTAAGCCCCACAACTAAAACAAAAATAATAAGAAGAATAAGCGCTTGGAAACTGGATATGAAATTTCTCACAATTTTAATAAAGTAATTAAAAAATATTACTGTTGCAACAGATAATTAAAATAAAATATGTATGATTGAATTCGGGCATAACATAGCACTGCAAAGATTTAAAAAGTCCCATATACTTTGTATGGTAAATATATTGTTTGCCGGTACTCAAGTAAACCAGTTCATCCCCAAGAATGTTGCCACAGTCCAGGAACAATTGTAAGCGAATGGAAAAGTACCAACTGCTGTTGGAATGACCTTACGTGGCTTGGTTCAAGATGCTACTTGGTCCAATTAGTTGCTCAGGTCCAATGGTGCAGAGCTCCTTGGTCTTCATTGTGTGATTCCTCTTGCTTAGTGGTGTTGCAGCCTCTGGGGCCTTTCAGAAAAGGTGTGTTTATACTGATAGATCATGAGACACTTAGATTGCACACAGGTAGACTTCATTACACTAATTATGTGACTTCTGAAGGTAATTGGTTGCACCAGAACTTTTGAGGGACTTCATAGCAAAGGGGGTGAATAAATATGCACATGCCAATTTTCTAATTTTTATTTATTTATTTTTATAGAAATTTTTCTCATTTCACTTCTACAACTTAGACTATTTTGTGTATATCCATCACATAAAATTCAGATTTAAAAAAAAAAAATTAATTACAGGTTGTAATGTAACAAAATAGGTAAAAAGCCAAGGGGGGTGAATACTTTAGCAAGGCACTGTATAATTATTTCTAAATGTATACATTTATAACAGGTAGCAGATATGTTAGAGTTGCGTAAAATAAAATGGGTCCACATTCAATCATCTAAATCCAATGTACAATGCTAGTAAAAGTAATGATGATAATACATTGCTTGTTTCACTGTAATTGATATATATAGGGGTATATGCAATTCCGGGCGAATTGCAGCTTTTTATCACCCGTTTTTAAATTCGACACAATTCGACCTTCGAATTCGACATATTCAATTCAAAACGGATTCGACAGTTCCACTGTCGAAAAACGGACCAATTGACGGATAAGTGCGTCCTGGGTTCGACTTTTCCGACGTCGCAAAAATGGTTAAAAAACACAGAAAAAAATTGCGTGGGGTCCCCCATCCTAAGCATAACCAGCCTTGGGCTCTTTGAGCCGGTCTTGGTTGTAAAAATATGGGGGAAAAATGGACAGGGTATCCCCCGTATTTTTAGAACCAGCACCGGGCTCTGCGTCCGGTCCTGGTGCAAAAAATATGGGGGACAAAAAGCGTAGGGGTCACCCGTATTTTTTGAACAAGCACCGGGCTCCACTAGCTGGAGAGATAATGCCACATCCGGGGGACACTTTTATACCGGTCCCTGCGGCCGTGGCATTAAATCCCCAAAATTATACTCACCTAAATCCAGTGTGTCCTGTTCTTTTTTTGTAATCCACGTACTTATCTTCAATGGTGGGAACTTTGCGGTCAGCGGTGAGGTCACCCGCGGTCAGCGGCTTACTGCAGGTAACCTCACCGCTGACCGCAAAGTTCCCACCATTGAAGATAATGGAGGGGCTGTGCAATGCGCATCTGACAGCTCAGACGCGCATAGCCAATGAGGAGAGTGCCACGACGTGGCGCTCCCTGATTGGCTGAAGGGACCCTCTGTGACAGGAGTCACTGGGGGTCTCAGCATTCGGGGAAAGGAGTCCCATGTGTAAACATGGGACCCCTTTCAGTGCGTGGATCGGGTATGCGGTTTGTTTTTTTGCCAAGTACGTGGATTACAAATAATAACAGGACACTGGATTTAGGTGAGTATAATTTTATTTTCAGGTACCACGGAATCTTGGAGACATCGACAGACTTGGAGACGTGGACACAGTCGGCATGTGAACATAGGTAAGTATGTGTGTCGGCATGTATGTAATAAAGTTTTACTTTCACGGTATGCGTGTCCTGTTTTTATTTGGGTATTTTTTTTGCAGAAGAACTACAGGTACCAGCGGGCCCGTTTTCCCTCCGCATGCTGGTACTTGTGGTTCTCCAAGTACCAGCTTGCGGGGGAGGCTTGCTGGGAATTGTAGTACTTCTGCAAAAAACAATATTCTTTTATTTTACACAAGGCTATCAGCCCCCCATCCGCAGCCCATGGATGGGGGAGACAGCCTCGGGCTTCACCCCTGGACCTTGGGTGGCTGGAGGGGGGTGGACCCCTTGATTTAAGGGGTCCCCACTACTCCAGGGTACCCCGGCCAGGGGTGACTAGTTGGGTATTTAATGCCACGGCCGCAGGGACCAGTATAAAAGTGTCCCCCGGCTGTGGCATTATCTCTCCAGCTAGTGGAGCCCAGTGCTGGTTCAAAAATACGGGGGAACCCTACGCTTTTTGTCCCCCGTATTTTTTTCACTGAACGCAGAGCCCGGTGCTGGTTCTAAAAATACGTGGGATCCCCTGTCCATTTTTCCCCCGTATTTTTACAACCAGGACCGGCTCAAAGAGCCCGAGGCTGGTTATGCTTAGGAGGGGGGACCCCACGCATTTTTTTTTCGTGATTTTAACCCATTCCCACCCCTCCCTACTGAAAATCATACTCTCTCTATTTTAGTCAGTTAAAAAAAATATATTCTTTAAAAAAATCTATAAATAATACTTGTGTCTCCTAATAGACAAACCAAGGCCCTCATTCTGAGTTGTTCGCTCGGTAAATTTCTTCGCATCGCAGCGTTTTTCTGCTTAGTACGCATGCGCAATGTTCGCACTGCGACTGCGCCAAGTAAATTTGCTATGAAGATAGTATTTTTACTCACGGCTTTTTCTTCGCTCCGGCGATCGTAGTGTGATTGACAGGAAATGGGTGTTACTGAGCGGAAACACTGCGTTTTATGGGCGTGTGGATGAAAACGCTGCCGTTTCCGGAAAAACGCAGGAGTGGCTGGAGAAACGGAGGAGTGTCTGGGCGAACGCTGGGTGTGTTTGTGACGTCAAACCAGGAACGACAAGCACAGAACTGATCGCAGATGCCGAGTAAGTATGAAGCTACTCTGAAACTGCTAAGACGTGTGCTAATCGCAAAATTGCGAATACTTCGTTCGCAATTTTAAGAAGCTAAGATACACTCCCAGTAGGCGGAGGCTTAGCGTGAGCAACTCTGCTAAATTCACCTTGCGAGCGATCAACTCGGAATGAGGGCCCAAGTACATAATCCCTTCTAATATAAATAGATATGCTATTAGCAATAAAAAAAACACACAAAAAAACATGTTTTAATTTTTTTTTATTAGATTCCGCCAGCAAAGTGAGGCGGAATGAAATTGACGAAATTACTGTCGAAAAGCACTGTTGTCGAGTCGACATTCTTCAATTGAATATACTTTTGTCGAAAAGCCGCATTTTTAACAGTGCAGAAATGTCGAATTTGACAACTGTCGAATTTGAAAAAGTCGAATCTGAAACGCCGTTTTTTTGTCGAAAAGTACTGTATTGCATTGTCGAATCCAATTCGACATTTTTTTTGTCGAAAATGCCCCGTTTTTCGACATTTGCGGCAATTCGACCGCAATTGCATATACCCCATAGTGTCTATAAATAGCACAAACACATAAAGGACACGGACCTCATGCAGTACAATCATAATTACTTTCTTTAGTATTCTAGAATAAAAATGAATCATACAACACAGGTAATCTAGGTTAAGCAACTTGATACAGTGTAGTTTTCTTTGTGGTTTAACAGTAACAGTCCAGAACTACTTCCCTGAAAGCTGCATACCTCAAGGTGGGTACACACTGATAGATATATCTGCAGATCAATTGATCTGCCGATATATCTATGGATGGATCGGGCAGTGTGCTATGCATACACACTGCCCGATCCGTCGGGGACTGACGTCATGAACTGGGCGGGCGTGTACACACGCCCGCCGAGTTCAGCTGTCAATCACCGCCGGCCGCCGCATCATGTGCACAGGTGGGCGACTGGTCGCCCGTACACACACAGCGATGCGCCAATATATCGGTAGATATATTGGCCGTCGGCTGTGCTGCGGGGCCGACGCGATATGTCTGTGAACGATGGAGTTCACAGACATATCGCCCGTACACACTGGCCGACGGACCCGCGATATATCGGCCGTTCAATAGAACGGCCGATATATCGGCCAGTGTGTACCCAGAGCCGGCCCTAACCAATATGATGCCCTAGGCAAGATTTTGGCTGGTGCCCCCTAGCACCACCGCTGGTTCTGCCTCTGACCTTGCACCTTTTTCCCAGCACCATCACCCCTCCCCCATAGCAGTCCTTGTACCCCCTATATTTTAAATAGGAACAGTTCGCACATTTGATGCACAGCCCAAAAAGGGGCATCTTCTTGCTGGGAAGGGACATGGCCACACAATAGTAACCCCAATTCCAATTACGCCACACAGTACTGCAACTTTATTTACATTTTATCTTGCAATAGTGTCCATAATTCATATTACATCCCACAGTAGTATCACTTTACCTTATAAACGTTACTCCTCACAGTAGAGCCCCTTATTCACATTACATCACACTGAATTGCTCCTTATTCACATTACACCACACCTTATTGCTCTTTATTCACATTAGATGACACAGTAGTGTCCTTTCTATTTGCAACGCCACATAGTAGAGCACCTTATACACATAATGCCACACATTAGTAATGCATTTATACACATAATGCCACACAGTAATGCCCCTTACACATATGAGACACATTAATGTCCTTATAAACATAATGCACCTTACACATTATGACAACCTTTATTAATGCCCTTTTACACATAATGTCCCTTACACATATGCCGCACATTATTAATGCTCTTATACACATAATGACACACATAGTGCCCCCTACACATTTGCTGCACATTATTAGTGCCCCTATACACATAATGACACACATACAGTAGTACCCTGTTACACATATGCCGCACATTATTAATGCCCTTATACACATAATGACACACATAGTGCCCCTTTACACATATGTTGCACATTATTAATGCATTTTTACATGACACACATAATGCTCCTTACACATATTCTGAACACTACTGCACAACCAACCCACTCACATGCACACAGCACTCACACTGCCACTAACACTGTGACCTCTGCCTCTGCTTGGATACAGATGTGTCCTTACAAATCTTGCATCAATGCTAACGTCGGGCACTTTTTTTTAATGAAAATGCATCTTATTTGCATTGCTATGTGGCTACGATGCACAAGCAGCTTCTGCTGATTAAACTGATATGCAGCATGCCAATATACTGTGTGAGACTGTGGCTGTATCTGCATATGAAATGCTACATACAGAATATAGGCATGTCGCATATCATTTTAATCAGCAGAAGCTGATGATGCCCCTAGGCATATCAAATGCCCTAGGCAATTGCCTAGTTTGCCTATGCCTATGGCCGGCTCTGTGTGTACCCACCTTTAGGCAGATGGAAGACATGCTATTAAACAGTTTCCAGGCTGCTTTACCTCTCCCAATAATAATACATGAACACTATTGCTATGAGAATACTGCATTACTAAAGCCATTGATAACAATTATGGGGCCTAATTCTGAGTTGATCGCAGCAGCAAATTTGTTAGCAGCTGGGCAAAACCATGTGCACTGTAGGGGGGGCAGAGATATAACTTGTGCAGAGAGAGTTAGATTTGGGTGGGGTGTGTTCAAACTAAAATCTTAATTGCAGTGTAAAAAATAAAGCAGCCATTATTTACCCTGCACAGAAACAAAATAACCCACCCAAATCTAACTCTCACTGCAAATTATATATCTGACTACCCCTCCCTGCAGTGCACATGGTTTTGCCCAACTGCTAACAAATTTGCTGCTGCAATCAACTCTGAGTTACCCCCAAGGTCAACAGATTAAATAATGTATCTTAGATATTGCATGTTTATACTATCGATGTTCCAATGACACTTGAATGCTGTTCTTGGATTATAAAAATAACTATAAATAAAACAATAATGTAAATATAGCTTAAACTGTATTGTCCAATAATCCCACAGATGTCAAAGCATTTCTTGTGATATTATTAAAGAAGTTTAAAAAAGCAAAACACTTTCTCTTTCAAAAAAATTAAAAGGGGGAAAAATAACTCATTTTACATCTTTGTTCAGGGTAGACGGAAACCAATGTTTTTTGCCCATATCTGTCCCTGTACGTTGGTTTTCAGAACTAGTAAATTCAGGTCACATTTGTACCTCAACTTTTTGAACTCAAACTTTTTTCTTAGTTTTTACTCCCTATGTGCCCTTGTGTTGTTATTACTTAGCAGGAAAGCAACAGGACATATATATGGATCTTCTGATTTATACCCATCCTCCTGTATGTCAATTTGGGTACATGGAGGTATGCAGGAGCATTAATTTATTTAGGCCCAGATTTATCAAGCCTTGGAGAGTGATAAATTGCACTGGGATAAAGTACTAGCCAATCAGCTCCTAACTAACATGTTACAGGCTGTGTTTGAAAAATGACAGGTTGGAGCTGATTGGTTGGTACTTTATCACTATGCAATTTAGCACTCTCCAAGTATTGATAAATCTGGGCCTTTGGGCTTTAAATGCTTCTGCAATGGTCAGAATTGGAGGACCAGAACATATCCCCAAACCACAATACCCTGGAATAAAAAAACACTGAGCCAGAGGCCTCAAGGCAGGTTGGAGTTTGGTGCCCCACATCCCCCACCCTTAAATAAAGGGGAAACAAATATGGTGTGTGAATGTGTATATTGGAAATAAATCTGTATTATATTTATAATTCTAGTTGTTGTTGTTGTTAAGTGTCGTCAAGTCACTGCCGACTTATGGCGACCCTATGGATAACTGTCCTGAACAAATTTCAATCTTCTGTCAAGCAGCTCAATGTTGATAATATGGTATCCACAGGGCTGCCAAGAGAAATCCTGGGCCCGGGTACAAGAACTTCATGGGCCCCCCTGCCCGCACTAAAGGGGTTGTGACCACAGCATGCTGAGGGCATGGCCACTCCCCTTTGGGGGGAGGGGGGGTGTCTAGCACATCAGAAGCACCCACTCACAGGAGCCTGGCATGCCTCACAGTCAGGGCAGCAGTGATCCTGGATGGGCCCAGGTACTTTTCAGGAGGCATGGCCTAATCAAAGGAGGCATGTACCTGGGCCCTCACTGGGCCCCAGGTAATTTGTACCCGCTCCCTCCCTCTCTCGACACCACTGGGTATCCATAGTTGTCATTGTATCAAGCCATCCCACTGATGGTCTTCCCCCTTTTCATTTGCCTTCAACTTTTCCAAGCAAAATGTTTTTCTCTAGGGCTCCTTTTCTTCACATGATGTCTCCAAAGTAGGAAAGGCGCAGTCTTGTCATTTGTGCTTCTAGGGAGAGCTTAGGTTTTATGTCATCTAATACAGATTTAATTGTTCTTCGGGGAGTCCATGGTATATGTAATATTCTTCTCCAGCACCATAATTCAAAAGTGTCAATAATCTTTCTATCTTGCTTCTTGACTGTCCAGCTTTCACACCCAAATGATGTTACTGGAAAAACCATAGCTTGAATGAGTCGTATCCTTGTATGCAACCCTTGTATTGTGTGAAATTTTAATTTTTTTTAAAAATGTTATATTTCTTATATTTTTTTGTGGCCACAGGCCTGAATATATTGGGTGTTGATAAAGGTACAAACCTAGAACCCGTAGATAGATTAGCTACTAAAGGCATCAATAGGATATTAATCAACATTGGAATAAGTACTTTTAGCTCTGATAAGAGACAAACTCCTTTTTACCACTTAGCATTAAAAGGCAACACTCCCCCTTTTTTAGTGAGCCCTCGCAGTGTTTTTTAAAATCTAATACCACATATAAGGAGCACACATACCTGTGGCAATTCAAAATTGGTTGTGATACCTGCGTTAATTTCTGGGACCGAAATCCCACGTGCAATTGAATATGCCTCTTAGGGCCCGATTCTGAGTCAGACGCCGAAGTGGCTGTCCTCATATTTTTTACAGCAGTTGCATATGGAACTTTATGCTAATGCCACTACAAGTCCCTTCCCTGGTGAACATTCATGAATTCTTTAGAGGCACCATCGGTCGCACCGCTGAAACATAAACCAGCCCTATGGCAGGTGCAGTTTCTCCATCTGAGTACGGCCTTGGTTGTGTGTCTCAGTATGCAATCGCTTTCAGCAACAAGCCTAGGTGACACTTTTAATAGATGCAACATCTCTGGGATTTTTTATCCACTAGCAGTTACTTCCCAGTCACCTTCCAGGACCGGCCCATACATTTCTGCTACCATGCATTTAATTTGTACTGCAACATGCACAGATAAAAAAGAACATAGCTCCACTGCATCCAACATCAATGCTGTCCAGGGCTGGATTAAGGGTGGGGGTGGCCCAGGGCAATGGAGTTTGTGGGGGGGCCCCACCACTGAAGTTGCTGACAAAACATCCCCTGAGCGCAACCCCTGTGCCATACACACACACGCTCCATCAACACACACACACACACACACACACACACACACACACACACACAAACAAACACACAAATCACTTACAGGGAGAGCAGCAGCAGACAGTGCATCTCAGTAGCCGGCGGCTCACAGTCACTGTCTCACGAGACTGTCTGTGCACAGGAGCAGAGGCAGAACTCTGGGAGGCAACGGAGTCAGCTGCCGCCGGGCTCCTGCTTTGAAGGGGGGCACCTCTCCTACTGTTCTGTGTGTTCAGCGACATTAATCAATTAAGTTAATTGACAACAGCCGGTAACTCTTCTGTAGCCAACTTCCCCACTAGCCACTACACCTTACAAATCACTAGAGATGAGCGCCTGAAATTTTTCGGGTTTTGTGTTTTGGTTTTGGGTTCGGTTCCGCGGCCGTGTTTTGGGTTCGAACGCGTTTTGGCAAAACCTCACCGAATTTTTTTTGTCGGATTCGGGTGTGTTTTGGATTCGGGTGTTTTTTTCAAAAAACACTAAAAAACAGCTTAAATCATAGAATTTGGGGGTCATTTTGATCCCAAAGTATTATTAACCTCAAAAACCATAATTTACACTCATTTTCAGTCTATTCTGAATACCTCACACCTCACAATATTATTTTTAGTCCTAAAATTTGCACCGAGGTCGCTGTGTGAGTAAGATAAGCGACCCTAGTGGCCGACACAAACACCGGGCCCATCTAGGAGTGGCACTGCAGTGTCACGCAGGATGTCCCTTCCAAAAAACCCTCCCCAAACAGCACATGACGCAAAGAAAAAAAGAGGCGCAATGAGGTAGCTGTGTGAGTAAGATTAGCGACCCTAGTGGCCGACACAAACACCGGGCCCATCTAGGAGTGGCACTGCAGTGTCACGCAGGATGGCCCTTCCAAAAAACCCTCCCCAAACAGCACATGACGCAAAGAAAAAAAGAGGCGCAATGAGGTAGCTGTGTGAGTAAGATTAGCGACCCTAGTGGCCGACACAAACACCGGGCCCATCTAGGAGTGGCACTGCAGTGTCACGCAGGATGGCCCTTCCAAAAAACCCTCCCCAAACAGCACATGACGCAAAGAAAAAAAGAGGCGCAATGAGGTAGCTGACTGTGTGAGTAAGATTAGCGACCCTAGTGGCCGACACAAACACCGGGCCCATCTAGGAGTGGCACTGCAGTGTCACGCAGGATGTCCCTTCCAAAAAACCCTCCCCAAACAGCACATGACGCAAAGAAAAAAAGAGGCGCAATGAGGTAGCTGTGTGAGTAAGATTAGCGACCCTAGTGGCCGACACAAACACCGGGCCCATCTAGGAGTGGCACTGCAGTGTCACGCAGGATGTCCCTTCCAAAAAACCCTCCCCAATCAGCACATGATGCAAAGAAAAAGAAAAGAAAAAAGAGCTGCAAGATGGAATTATCCTTGGGCCCTCCCACCCACCCTTATGTTGTATAAACAAAACAGGACATGCACACTTTAACCAACCCATCATTTCAGTGACAGGGTCTGCCACACGACTGTGACTGATATGACGGGTTGGTTTGGACCCCCCCCAAAAAAGAAGCAATTAATCTCTCCTTGCACAAACTGGCTCTACAGAGGCAAGATGTCCACCTCATCTTCACCCTCCGATATATCACCGTGTACATCCCCCTCCTCACAGATTATCAATTCGTCCCCACTGGAATCCACCATCTCAGCTCCCTGTGTACTTTGTGGAGGCAATTGCTGCTGGTCAATGTCTCCGCGGAGGAATTGATTATAATTCATTTTAATGAACATCATCTTCTCCACATTTTCTGGATGTAACCTCGTACGCCGATTGCTGACAAGGTGAGCGGCGGCACTAAACACTCTTTCGGAGTACACACTTGTGGGAGGGCAACTTAGGTAGAATAAAGCCAGTTTGTGCAAGGGCCTCCAAATTGCCTCTTTTTCCTGCCAGTATAAGTACGGACTGTGTGACGTGCCTACTTGGATGCGGTCACTCATATAATCCTCCACCATTCTATCAATGTTGAGAGAATCATATGCAGTGACAGTAGACGACATGTCCGTAATCGTTGTCAGGTCCTTCAGTCCGGACCAGATGTCAGCATCAGCAGTCGCTCCAGACTGCCCTGCATCACCGCCAGCGGGTGGGCTCGGAATTCTGAGCCTTTTCCTCGCACCCCCAGTTGCGGGAGAATGTGAAGGAGGAGATGTTGACAGGTCGCGTTCCGCTTGACTTGACAATTTTGTCACCAGCAGGTCTTTCAACCCCAGCAGACCTGTGTCTGCCGGAAAGAGAGATCCAAGGTAGGCTTTAAATCTAGGATCGAGCACGGTGGCCAAAATGTAGTGCTCTGATTTCAACAGATTGACCACCCGTGAATCCTTGTTAAGCGAATTAAGGGCTGCATCCACAAGTCCCACATGCCTAGCGGAATCGCTCCGTGTTAGCTCCTTCTTCAATGCCTCCAGCTTCTTCTGCAAAAGCCTGATGAGGGGAATGACCTGACTCAGGCTGGCAGTGTCTGAACTGACTTCACGTGTGGCAAGTTCAAAGGGCATCAGAACCTTGCACAACGTTGAAATCATTCTCCACTGCACTTGAGACAGGTGCATTCCATCTCCTATATCGTGCTCAATTGTATAGGCTTGAATGGCCTTTTGCTGCTCCTCCAACCTCTGAAGCATATAGAGGGTTGAATTCCACCTCGTTACCACTTCTTGCTTCAGATGATGGCAGGGCAGGTTCAGTAGTTTTTGGTGGTGCTCCAGTCTTCTGTACGTGGTGCCTGTACGCCGAAAGTGTCCCGCAATTTTTCTGGCCACCGACAGCATCTCTTGCACGCCCCTGTCGTTTTTTAAAAAATTCTGCACCACCAAATTCAAGGTATGTGCAAAACATGGGACGTGCTGGAATTTGCCCATATTTAATGCACACACAATATTGCTGGCGTTGTCCGATGCCACAAATCCACAGGAGAGTCCAATTGGGGTAAGCCATTCCGCGATGATCTTCCTCAGTTGCCGTAAGAGGTTTTCAGCTGTGTGCGTATTCTGGAAAGCGGTGATACAAAGCGTAGCCTGCCTAGGAAAGAGTTGGCGTTTGCGAGATGCTGCTACTGGTGCCGCCGCTGCTGTTCTTGCGGCGGGAGTCCATACATCTACCCAGTGGGCTGTCACAGTCATATAGTCCTGACCCTGCCCTGCTCCACTTGTCCACATGTCCGTGGTTAAGTGGACATTGGGTACAACTGCATTTTTTAGGACACTGGTGAGTCTTTTTCTGACGTCCGTGTACATTCTCGGTATCGCCTGCCTAGAGAAGTGGAACCTAGATGGTATTTGGTAACGGGGGCACACTGCCTCAATAAATTGTCTAGTTCCCTGTGAACTAACGGCGGATACCGGACGCACGTCTAACACCAACATAGTTGTCAAGGACTCAGTTATCCGCTTTGCAGTAGGATGACTGCTGTGATATTTCATCTTCCTCGCAAAGGACTGTTGAACAGTCAATTGCTTACTGGAAGTAGTACAAGTGGGCTTACGACTTCCCCTCTGGGATGACCATCGACTCCCAGCGGCAACAACAGCAGCGCCAGCAGCAGTAGGCGTTACACGCAAGGATGCATCGGAGTAATCCCAGGCAGGAGAGGACTCGTCAGACTTGCCAGTGACATGGCCTGCAGGACTATTGGCATTCCTGGGGAAGGAGGAAATTGACACTGAGGGAGTTGGTGGGGTGGTTTGCGTGAGCTTGGTTACAAGAGGAAGGGATTTACTGGTCAGTGGACTGCTTCCGCTGTCACCCAAAGTTTTTGAACTTGTCACTGACTTATTATGAATGCGCTGCAGGTGACGTATAAGGGAGGATGTTCCGAGGTGGTTAACGTCCTTACCCCTACTTATTACAGCTTGACAAAGGGAACACACGGCTTGACACCTGTTGTCCGCATTTCTGGTGAAATACCTCCACACCGAAGAGCTGATTTTTTTGGTATTTTCACCTGGCATGTCAACGGCCATATTCCTCCCACGGACAACAGGTGTCTCCCCGGGTGCCTGACTTAAACAAACCACCTCACCATCAGAATCCTTCTGGTCAATTTCCTCCCCAGCGCCAGCAACACCCATATCCTCCTCATCCTGGTGTACTTCAACACTGACATCTTCAATCTGACTATCAGGAACTGGACTGCGGGTGCTCCTTCCAGCACTTGCAGGGGGCATGCAAATAGTGGAAGGCGCATGCTCTTCACGTCCAGTGTTGGGAAGGTCAGGCATCGCAACCGACACAATTGGACTCTCCTTGTGGATTTGGGATTTCAAAGAACGCACAGTTCTTTGCGGTGCTTTTGCCAGCTTGAGTCTTTTCAGTTTTCTAGCGAGAGGCTGAGTGCTTCCATCCTCATGTGAAGCTGAACCACTAGCCATGAACATAGGCCAGGGCCTCAGCCGTTCCTTGCCACTCCGTGTGGTAAATGGCATATTGGCAAGTTTACGCTTCTCCTCCGACAATTTTATTTTAGGTTTTGGAGTCCTTTTTTTTCTGATATTTGGTGTTTTGGATTTGACATGCTCTGTACTATGACATTGGGCATCGGCCTTGGCAGACGACGTTGCTGGCATTTCATCGTCTCGGCCATGACTAGTGGCAGCAGCTTCAGCACGAGGTGGAAGTGGATCTTGATCTTTCCCTAATTTTGGAACCTCAACTTTTTTGTTCTCCATATTTTATAGGCAGAACTAAAAGGCACCTCAGGTAAACAATGGAGATGGATGGATTGGATACTAGTATACAATTATGGACGGACTGCCACGGTTAGGTGGTATAAAAAAACCACGGTTAGGTGGTATATATTGTAATACAATTATGGATGGACGGACTGCCTGCCGAGTGCCGACACAGAGGTAGCCACAGCCGTGAACTACCGCACTGTACACTGGTTGATAAAGAGATAGTAGTATACTCGTAACAACTAGTATGACTGACTATGACGGTATAAAGAATGAAAAAAAAACCACGGTTAGGTGGTATATATTGTAATACAATTATGGATGGACGGACTGCCTGCCGAGTTCCGACACAGAGGTAGCCACAGCCGTGAACTACCGCACTGTACACTGGTTGATAAAGAGATAGTAGTATACTCGTAACAACTAGTATGACTGACTATGACGGTATAAAGAATGAAAAAAAAACCACGGTTAGGTGGTATATATTATAATACAATTATGGATGGACGGACTGCCTGCCGACTGCCGACACAGAGGTAGCCACAGCCGTGAACTACCGCACTGTACACTGGTTGATAAAGAGATAGTAGTATACTCGTAACAACTAGTATGACACTATGACGGTATAAAGAATGAAAAAAAAACCACGGTTAGGTGGTATATATTATAATACAATTATGGAAGGACGGACTGCCTGCCGACTGCCGACACAGAGGTAGCCACAGCCGTGAACTACCGCACTGTACACTGGTTGATAAAGAGATAGTAGTATACTCGTAACAACTAGTATGACACTATGACGGTATAAAGAATGAAAAAAAAACCACGGTTAGGTGGTATATATTATAATACAATTATGGATGGACGGACTGCCTGCCGAGTGCCGACACAGAGGTAGCCACAGCCGTGAACTACCGCACTGTACACTGGTTGATAAAGAGATAGTAGTATACTCGTAACAACTAGTATGACTGACTATGACGGTATAAAGAATGAAAAAAAAACCACGGTTAGGTGGTATATATTATAATACAATTATGGATGGACGGACTGCCTGCCGACTGCCGACACAGAGGTAGCCACAGCCGTGAACTACCGCACTGTACACTGGTTGATAAAGAGATAGTAGTATACTCGTAACAACTAGTATGACACTATGACGGTATAAAGAATGAAAAAAAAACCACGGTTAGGTGGTATATATTATAATACAATTATGGATGGACGGACTGCCTGCCGACTGCCGACACAGAGGTAGCCACAGCCGTGAACTACCGCACTGTACACTGGTTGATAAAGAGATAGTAGTATACTCGTAACAACTAGTATGACACTATGACGGTATAAAGAATGAAAAAAAAACCACGGTTAGGTGGTATATATTATAATAATACAATTATGGATGGACGGACTGCCTGCCGACTGCCGACACAGAGGTAGCCACAGCCGTGAACTACCGCACTGTACACTGGTTGATAAAGAGATAGTAGTATACTCGTAACAACTAGTATGACTATGACGACGGTATAAAGAAAGAAAAAAAAATACCACGGTTAGGTGGTATATAATTATACAATTATGGATGGACGGACTGCCTGCCGAGTGCCGACTGCCGACACAGAGGTAGCCACAGCCGTGAACTACCGCACTGTACTGTGTCTGCTGCTAATATAGACTGGTTGATAAAGAGATAGTATACAACAATATACTACTATACTGGTGGTCAGGCACTGGTCACCACTAGTCACACTTGCAGTGGCACTCCTGCAGCAAAAGTGTGCACTGTTTAATTTTAAATTAATATAATATTATGTACTCCTGGCTCCTGCTATAACAACCTGCAGTGCTCCCCAGTCTCCCCCACAATTATTATAAGCTTTTATACATTGATGTGCAGCACACTGGGCTGAGCTGAGTGCACACAGACTGAGTCACACTGTGTGACTGCTGTGTATCGTTTTTTTCAGGCAGAGAACGGATATAGCAGAGAACGGATATATTAAATAAAAGTTAACTTAACAACAACTGCACTGGTCACTGTGGTAAACTCTGTCTGCACAATCTCTCTCTTTTCTAATCTATTCTAATGGAGAGGACGCCAGCCACGTCCTCTCCCTATCAATCTCAATGCACGTGTGAAAATGGCGGCGACGCGCGGCTCCTTATATAGAATCCGAGTCTCGCGAGAATCCGACAGCGTCATGCTGACGTTCGGGCGCGCTCGGGTTAACCGAGCAAGGCGGGAAGATCCGAGTCGCTCGGACCCGTGAAAAAAAAAGTGAAGTTCGTGCGGGTTCGGATTCAAAGAAACCGAACCCGCTCATCTCTACAAATCACACCCTCTTTATTATAGATATACTGGAAGCAGACACCTTACTGATGAAGCTATTTGCTCCTATAAAGGAAGCATGAGAATTCTAACTATTTGAGGTTATTTCTCTGATGATTACAAGTAACTTCATATAGTTAGAATTCTTATACTTCCTATGCAACAGCACATATCTCCATCAGTAAGGTGCATGCTTCCAGTGTAATAGGTTGTGGGTTTTAATCCTGGATATGACACTTGCAATTTAATTGTCAGAGAAATAATCAGCATTGGGAGGGACTGAGCAGATCTATGTAGTGTGTAGCTGGACCCCTACATAGATCTGCCTAGTTGCAATGGTTTTGTAGTAGCTTCCTACAGTTAGAATCTGCAGGTTTACTATGCAGGAGCAAATTATATACATGAGGGGGGGGGGGGGGGGGTTGGACCAATATTTTTCTTGCCTCCGGGCAACTGAGACAAACTTACGCCACTGAACAGGAGAGATCCTCAATGGCCGCTGTCACTAAACAGCTGAGCCACCAGAGGGAGCCTTTTAATTCAATGCGTAGTGTGTGGGGAACCCTAATGTGTGGGGGCTCCGGGACAGCCATCCCTGTTGCCCCTCCCTTATTCCTTCACTGGTTCTGCCTCTGGCTCAGTATCAGACGTCTAATGGGGTCCACACCTACATTCTAATAAACTCTACTCATTTTAGCATGTGGAAAATGCTACTATTATAAATGAAAATGGACAACAAATATGCTTAAAGGGCCACACACAAGGAAAGCAAGAATTAATTTCAATCCATTGTTATTTTGAATCGTTTGCTTGTCTTTTCATTTTTATATGTCAGTTATTATAATTACAGCTGATGCTTTGGCTTTTGATTTCTATGGAGATTTTTGCTTACAGGTTAGCAATTATTCTATAATAGCAAATAACTGAAAATATAATAGCAGTAAACCATGACTGACAAAACACAAAATCTAAAATTATTTTACACTGCATTTACTTTTGACTGAAATATTTATGTACATGTTGAGAAGCAAAAGATGTAATAAAAATCTCAATAAAATGTATCACTAAAATACAAGTTAAATATCTACTTCCATATAAAGGTTCATAGCAATTTCAGATCATTACTATATATAATTTGTGAAGCAAAATCCTTTGCATACATTAGCCCCACAAAGTCCTTCTCATGCACAATGATTAGGCAACAGAGTTCAGTTTAACATGTTACCCGCACCTCTCTAAGCTGCTTTAAAGTTACTGAAAGCACCATGTGTGGTCCCACTGTCCTGTCTAGTTTCTATTTTGTTACTTCTTTCAAGACTCCGTAAGTGACAAGAGTTCTCTTTACATTTATATTCATTATCCTTCAATAGGAAGGCGGCTTTCTGCAATCCTCTTTGGCTAGGATAATGTAGTTGGCCAGAACCTAATAAATTTGGTGACAATGACCATCACGACATATCAGAACACACTATCTATGTATTTTTAAAAGGATGACACTTTTTTTGTTGTTAATGCAGCAACCATAGAATTCAGCAAAGACCCCACATTATTTGTGTTATTCTGTTAGGTATGTTTAGCTTTAATGTGTTGACAAACACAGAACTAGATTTTATTACAAAGTACAAACTAGGTTTTTTTTTTTCATTAACATAATTATTTCTCACTACAAATGGCTTGGGATGTAAATGAGTGTGGAGTTTTGACTTGATAATTGTTAAGTAGTTATTAATCTAAATATTATCATCTTTGATATGGTGTATGGGGAATGGCCACTTTCCCAGCTAATTATTTCACATAATTAATCTGAAATGAGTTTTTTTCCTTAAATCCTTAAAAACGCATTAGGAATGTATAATTGATTATGAACAATGCTTTGGCATATTGCAGTACAGTTGAAAACAGTTCCAAGGACAGGAGAGATTGCATAGATACAACATTAATAAAACAATAGTTTATATTTACTGTATATTCCATTGTGCTCTACTGTACAGTTTCCTGATCCATGTAAATAATCTGGAATGGTAATACTTCAACTTTGAGTAGCAATCAGTGTTTTTGAGGATGATAATGATTTCAGTCAGTAGCGTACCTTATTCAGCATAGGTGCAGGCAGGGTCGGACTGGTCCACAGGAATACCAGGGAAACCACCGGTGGGCACCACTGCCTGAGGGCCCACACCTTCCTCTAAGAATCAGGTTCCAGACTGTGCACTTGTATTATACATGGTAGATATGTTGCATTACACTGCACTAAACTATTGTGTATTTCAAGCCTCTGTGGAGGCTGGCCACACCCCCTTTGTAGGCTGGCCACACCCCTAGGTATGGGCCCCTATCACTGTATTCCTCCCGGTGGTCCCTTCATGCCCCAGTCCGACACTGGGTGCAGGCTTAGGAGTGCACACAGGCACAAGGGGTTCTCTTACTAGACCCCTGACATATGGACCCATCTTGCACCGACAGTTGTGTTCTCATGGAGGACTGGGATGCTGATCTGGCCAAGCATTGAAGACCTTCTTCCAACCACATGACCAGCCACTGTGTTAAATGCTTCCTACAATGTTCACCTGTGTTCTCCCCTTTACCTCCCTTCCAATTTCTCATTTTCTCTTTACCTCTGCTTTTGCCTCTCCTCTCCATGAAAAGATTGACAATGGGGCGGATGATTGTATACTTCCAGGCCTCCACATAAAAATAGGCACATCAATTTGACAGCAAGATTATGATCAGCCACCCAACTAGTCACGTGGTTGGCCATAATTCATCAGTACTAACATTTTATTTATATTTTCATTATTAATGTAACACATTTCCGTAGACATATAGTGTAAGGGTGTACATGTATACCTGGCACAGGCCATAGCTCCTCCACTTCTTACAATAGACCCTAGATAATTTCCAGCCCCAGGCCCATGTGGCCCTTAATCCGGCAATGACCCTTTCCATACGTGCCACTCACCTTCCTTCATTCATCAGCATGAAAACAGGACTGCAAAACTAATTGACCAACCCTTACAGGATTAAGAACAGCATTTCCACACAGTAAATATTGAGGATATTCACACGTACTCAGGGGAAATCATAATATAACAGAAAGACTAGATTACAGATTGTATTTATACAATTTAATATGATGTCGACACATATCATAGTATGTCAAAATAAATTCACTAAAGAAGACTGAAGTTGTCAGGCAATAATACATGTGATGTGACAAATATTGAGTAACAACAGAATATATGTACTCTACTCAGAGCATTGATCAGATATTTACCCTAAGAGAAGTCAAGGACCAGACTAGGGTCAGGAAGCCAGGAGACCATGTACAAGTCACAGGAATTATGCAAAAAGAAGTCACAAAGAAGCCAGGTCAGTCACAAGATCAAACAAATCGTAAGTCTCAGTATGGAGCCATGTGTAGGCAGTGATACGAATACTGTGGCAAATATACAGTATGCAACCAGATCAGCATTTAAATATGGAAGCCAGGTTTGAACAGCTTGTTTCCAGTTATGGTAGCAATCATATGACCATAGGGATAAGGTCAAGGATGTGCTCAGGGTGAATTTAGGGGTGAGGGAGCCCTTAGGCACAACAGTAACGGCTGCCCCCCACGTGCCTAATTTTATTATTTTTATTGATTGGTTATAAGCCCTCATTTGATGATAGCCAATATGATAGAATAATAAAAGAAGCCATTAACTATGACATTTTAATTATGTATACATATTTTCTAAGTAGGACAGTTTACAGGGGCAGTATGTGCATGTCCTGCCCATTTACTCTCAACTAATGATGGTGTGTGGTACAGTACAGTGGAAATATTTTGCAGTTACTGGCACTTTTTGGCTGACAGTACCAACACAAGCATCCAACTGCCGCCCCCAAACAAGTGCCGCCTCTAGGCACGTGCCTAATGGGAAATTCGCCACTGGATGTGCTGCGATTGCGATACACACTGAAGCCACAAAAAGAGCTGCTGCACACAGAAAGGCAGGCACAAGTGTTTCACCAAGTACAGCATTTCATGACACTTAGGTGGTAGTTATAAATGAAAGGGTTACTATGGTGGTAATGGATGGAATTTCTAATGGTTTTTAATGGAAGATCGTAGTAAAGTTAGAAATTTTTATGGCAATGTAAACATATAACTCAGTAGAACATAGAGATCACAGATGATACATATTGGTTGAGATATGGTGAAGGTCAGTCTTAGCACTCACAAAGGGAACTGAAATATTAAATCTGAAAATTCCAGAAGGAAATGGACACTTGGAGTAATATTCTAAGCTACCGGACAGGATGGGAGGACACAGCTAATGACGCTTGGAAGGGACATGTTCCAAAAACAGTCTCTGTTTTTCCTTTTTTTGTTTCTAAATAAATTGTATCAGAGGGATTGCACAAAAAAGCAGAGAAAAGGGAGGGATGGAAATTCCAATCATACCACCGTATTCAGATATTTCCAGATAGAAAAAGTGCAGCTCCAATACATTTCCCACTGAGAACAATTAATAATAGATCCAAGAACACTGCCTTTAGAATAGTTCCAGGGTACATTAGCTGTGGAGAACAATCTCAATATATATACAGGTGAGCTGTGTAGAACCCCACTTCTCTCACGTTCTGCCATCACCAGTATGTATACAACACTGAGTATGGCTGTACCTGTTATACTTCAATAAACCAACACCACTGTTTAAGTAACTGGGCTGTTCATAGTTTGAGTCATCTGCTGGACTCAAACTCTGCGAATAGTAACACTCGAGCACACATCATTCCAAAATGAGTAGGAGAAGGTAAAGAATTCAAAAGTACTGAATTCTCTTGCTCCCTACTAGTATTAGGTGCTGATAGCAGGAAGGCAGCTTTGACAAATGTCACCTCACAAGACCCCCATGATACTTTGATGACATCATGAAGCAACACCAAAGAGGCCTCAAAATAGACTGATTAAACAACAGTAAGGGGAATTAAGCGCAGGGGGTCAGATGTATTAACCTGGAGAAGGCATAAGGAAGTGATAAACCAGTGATATGTGCAACGTGATAAAGGCACCAGCCAATCAACTCCAATATGTAAATGAACAGTTAGGATCTTATTGGCTGGTGCGTTTATCATCTTGCACATATCACTGGTTTATCACTTCATTATGCCTTCTCCAGGTTAATACATCTGCCCCAGGGTTTGAAATTCAGGGTTTGAATAGTTTACTATGCCAGAATTCTACTTGGAAACTATTCTCCAGAACAGAAAAAGATTTCCCCCCAAGTAAAACTATAAACACCCCAAAGTGATGTATTTAAAACCAGTACCAAAGCTGTTGCAATCCGGTAAAAAGGAAAAAAATATTAACCTACATCTGGCAGATGTGTTTTTGTGAAAAGCATGAATAGATCACAACCTGTATAGGCTTTGAAAAAAACCAGCATGGGTTACCCCCCAAATTGATAACCAGAGCTAGACCTTGTAGCTTATGCTGGTAGCTGATAAAAATTATGCTAAAAATGAGCATAGGGTGCCCTTAATTTTTCATTAACCTGCATTGGCTTTACCAGCTTGGGCTATTGGAACCATAGAGATGAGACCCTCAGTGTTAGATCTTCCCACATTCATTCCAACCAGTCCTATGTCAGGAGGCAACAGAGCTGGGCTCCCAAAGGGTATCAGGACTGTAAAATTTGTGGACCCTAACCTTGATATTCCCAGCCATAGTGCCAATAGCAGTAGGGCTCATCCGATACCTATGTAGTGGTGGGTATGGAGTAATAGTTTTAAAAAATAGAATAAATGCACTTTGTCCATGGTGCACTATACATACCAGCATGTCCCAGTGCACAAAATGGCAGCCAGGTTTTGTGGGCACTTGGAAAACCAGAATGCCCTAGCACTGTCCAGTAGTGTGCCAGTAAAAAAAAATACATGTAAAAAGTCACAAAACTCCTTAGGGAGCCTGTTGTAAGTGTCAAGTAACTAGTGGACACTGACATACAGTGAGAATGAATAAGTGTACTGTGATTGGTTAGAGCTTTGCAGTTCCCACCTGGTTCTCCATGTGTCTACATCCCCTGGCAACATCGGGCCATGGTGGTACCTGTAGTACACCTAGTAAACATAGTGTTTTTTCTATTTATACAACTATTATCTGACACAACGCTACTATTAAAGCACGCTGGAGCAATGCTGATCGACGAGTACTGTAGGGTCTGCTCTACAGGTGGTCAGTGGTACGCACTGCAGTAATACCGACTGCAAGGGTTACTGGTTGCTGGCTCTACTCCTACTGCAGTCCACTTCAGGGATGAACAGGCGGCCACAGATCCCATAGGGATGTGAGTGATGCTCTGTTTCAGATTTAAAGGGGAAGGGGCGCCAAACATGACCTCATGATGGTGCCTGTTTCAAACACTCCTCTCTATAAAAGGGAGTTTCTGAGTACTGACAAGTGCCAAAGTATTAGGTTCCATATCTAGCAGGCCCATATATGGGAATACAGACAGTGGCCCACAACCTGCATGTCAGGTGCAGTGGTATTCAAACCTCCTTGAGGGGGTTCCTGGTGAAAACCACTAGCACATTAGACTCTGCACCTCTGTTCTGGGTATAAGCCAATACACAGTATGGATCAGTATCCACATTATCCATCTATTAGGAATGTAAGCATTCTTGGAATTGCTTGAAGCCGTGGAGAACTCAATAACTATTTGGGTGAGACTCCTAGAAACCTCAAGGGGCATTGCACCATTAGCAACCCCCTGCTGTTCCCTTAGTGCTTGTTACACAAACCAGTACTTAGGGGGCCCCTTGTACTTTATTCCTCCAGCAGTAAGAGCTCACCCAATACACTGAAGACCCCGGATAGCACTGAATTATGACTTTGAAAGAGATGATATGGCAGTGCCTTGATAAAAAAAGAAATAAACAGAGTCTCTGTGGAAACTGCTGTGACTACAAACAATTTCACCATACCCAAGGTAGCAGGGAAGTAGAGCAAGATGTAGACAGACACAGACAGACCAGTACTTCAGGAACGGCTATGACTCAGCTGTGTAGGGTAATAGCCATCAGGCCAGATATAAGGGAATAACAACCGCTTATCCTCGCAGGATGTTAGAAAACAACCCCGGTGTGCAAGAATGGTAGTAGCTTAACCTTGTGAGATTTTAGAAGGCAGACCTGGGGTTATATTTACAAAGATTCGTGTTTTGGCTGTTTTGAAGGGTGTTTGAACTCAAATGGTATCGGGTGCATTTTACTGCAACTTTTTGAATCCTGATACGATCATTCACTAAGCTGCCGAGTTTTGCACAATCGTTTTTTCCGATGTCGATGTGATTCATAATATCAGGCAGTGTTTTACGGGAGTGATGAGTAAAACACTGCCTGACAAAACACAAGGAATCCCGGCCGGATCTGTGAGATCCGTGCAGGGCTTCATTGTGTACCTTAAAAAGTTGATTAAAGTCTTAAAAATTCTGAAAAAAATTGCGTGGGGTCTCCCCTCCTAAGCACAACCAGCCTCGGGCTCTTTGAGCCGGACCTGGTTGAAAAAATATGGGGGGAAAAATGACAGGGGTTCCCCCATATTTAATCAACCAGCACCAGGCTCTGCGCCTGGTCCTGGTTCCAAAAATACGGGGGACAAAAAGCATAGGGGTCCCCCGTATTTTTGAAACCAGCACCGTGCTCCACTAGCCAGGTACATAATGCCACAGCCGGGGGACACTTTTATACTGGTCCCTGCGGCCCTGGCATTACATACCCAACTGGTCACCCCTGGCCGGGGTACCCTGGAGTAGTGGGAACCCCTTAAATCAAGGGGTCCCCCCTTCCAGCTACCCAAGGGCCAGAGGTGAAGCCCGAGGCTGTCCCCCCCATCCCAGGGCGGCGGATGGGGGGGCTGATAGCCTTTTGAAAAAATTTGAATATTGTTTTTAGTAGCAGTACTGCAAGTCCCAGCAAGCCTCCCCCGCAAGCTGGTACTTGGAGAACCTCAAGTACCAGCATGTGGTGGAAAACCGGGCCCGCTGGAACCTGTAGTACTACTACTAAAAAAATTGGCTGCAATGTAGCGCCTATGCGCTCCATTGTAGCCAATGGTGGGAACTTTGCGGTCAGCGGTGAGGTTACTTTCGGTCAACCGCTGACCGCAAAGTTCCCACCATTGGCTACAATGGAGCGCATAGGCGCTACATTATATCTCTGCCGTGTGCTGCCTCACAGACACTACAGGAGCACACAGCCAATCAGGAGAGAGCCACGACATGGCGCTCCCTGATTGGCTGAAGGGACCCTCTTTGACAGGAGTCAGGGGGGGTCCTGGCAGTCGGGGAAAGGGGTCCCATGTGTAAACATGGGACCCCTTTCAGTGCGTGGTCGGGTTTCCGTTTTATTATTTTGCCAAGTACGTGGATTATACAAAGGTCTGATTCTACACTGGATTATGTGAGTATAATTTTTTTCACAGGTACCCCAAGGATTCTACATGGAGAAGAGGACCGAGCCTTGTGGGAACAGAGGTAAGTATGCATGTATGTATGTATGGAGGTGTGCATGTATGTAATAAACTTATACTTTCACGGTGTGTGTGTCCTGTTTTTTTGGGGGTATTTTTTTAGTAGTAGTACTACAGGTACCAGCGGGCCCGGTTTTCCACCGCATGCTGGTACTTGAGGTTCTCCAAGTACCAGCTTGCGGGGGAGGCTTGCTGGGACTTGCAGTACTGCTACTAAAAACAATATTCAAATTTTTTCAAAAGGCTATCAGCCCCCCCATCCGCCACCCTGGGATGGGGGGGACAGCCTCGGGCTTCACCCCTGGCCCTTGGGTAGCTGGAGGGGGGACCCCTTGATTTAAGGGGTTCCCACTCCTCCAGGGTACCCCGGCCAGGGGTGACTAGTTGGGTATGTAATGCCAGGGCCGCAGGGACCAGTATAAAAGTGTCCCCCGGCTGTGGCATTATGTACCTGGCTAGTGGAGCCCGGTACTGGTTTAAAAAATACGGGTGACCCCTACGCTTTTTGTCCCCCGTATTTTTGGAACCAGGACCAGGCGCAGAGCCCGGTGCTGGTTGATTAAATATGGGGGAACCCCTGTCATTTTCCCCCCCATATTTTTCCAACCAGGACCGGCTCAAAGAGCCCGAGACTGGTTATGCTTAGGAGGGGGGACCCCACGCAATTTTTTTTCAGTTTTTACACTAAACAGACCCTTTCCCATAGATAACCATGCACAGATCTCACTGATCCGTGCATGGTTATCCAAACTCGACTGGAAAAAGCAGGTCTATTTTTTTGCTGCTTTTTTTAACTAATCTAAAAAAACCAGACCCGCACTTGAGCACTCAGAAACTAACACCCAAATATGAATGAATAGTGAATGCCCGTATTGTATGAAATAACAGCCGTGTTTGACCGATGGTCTATACATTCGTATTTCGGAACTTTGCAAATCAAACCATTACGAATAGTCCAAACACTGCCGAGATTGGTGCTTAGTGAATTCCCGGATTGGGACTTAGAAAAAAACCACAAATCGGACAAACTCGGATTTTTAGTAAATACTGGCCCTGGTGTGCAGGAAAAGGCCTTAGCATGGACTTGCAAGTGGTTAGCAGAAAATCCAGGTGTGCAGCAATGGCTATAGCTTGGCCTTGCAGGGTGTTAGCAGAAAGTCCAGGTGTGCAGCAATGGCTATAGCATGGCCTTGCAGGGTGTAAGCAAAAATCTAGGTGTGCAGCAATTACTATACCTTGGCCTTGCAGGATGTCAACAGACAAACCAAGTTTTAAAGAACAACCGTGACTTGGTCTTGCAAGAAGTTGGTAGACAGGTCAGTTTTTTGTGAATAGCTGTGACAGGCAGGTAGACCCAGGAAGATCCAGAGTTCAATGCACAGTGACAAGGTGTGTTTTTTGTGGATCCGTTGGACTCAGTCCAAACGAAGGAGCAGATGCCCCTGAGTGCTATAAACAAGGAGGACGAAGGTAATTCCTTTTCATATATTTATTGAGGACAACAGATATGAATGAGACTGCAGGGAGCTGGGGCTAATTAGTTCAGGACTGGGAAACTGCTGGAAAGCAAGTCACTGAATGATATGAGGACGAGGTTGTATAACTGTGAAGAATGGCCGTAGGTTGATATAAGGACAAGACTGAAGAATTGTGAAGTTGAGTTTGTAGAATGATGCTGTGGCAAGGCTGAAGAACTGTGAAGACTGGTTTCTAGAGGGTATGAAGACGAGGATGAAGAACGATGAACACTGGATGCTGGATGATATGAAAACGTGGATGAAGAACTGTGAAAACTGGATGCTGGATGATTTGAAGATGTGAATGAAGAACTGTGGCACCTGGATGCTGGATGATTTGATGGAGAACTGTGAAAACTGGATGCTGGATGATTTGAAGACGTGGATGAAGAACTGTGAAAACTGGATGCTGGATGATTTGAAGATGTGGATGAAGAACTGTGAAAACTGGATGCTGAATGATTTGAAGACGTGGATGAAGAACTGTGAAAACTGGATGCTGGATGTTTTGAAGACGTGGATGAAGAACTGTGAAAACTGGAGGCTGGCGAACCACCACGGGGATCCTGCAGAATCCGAAGGCACCGGTGGGAGAGCGGGTGACTGTGACTGCACACGGGAGTGCTGGCGGGCGTTGTACAGCGAGAGTCGGCAGAGGACTCGGAGAGCCAGATGGGACCAATTAACCGGAGATGCACAGAACAAGCTGTGGGAGCACAAAGCTAAGGCACAGAGTAACTACAACAAAGCACTGGCACAGAATGCAAAAATCCCTGCCTATTTATAGGCAGCAGGGAATCAGGATTGGCTGTCACTCACCCATCACGCTCATTGGTGCTGCACTTTTGTCTCCAACATGGCCGCCCCCATACTGCAGACACACGGAAGTTTTGGACACTAGGTCCTGCCTCCAGGAAGCCGTCACTCCCACCGCCAACCACGCCGCACTCCCCCGCAGCCCAGCACCGCAGACAGCTGACAGAGCATGGACGGACCCAAGGACCCGCCACCACAATGGTAAGTGCCGTGGCCTGACAGTACCCCCTCCACACTTTGAGGGTGGTCGCCGAACACCTTCGAGCTTTGTTGGGAGTTTTGGAGTGGAAGTTTTGGATTAATCTTGCAGCATGGACATCCTCAGCAAACACCCAAGACCTCTCTTTGGGCCCATACCCCTTCCAGTCGAAGAGATACTGAAGACGCCCATAACGATGATGAGAGTCCAGAATTTCTTTAACCTCAAATTCTTCGTCTTGTAAACTGCAAATTTTAGGAGATTTAGGCAAAGCTGTACAAAATTTGTTGAGAATCAAAGGCTTCAGGAGTGATATGTGAAAAGCATTTGGTATTCTGACGGAAGACGTCAGTTTGACTTTGTAAGACACATGGTAAAGCACACTTAATATAGGAAATGGGCCAATGTACCTGGGTGCAAATTTCATGGAGGGTATATTGAACTTGAGATTATGAGTCGATATCCAGACTTGGTCCCCCACCTTGTAACTGGGAACTGCCTTTCGTCTCCTATCAGCGTAGGATTTATAACGTTTGGAAGTTTTAACTAGAGACTTGCGTACCTGAGTCCAAACTTTGGAAAGTTGCTTGAGGACTAAATCAGATGCTGGTACTTCTTGAGTCGGAAGAGGTTGAAATTCCGGCACTCGCGGATGGAAACCATAGTTGATTCAGAAGAAGAATGGAAGAGATTATTATGAGCGAACTCTGCCAGCGGAAGATAGTATGACCAATCATCTTGTGATGATGAAATATATAAACAAAGGAAGGTCTCCAGGTCCTGATTCACAAGTTCCGTCTGTCCATCCGATTGCGGATGATATGCTGAGGAATGATTCAGTTTGATGCCTAGGGAAAAACAAAGTGCTTTCCAAAATTTGGCCACAAATTGCGTGCCCTGATCCAAAACAATTTCCAGAGGAAGACCATGCAGATGGGAGATTTCAGAGACTAATAATTTGGCAAGCACTGGGGCCGAGGGCAGTCCGTTTAAAGAAATGAAATGCGCCATTTTTTTAAATCTATCCACCACTACCCAGATGGCATTTTGTCCCTTTGACGGTGGTAACTCGGTTATAAAATCCATCGAGATATGAGTCCAAGGCTTTCCGGGTATAGACAACGGATGTAGCAAACCTGGTGGGCCCTTGGGGGTTTTGTGTTGGGCACATTTGGAACAAGCGGCTACAAATTCCTGAACGTCAGCTCTAAGGCGTGGCCACCAATAAGACCACTGAATGAATTCAAGAGTCTTGCGGGCCCCAGGGTGACCCATAAAAGATGAAGCATGAGCCCAGGTCAAAAGCCGTTTCTGGAGATTTGGGGCAACAAATATTTTTCCAGGTGGAGGCACAGGAACTGAAGAAATCTGAGTCATTAAGAAAGATGTTGGACTTACAATAGCTTGTTCACCTTTTAGATCATTGGATTCAGAAGAATTGAAGGATCAGGAGAGGGCATCTGCTTTCTTATTCAAGGATCCAGGACGATAAGTGAGCTTGAAGTTAAACCGGGTAGAAAAGAGAGCCCATCTCGCTTGTCGCGGATTGAGACATTGAGCTGTCTGAAGATATAGTAGATTTTTATGATCGGTGTATACTGTAATGGGATGTTGAGCTCCTTCTAAAAGATATCTCCATTCTTCGAATGCTAATTTAATGGCTAGCAATTCCTGTTCGCCGAGGGCATTGTTTCGTTCAGCAGGTAGGAATCTTCGAGAGTAATAACCACAAGGATGGATCTTCTTGTCCTCGTAAACTTGGGATAAGACAGCCCCAACTGCCTCTGTGGAAGCATCCACTTCCACGAGAAATGGACGATTAAGGTCAGGTTGATGAAGAATGGGAGCAGACGTGAAGGCTTGTTTCAAACCGAGGAAGGCTTTAGTGGCTTCAGGGGTCCAATTCGAGGGATCCGCTCCTTTACGTGTTAAGGCTATGATGGGTGCAAGCAAGGTGGAGTAACCCTTAATAAACTTTCTGTAGAAGCTGGCGTGACCAAGGAAGCGTTGAATGCCTTTGATGGACATGGGAGCTGACTAGTCACAAATTGCTTGAACTTTGGCAGGATCCATTCGAAGCTCCGATCCGGAACTTATGAAACCCAAAAATGGAATAAATGTTACCTCAAAGGTACATTTCTCCAATTTACAGAATAAACGATTCTTCCTCAGACGAGCTAAAACTTCCTTAACTTGGAGACGATGGGACTCTAGATCTTTGGAGAATATTAGGATATCATCCATATCATCCAAGTACACCACCAAGCAAGTATAGAGAAGGTCCCGAAAAAGTTCATTCACATAACTCTGGAAAACGGCTGGGTCATTACAGAGACCAAACGGCATCACGAGGTACTCGTAATGCCCATCCCGGGTATTAAAAGCCATTTTCCATTAATCCCCTGCTCAGATTCTAATCAAATTATAAGCGCCTCAAAGATCAAGTTTAATAAAAACTGTGGCCCCCTTCACTCGATTGAACAGTTCAGGAATCAACGGAAGTGGATACTGGTTTTTGATAGTGATCTCATTGAGACCCTGGTAGTCAATGCATGGTCACAGGCCTACATCTTTTTTCTTGACAAAAAAGAATCCGGCCCCTGCAGGAGATGACGACAGTCTAATAAACCCTTTGGCCAAATTCTCTTGTATGTAATCAGCTGTAGCCTGAGTCTCAGGAATTGACAACTATCTTGTTTTTTTCCACGTAGCATCTTGTTAATTTGCTACTTTGGACTGTGGAAATTAGAGATGTACACGGACAACTGTATTTTGTTTTTGGTTTTGCACAACTGCCCTGTGTATTATGTTTTTGTTTTATGATTTTGGCAAAAACCCCCTCACGTGTTTTTTTTTGTTTTGGTTATGGTTTTGGATCTGGATTTTAAATTTATTTTAAAAACAGCTAAAATCATGTAATAGGGCCTGTTTTTGTTCCTACGGTGTTATAAACCTCAACATCATTAATGTCCAGAGCTGGATTAAGGCACTGGGTATATAAATACAAATATACACTTATACAGAATGTATACACATATACAGATGTAGCCACTCTCATTCTTCCTGCTGCTCGGCCGCACGGATACACGCCTCGCACCAAGGTGCGAGTGTGACTTAGTGCGCCAAGCTGCAACTTATGTAACCCGTGTAATTCTATGGATGCTCGTACTTAGATGCACACTCATGTACAGTGTATATGTATATATACTATATACACACACATATATACACACAGTGAGAGTCTGAATGTTGCTCTGTCTCTCCACACAGCACAGCCACAAATCCACACGCTGCCAGGGAAGGGAACCTCCTTCTTTGCTTGCATGCTCAGCCAGTCACTGAGCCGCAGGCTGCAGCTAAACATCCTACTGGGCGGCTGAGCCGTCACTCACCATGCGGCCCAGCAAGCTCAGCAGTGCTGCAGCTGTGAGCATGATAGCTTGGCTGCCAGCGAGGAACGCAGCACCGCAGATCGGATTGGATTTGAGATCCAATCTGCGGCGGATGGCCCTTTCAGACAGAGTGGGCCCGGGGTGTGGTCTTCAGTATGCCGGCTGTCGGGATCCCAGCGCACAGTATACCAGCGCCGGAATCCCGACAGCCGGCATACCGACACTTATTCTCCCTCGTGGGGGTCCACGACCCCCCTGGAGGGAGAATAAAATAGCGTGGCGCGCGCAGCGAGCCCGCAAGGGGCTCATTTGCGCTCGCCACACTGTCGGTATGCCGGCGGTCGGGCTCCCGGCGCTGGTATGCTGGTCGCCGGGAGCCCGACCAACGGCATACCATACTGCACCCCCCGGGGTACTTTCCCCTGGACCCCCCCCCCCTCCCTCACCACGCCCCGTTAATTCGGCTCTGTTAATGTCCAGTCAGTTTTGACCACCTCAATATTGTTCTGACTGGCTAAACTAAGCAACAGAGCAGCAGCACAGACACATGGCAGTTATTTTTTTTTAAAATGTGTTACAAATTAGTAATGTATTAAAGCAGTAACCCCAAAAAATGTTGTCTATGCAAAAAAGACCGCCACCAATGCCCCCCAAAAGTACAGCCCATAATGTAAAGAAAAGTGGTGCAAGATGGAATTATCCTTGGGCTCTCATCCTTATGTTGGATATTAAAAAGGATATGCACAGTTTAGCAAACCAAGCATTTCAGCAAGGGCCGGTTCTAGAACCCATGGTGCCCAGATGGAACATTTCCTTTGGCGTCCCCCCATTTGAAACAGGGAATGTGCGTGACAGAGATGAGCGCCAAAAATATTTAGGGTTGTGGCTTTATGGGGAAGGGGTGTGGCCACAGAATAGTACAAATTCACATTATACCACACAGTTTACAAATTATGCCATGTTAAAGCTCCTTACACGCATTACACAACAGTAGAGCACACATTACACCAGGTAGAGCCCCTTTTATACACGTTATGCCAGGTAGAGTCCCTTTTATGAATGTTATGCCTGGTAGAGCCCCTTATACACATTAGGCCACTTAGAGCCCCTAATACACATTACACCAGGTAGAGCCCCTTATATACATTATGCCAGGTAGAGCCCTTTACACACATTATGCCATGTAAAGCCCCTTACACACGTTATGCCATGTAGAGCCCCGTACACTTGTTATGCTAGGGGGGAACATTAGCCTTGAGTAGGGGTACAGTGGGCTTAATGAGGGGGGATCGCTGGGACTGGACTGAATGGGGGGGTTCTAAGTGGGAGGGCAGTGAGATGGGTGCAGTGGGCTGGTTGGGGAGGGATGGGAGCACTAACTTGCTGCTGTTTTCTGCCTGGCCTCTCACAGTAGTCCTTCAAGCATCCCTTGCCGTCATCGATCCTTCTGCACTGCTAGTGCTATGCTGGGAATTGTGTCCTGTCGGTGGGTCTGGCTCTCCCCACTGCCTGCTCCATTTTCTGATTGTGTGGGATGTGATCCGGTCATTAAGTCGACAGTCATTAGGTCGACCACTGAAGGTCGACATGCATTAGGTCGACGTGGTCAATAGGTCGACATTGTCATTAGGTCGACATGTACTAGGTCGACAGGTCAAAAGGTCGACATGAGTTTTTCACATTTATTTTTCATTTTTGGCTTTTTTCATACTTAACAATCAACGTGGACTACGATTGGAACGGTAACCTTGCCCAAAGCATGGCGTGCGGTGCACTAATTGGGGTTTCCAGTCACTTTACGAAGAAAACTACGCCAAAAACAGTAAAAAAAAAACCATGTCGACCTTTTGACCTGTCGACCTAGTACATGTTGACCTAATGACCATGTTGACCTATTGTCCCTGTTGACCTAATGCATGTCGACCTTCCATGGTCGACCTAATGACTGTCGACCTAAGTTGTGTCTATCCAAATACCCTGTGGGACCTAGCACCTGGCAACGGCAACTCTGACTTCCTACTGTATTCTGTGACCTCGCACTCTGCCCCAGCTGTCAGGCACAGGCTGCATCCACTGCCAGGAGAGCTCAGGGGTGTGCTGAATCATGGACTCAAGTCATGGAATCCCCGCCCACAACTTGCCAGCACTGGGCGAGAGTGAGAGAGAAGCAGCGGTGGGGACAGCAGTGTTGGAGTCACCAGAGGTGCGGGCAGGTGCTGGTGGTGTGATTGCAGCCACTCCATCAGCCAGCAGCACCCTGGGCGGCTGCCCTGTTAGCCCACACCTTAAACCGCCGATGATTTCAGTGACAGGCACTGTGGCTGCAGTTCTTGATTTGTTTGGGCTACCGCAAATCAAAATACCGAAAACAAGGTAAAACATTATCTTTCTAGCATTGGATCTTGCTTGTCTTAGATTTGGGCTGCCTGCCTGAGCTGCAACCACCAGGGGATTTGCTGTCACCAGGGAATTTCCTACCACCCTGTCACTGCCGAATGTTCCTGGCTGCTAAGAGTTAGGGCAGGGACCCTCAAGAGCAGGAGCAGCCCAGGGGAGCCAGCCACTCGCAGCCGGGACAGAGGTCAGTGGTGTCAGAGGTCTGTCTGTTGTGCTGTGTGCTTCTGCTTGGGAGATGCCATATAATGGGGAGCTGCAGGGGCACTTTCTGTATGTACAGTAGATATCTCATAGTGTCAATGTGGCTGCCTGTAGTTCTCTCATGTTTATTAACTGTCCCTGATTTTCAGAGACACATCAGGGTGTAACTCCTGTCAATGTACTCAGTGTCCTGCAATGACCACTGCTTAGGTCACATTACTCTTCCTATAGGCTGCAATTATTCTCTGCTCTGCTGTCAGTCATGTGGCGTTATACATGCATACTTACTGTGCAACAGTTGTACACTGTATGTAAATTTTGGGTACATTATAAAGGAAGTGTAGTGCACAAAGGTCCATACATAGGTATAGAGGTTCACACAGAAATGTAGAAGTTCATATAGACATACAGAGGTCCATACATACATGTAGAAGTCCATATAGACATAGGTCCACATAGACATATAAGGGTCCATACAGAAAATTAGAAATCCAAACAGACATGTAGATGTCCATAGAGAGGTCTATATAGAAATATAGACGTTCAGGCAGACTTATTGGGAAGCAGCCATTGGCCACCTATGTTGTTAGTCAGCCAGCCTTTGACCAATATTGTGATAGATCCAAGTGGGCTAAGGGACCTATGATGTCACAATAATGTGTCCCACGTATTCATGAAGTAGAGGGGGCAATTTGGGTTAGGCTGCAGGGAGGGGCAGTTAAGGTTAGGCAGTGAGAGCAGATGGTTAGAGTTTGGCTGTGGGAAGGGTTAGGGTTAGGCCGTGAGGAGTCAGAGGGATAGGGTTAGGCTGTAGGGGCAGTACCATTAGGGTTGGGCTGTGGGAATGGATAGTTAGGGTTTGCTGTGGGGAAGGTGAGGTTAAGGGTTAGGGTTAGACTGCGGAGAGAGAACGGTAAGGGTGAGGCTATGGGGGGTGGTTAGGGTAAAGCTGCGGGGAGGAGACAATTAGGGTTAGGCTGCAGGAGGGGAGGGTTAGGGTTAGGCTGCAGGGAGGGTTAGGGTAAGGGGAGGGGAAAGGTCATTTAGCCCACTTGAATTTAGGTGGTCAAAATTGACTGGGAATGACTGGAAATTAATGTTATTGAGGTTAATAATATTGTAGGAACAAAATCAAGCCTAAATAACGAGTTTAGCTGTTTTTAGCATTTTTTTTTTAAATTCAGTTCCAAAACTAATGGGCCCTACACACTGGCAGATTTCACTGAATGATATGAACATTCTCGTTCATATCATTCAGTGTGGAGGCAGCAGCGATGAACGATGCACGGCCCTGCGCTCATTCATCGTTGGTGCCCCATCGCTTATGCATGCAGGCCAATATGGACGAAATTGTCCATAAGAAACTTCACTCCCCCCGTCTTCTCTCCCCCCTTGTCGCCGGGTCGTTCGCCGGCCGTATCAGCCATCGGGCACCTCGGCGGAACATTGTCATATGTGCAGGGCCCTTAAAACACAAGAGGGTGGTTTTGCAAAATGAAAACATGAAAATGAATCCAGATTCAAAGAAAAATTAAACACGGAAGTCAGTTTCTCGTTCTTTATGTACAAAAGGAAATACACAGTACTTGTTCTTTTTCACCTCCCAACATTCTGTAAACTGTTCTGAAGGCAGTAATAGAAGGTGGATCTGCTTTCAGTGTTAGGTATAGAGTAAACTGATGTCCCAATTCCTACAGCACTTGGTATTCCCAGGAGGTCTTCCATCCAGGTACTAGCAAAGCCCAACACTAATTAGCTTCCAAGATCAGATGGTATTGGGCGTTGACAGTGTGGTATGATTGTAGTATACATAAACCGAGGAATAACTGTGGGATCACTAATGAGAGTCCACCTAGCACTTCAAGAAGTGCAAGAGGAATTGATATAAAAAGACTATGCAAATATGACCTGAGTTGGTATCAGCATCAATCAGCCAGAAGGAAGTACAGAACGGATCTGCTGTCCCTGTTAGACAGGGGTCAGATGTTAGGATAAACCGTAGTTTTAAATTGCCTAGACCCCTGAATCAGTGATGAGAGTTCATTTGAAAATGAGAGTAGAAGATAAATAGATTTGGTCTCAGGGAACTCACAATTAATCTACAATGGTTTTCTTTTGGCCAAAGAGAAAGAAATCAAAAAGATGACTGACATATGTAAAAAATCACATGAAAAAAGCTCAATACCATATGGGGAGAACAAATAGGGTTAATACCTTATATATAGCAAGAAAAATGAATCATTATAGAAACACACCAGCTCCCGGTTTCTACAATAATAAGCGGTATTTCAAAAATACAATAATTGCTTTATTGCAATGACTCTAGGTATAACCCCTTCTTGGGCTGCGCATATGTGCTGATAACACACAAAGTTACTAAAATCAGCTAGGAATTCTACTTACAGTAGGGAAAATTCCTGGCCGCACTTGGAACAGAGACTTGTATCCCAGTTAGTGCCAGCCAGATACTACCTGTATAGTGGTCCCATGATGCAGGCTGTAGGGGCTAAGCAAGGACACTGGAAGAGTGGGATCGGTAGAGATCAGTTTGTGGAGACCGGCCACGGTGGTTTCGCGGTCCTGAATACGCATTTCGCCCGCTGTATGAGCTTGTTCACTTCCAAGTGTTGTAGCAATTGGGACATCAATTTTCTCTGTGTCTAACACTGAAATCAGATCTTCTTCTATAACTTCCTTCATCCTGTGGCTATTTTTAAGCTGGAATCTACATAATTCTCTATTTTTCCATCCAGATACCATATGATTCGACATGGGAGCCTATAGTGGGATCAATTAGGAGACAGACTTGGCCTGGGGTCTTTGTGACAAACCTATCAATTAATAATAATTTGACATATTTTTAATTGTTCACATCGTTCCCGCCTTTCTTTTTAATTATTGTGCTTTGACACATTTCTATCTCAGGATACATCAGCAAGTTAGCTCTAATAAAAGTAAACTTTTATTGTTATTACTTTCTTCTTATTAATATTATATTATAAAGTTCACTCATCCCTACTGACTGAGGGTGCACATCTTAATACAGAATTACAGGATTTATAATTTAGGTTTTTTTCTTATCATAATTTTTATTTATTGAATGTTGAGGAATCCAATATACCTACTTCTACCCTCAGAAAGGAGTCAACTTATACTTTTCAGTGTAACCAAATGGAATGAGTGCTTACATTTCTTGTTCAAGAAATTTCAGTTAGGATATTTTGATTAATACCTTTGTGTATCATCCACACAAGTGTAAATACCATAGTATCTGGGGGTGCATGTGCAGAGGCTCTGGGGCCAAGGGTCCATGTCACTGGTGGTACTGTGCAACTTTCAACTATGAATCCCAGTTTTTAGTAGCCAGAGAGGAGATTCAAGGACAGTCAGCAATGAAGCCAGGAAATCAGTCAGGGCAGAAGTCAGACAAAACCAAGTTTAGAGCCCAGGTAGTCAGCCAGTAAGACAAAGGAATTAGGAAATGCTAGACTTCAGCACAAGAGCACAATAATGAGTCAGCTAGTGCACTTGGGTTTCAACCTTATATACTATTTATTATAATTTATTATATTAATAATAAATGAGCTTGTTTGGATTGGGATGCAGTAACACCCTCTTGTCTCACTTGGAATAAACATGATGGATATGTCCAGGGCTTTTAAAGCACTAGGCTGATTGCTCAATCTTCCTGCCCTAGATACACCTCATCACTACTACTGGCACCTATTCACTATTATTATTATTATTATTATTATTATTATTATTATTTATTTTTTAAAACTATTTAATTAATGTATTTATTTATTTATGTATTTATTTATTTATAAACTACAGTCTCTATATACTGTAAAAATCGTAAGTAGTTAATATGTATGGAGTTAATACAGAGATACATTATAGGTAAAGCTCACACACAAAGATGCTGATTTTTTTGAGTATCCCAGGGCATCTATATGCACTTGTGCATTAAAACAATGCTTATTTCTTACGTTATTAGCAATATGATATAGATATGATAATGTTTTCATTCATTTTTTATTTTAATTCAAAATAGAAAACATTTTATGGATTGTGCAACAGGCATTTCACAGTCCTTTAAACACGGGCATAATACATAGACAAGACAAAAATCTGTCTGTTGCCAGCTTATTTGGCAATTTTTGTGTTTTGTCCTAAAACTTAATTTTTCTACACCTCCCCCCCCAACCAACAAGAAATTCTGTATTTGTCCCTGGGTAGAAGTGGAGTCTAGACATCATTCTGCATCACACATCATTGCATTTGGACTGCAGCCTCACCAGCCAGTGAGGAGCAGGCAAGAGTTATTATTTTTATTTTACAAAAGTCAACTGTGTGAAGGCCAGAGAAGTACAGTAGGTACTGAAAGAAGAAAGGGTGGCAAAACTGAAGCCTTGCCTAAGGTGATAAGAAATCTTGCAGAAGTTCTGTCCGAAGGCTTCATAAGTGTAGATATCACAGCATGTGGGGCCAACTTAAGATATCTTAAACCATAAAATTTTATTTGATTAAGCAAATTGATAAATTTGTGCAACAAACAATAAAACTAATGCAAACATGAGCCTACAAATTATGCAAGCAAACTTTAGCTGAACTTCACTTTTTCCAGTTATACTAAGAAGCAACACAGTACTCTTTGGCAAGGCTTGTAACATTTAGACACTGACTCTTTGCTTTTATTGTCATAAGATTTTATTGAGCTACAGTACATTTGTGTTTTTTTCAAAAAGGTGCTTTTTGCCAATACATCAAAGGCTTTCAGGGTGAGATGTTTCTGTGAGTTTAAAAGAATAGAAAGTTCATAAACTCCAAATAAAATCCCTTCTTGACTAATGGGATTATATAAATGTTTAATTATGTCTTTTCTATTCATTTTATGATTGAGGGGATTCTTTTCAGGAGAACTTTGCCAAGCATTGCATTTGAAACACAACAGCAGAAGTTCAATTTGCACAATCAACATACTGTACATTGCTGACACATGAGACTTAATTTAAACATGTTCCTGTCCTTTGACCTCAATCAGGAAGACTATTCTTTGAAGAAGAGGATTGATTTGCTGAAAATGTCAGATTCTTTCTGATACTGATTTGTGTATTGGAATTTTTTTTGTCTGTAGGAATGCATCTGATATTTTACAAATCTTGCTGCAGTCAATGAAGGACAACTCAGTTTAAAGTGTAATTACATTATTGCATTATATCTAATAATAAATGTTGTTATTATTATTATTATTATTATTATTATAATATTCAAATTATTATTACAGTTTGTAGTTACCATGGAGAATCCCAGTAACAATTTTTGAGTGATGATTTTCAGAGTTAGTGGAGGAATTACTACTTTAAGCCAGTGGTGGTCCCAGAGGTGGGGCTGCAGTGCAGTCCAAAATTAATTTAGGGGAGCCACACCAACTGCCACCTCCAATGCAGCCAAACATTGGCGGTTGGAACTCACTGGCAGTGGGTGTGTTCTCCTATTTGATTTTTGGACTGCACTGTAGCTCCGCCTCATTCTAAGGACAAAGTAAGCAATGTTTTAGTGATTGCTATATAATACAGGGAGCATTCTACTGACCATTATATAATACAATGAACCACAGTTTGCAGTATTATATTTTAGCTGCTGTAGTTAAACATATGGTCACCTGCATCACCCAAAGGCCCTGATTCAGAGGTGGCACCTTGTGGCCAAGTAAAACTGCACATGCGACTCAATAAATACCGGGCAAAGAGAATTGAAATTGCAAGCAGACACATGTAATAGGGATTGAAATCTGGGAAGTGTGTAGTAACCAGAGTGATGCATTAGAAGCTCTTATCCCCACCCCACTAAGATTCAGATAGAGCATGTGTGGCCAATACCCAACACATCTTTGCTATATAGAGGTAGCATGTGCACCTACCCTTTCACAAGATTATGCCCACAGGGATAGAGTCACTAAGGGGAAGAGCCAACAATGCTGTGGCCCACAAAGACTTTTGGCACATAATTTATGTAGTAGAAGGAGAGCCAAACCGAATACTATCATGGACCATCTCGGAGGCATTGGCTGGGAACTGTACAAATAGGGGAGAGGCAAGCAGTGCTACATTCTGGTCAGGATAATAATGTCTAACTAGTATAGTAAATGGCCACTGTAAAGAATAAGTTACCTGGACAGAGGTCCCCATCTTCACCACTAACCCCACACCCACTAATGTACAAGAGGCTGGAACTAGACCCATAGACCCAGTGGCACAGAGAGGGAAGGCAGCAGGTACACTTTACCCAGGCCTGTTTGAGGGGCCTGGAGGGGACCCGGGTCCCGCTGCCTTCCCTCCCTTGTCGCAGAAAGCCGAACAGGAAAGATCTCTGCGACAGCAGCCGCTCTCCCCAGCCCAGCGCACGCTGCTCAGTGCTGTGTGCTGAGCGGGGGAGAGAGGCAGCCGCAGTGGCAGCATGTCCCCTCTCTCCCTGCATTGGTGGGGAGTAAGCAATCGCATCCTGCACCCTGCAGCCTGCCACCCTGGACACTGGCACCCCCCTGTGTGGAGCATGCAGCCGCATGGAAGATATGATTATTCTATTTTTATGAAGGGAGTCTGGCAACGCATCCTCCATTTGGCCATTCCCCCCTCCTTGTACCAGAGCTGCCAGTTCTGTTGGCGCCCCTGCATGTACCTAATATATTTTATCACCATAACATGACTGCTGATGAACTGAGTGGTCAGCAGCATTAGAGGCATCACTTAGGGACAATCAGAAGCAGAAGTTGTGGCTATCTTTGAGACCTCCAATCTCATCACCATTATATTGGAGTATGCAGGGGTAGCCTCATTGTTAAGGCGCCACTGAGTCCAACCCCGAAAGCTGTTGGACAGCGGTGGTAGGAGACAGGTCAGTCACAACAACCTGCCATATTGGAGGTGGCAAGCAAGGCCACACTTGATGCCAGAGCTGTGGCTTGACATGCAGCCCTTACTGAAATATGTGCATCTGCCGGACAAAGCACAGCTCATTCAAGAAACCCAAGACTTGGAGATAGTTGCTGATGTCACTCAGAGAGAACCCGCACAGTGCCCAGAGGCTGTGCAGCTACCCTCTGGCTGGTTAAATGGATCCCTGTCGGTGCCAGAAGAACAAGGTACTACCTGAAGTTGGATGGACAGCTCTGTTAGAAGAGGACATCAAGGGCCGGATGTAATGAAGTCTGAGTTCGCCGGAGGTGCGGGTTTCTTGCCGAATTCAGACTTTTTTTTAAAGCAGCAATCATTTACATGGCATGGTTTTGCCTTGTACATGAATGTCACTTTAAAAAAATGTCCAAGTTCGGCCGGGAACCCACAACTCCGGCCCACTCAGACTTCATTACATCTGGCCCCATAATGGAGTAGCATTGAGAATATATTAAACAGATAACAGAAAAAAATATCAGAAAGGAATAAGGTAATTAAGCAAAAGGGGTGGAAAAGAATGAGTCTGAGGATAAAAAATAATAGACAAATAAATAAGGAAAAATGTTGAGTTTCGATATAAGATTGAAACAAGGCAGCACTTCCTGTATACTGGAAATTTCCTGAATCAAGCCATAATGCTCCAAGCCAGCAGCTACTAATATAACTTCCACAAATCAAATGTATAAAAATATATATTAAAAAGGTAAAAAAAAAATTCTTAGAGATGCCTTGCTAAACTCATCATTGGGGTTTAACTATGCTCCGGCCTTGTGCTTCACTGATAATCTAATATCATATCGATGATTCCTGTTGTCGATATCATATTGCACATTGTACAGAACAATTGAGAGCAATATTTCAAATATTTTAGCATTATTCCTTCATATTATATCATAATCCACAATCAATGTAAAATATGTCCACTTTCAAACAGTTGGCTTCCATTAAATCCACTAGGCCAAACATGGGGCCTAATTCAGACCAGTTCGCAGCAGCAAAAAAAAAATCTAATGGGCAAAACCATGTGCACTGCAGGTGGAGATAATATAACATGTGCAGAGAGAGTTAGCTTTGGGTGGGGTGTGTTCAAACTGAAATCTAAATTGCAGTGTAAAAATAAAGCAGTCAGTATTTACCCTGCACAGAAACAAAATAACCCACCCAAATCTAATCTCTCTGCACATGTTATATCTGCCCCACCTGCAGTGCACATGGGTTTGTCCATTAAAGAAAGATTTTGCTGCTGTAATCAGGTCTGAATTAGGCCCATGGTACCTGTGAGTTTTGGAAGATCCAACAAACGCTTGCCTCTTTTACAGTCGAAAAATATATGTCTAGATAACTTGCTTCTGTCTGACCTGCACCCTCCTAATTCAAATTCAGTTTAGTGTTACCTTCTCTGCAGGTGTTAGATCTGCACAGGAATCTAAAGATGTCACAGATTACAGACAGTGTTTAGTGTTGCATGTGATGATGTGTGTAGTGATTGACTAAAGTTTGAGTTTATTGTCATATTGACTAGTTTTAGGTTATTGAACCTTACGTATTAATGTCCATTACACATTGTTCCGTGATGTCACTATGGGCTACCCACACCGCCATTGGGACTACAGTTTAAAAACATACAAAACTAGAGAACTACTACTCTGATTCACAAAGCTATCTCAGGGGTCATAATAATAATAATAAAACAAAAAATAAAATATCTTGGGCAAATATTAATTTTATAACAGACAAATTTAAAAATGGAATCATGCTTTAAATTCTCTTCACATTTTCATTAATTAACATGAATGAGAGCTGCATATTGCTTACTTAGGTAAATTAAAACCTTGAATATCATCCATAGCACAATGGAACAGTGTCCCCAGAGTCTACATTTTGCTGTAGAACTTTAGAATGACTCTTAGGAGGAGTTGTATCAAGTAGAGATGAGCGCCTGAAATTTTTCGGGTTTTGTGTTTTGGTTTTGGGTTCGGTTCCGCGGCCGTGTTTTGGGTTCGAACGCGTTTTGGCAAAACCTCACCGAATTTTTTTTGTCGGATTCGGGTGTGTTTTGGATTCGGGTGTTTTTTTCCAAAAACACTAAAAAACAGCTTAAATCATAGAATTTGGGGGTCATTTTGATCCCAAAGTATTATTAACCTCAAAAACCATAATTTACACTCATTTTCAGTCTATTCTGAATACCTCACACCTCACAATATTATTTTTAGTCCTAAAATTTGCACCGAGGTCGCTGTGTGAGTAAGATAAGCGACCCTAGTGGCCGACACAAACACCGGGCCCATCTAGGAGTGGCACTGCAGTGTCACGCAGGATGTCCCTTCCAAAAAACCCTCCCCAAACAGCACATGACGCAAAGAAAAAAAGAGGCGCAATGAGGTAGCTGTGTGAGTAAGATTAGCGACCCTAGTGGCCGACACAAACACCGGGCCCATCTAGGAGTGGCACTGCAGTGTCACGCAGGATGGCCCTTCCAAAAAACCCTCCCCAAACAGCACATGACGCAAAGAAAAAAAGAGGTGCAATGAGGTAGCTGTGTGAGTAAGATTAGCGACCCTAGTGGCCGACACAAACACCGGGCCCATCTAGGAGTGGCACTGCAGTGTCACGCAGGATGGCCCTTCCAAAAAACCCTCCCCAAACAGCACATGACGCAAAGAAAAAAAGAGGCGCAATGAGGTAGCTGACTGTGTGAGTAAGATTAGCGACCCTAGTGGCCGACACAAACACCGGGCCCATCTAGGAGTGGCACTGCAGTGTCACGCAGGATGTCCCTTCCAAAAAACCCTCCCCAAACAGCACATGACGCAAAGAAAAAAAGAGGCGCAATGAGGTAGCTGTGTGAGTAAGATTAGCGACCCTAGTGGCCGACACAAACACCGGGCCCATCTAGGAGTGGCACTGCAGTGTCACGCAGGATGGCCCTTCCAAAAAACCCTCCCCAAACAGCACATGACGCAAAGAAAAAAAGAGGCGCAATGAGGTAGCTGTGTGAGTAAGATTAGCGACCCTAGTGGCCGACACAAACACCGGGCCCATCTAGGAGTGGCACTGCAGTGTCACGCAGGATGGCCCTTCCAAAAAACCCTCCCCAAACAGCACATGACGCAAAGAAAAAAAGAGGCGCAATGAGGTAGCTGACTGTGTGAGTAAGATTAGCGACCCTAGTGGCCGACACAAACACCGGGCCCATCTAGGAGTGGCACTGCAGTGTCACGCAGGATGTCCCTTCCAAAAAACCCTCCCCAAACAGCACATGACGCAAAGAAAAAAAGAGGCGCAATGAGGTAGCTGTGTGAGTAAGATTAGCGACCCTAGTGGCCGACACAAACACCGGGCCCATCTAGGAGTGGCACTGCAGTGTCACGCAGGATGGCCCTTCCAAAAAACCCTCCCCAAACAGCACATGACGCAAAGAAAAAAAGAGGCGCAATGAGGTAGCTGTGTGAGTAAGATTAGCGACCCTAGTGGCCGACACAAACACCGGGCACATCTAGGAGTGGCACTGCAGTGTCACGCAGGATGTCCCTTCCAAAAAACCCTCCCCAAACAGCACATGACGCAAAGAAAAAAAGAGGCGCAATGAGGTAGCTGACTGTGTGAGTAAGATTAGCGACCCTAGTGGCCGACACAAACACCGGGCCCATCTAGGAGTGGCACTGCAGTGTCACGCAGGATGTCCCTTCCAAAAAACCCTCCCCAAACAGCACATGACGCAAAGAAAAAAAGAGGCGCAATGAGGTAGCTGACTGTGTGAGTAAGATTAGCGACCCTAGTGGCCGACACAAACACCGGGCCCATCTAGGAGTGGCACTGCAGTGTCACGCAGGATGTCCCTTCCAAAAAACCCTCCCCAAACAGCACATGACGCAAAGAAAAAAAGAGGCGCAATGAGGTAGCTGACTGTGTGAGTAAGATTAGCGACCCTAGTGGCCGACACAAACACCGGGCCCATCTAGGAGTGGCACTGCAGTGTCACGCAGGATGTCCCTTCCAAAAAACCCTCCCCAATCAGCACATGATGCAAAGAAAAAGAAAAGAAAAAAGAGGTGCAAGATGGAATTGTCCTTGGGCCCTCCCACCCACCCTTATGTTGTATAAACAAAACAGGACATGCACACTTTAACCAACCCATCATTTCAGTGACAGGGTCTGCCACATGACTGTGACTGATATGACGGGTTGGTTTGGACCCCCCCCAAAAAAGAAGCAATTAATCTCTCCTTGCACAAACTGGCTCTACAGAGGCAAGATGTCCACCTCATCTTCACCCTCCGATATATCACCGTGTACATCCCCCTCCTCACAGATTATCAATTCGTCCCCACTGGAATCCACCATCTCAGCTCCCTGTGTACTTTGTGGAGGCAATTGCTGCTGGTCAATGTCTCCGCGGAGGAATTGATTATAATTCATTTTAATGAACATCATCTTCTCCACATTTTCTGGATGTAACCTCGTACGCCGATTGCTGACAAGGTGAGCGGCGGCACTAAACACTCTTTCGGAGTACACACTTGTGGGAGGGCAACTTAGGTAGAATAAAGCCAGTTTGTGCAAGGGCCTCCAAATTGCCTCTTTTTCCTGCCAGTATAAGTACGGACTGTGTGACGTGCCTACTTGGATGCGGTCACTCATATAATCCTCCACCATTCTATCAATGTTGAGAGAATCATATGCAGTGACAGTAGACGACATGTCCGTAATCGTTGTCAGGTCCTTCAGTCCGGACCAGATGTCAGCATCAGCAGTCGCTCCAGACTGCCCTGCATCACCGCCAGCGGGTGGGCTCGGAATTCTGAGCCTTTTCCTCGCACCCCCAGTTGCGGGAGAATGTGAAGGAGGAGATGTTGACAGGTCGCGTTCCGCTTGACTTGACAATTTTGTCACCAGCAGGTCTTTCAACCCCAGCAGACCTGTGTCTGCCGGAAAGAGAGATCCAAGGTAGGCTTTAAATCTAGGATCGAGCACGGTGGCCAAAATGTAGTGCTCTGATTTCAACAGATTGACCACCCGTGAATCCTTGTTAAGCGAATTAAGGGCTGCATCCACAAGTCCCACATGCCTAGCGGAATCGCTCCGTGTTAGCTCCTCCTTCAATGCCTCCAGCTTCTTCTGCAAAAGCCTGATGAGGGGAATGACCTGACTCAGGCTGGCAGTGTCTGAACTGACTTCACGTGTGGCAAGTTCAAAGGGCATCAGAACCTTGCACAACGTTGAAATCATTCTCCACTGCACTTGAGACAGGTGCATTCCACCTACTATATCGTGCTCAATTGTATATGCTTGAATGGCCTTTTGCTGCTCCTCCAACCTCTGAAGCATATAGAGGGTTGAATTCCACCTCGTTACCACTTCTTGCTTCAGATGATGGCAGGGCAGGTTCAGTAGTTTTTGGTGGTGCTCCAGTTTTCTGTACGTGGTGCCTGTACGCCGAAAGTGTCCCGCAATTCTTCTGGCCACCGACAGCATCTCTTGCACGCCCCTGTCGTTTTTTAAAAAATTCTGCACCACCAAATTCAAGGTATGTGCAAAACATGGGACGTGCTGGAATTGGCCCAGATTTAATGCACACACAATATTGCTGGCGTTGTCCGATGCCACAAATCCACAGGAGAGTCCAATTGGGGTAAGCCATTCCGCGATGATCTTCCTCAGTTGCCGTAAGAGGTTTTCAGCTGTGTGCGTATTCTGGAAAGCGGTGATACAAAGCGTAGCCTGCCTAGGAAAGAGTTGGCGTTTGCGAGATGCTGCTACTGGTGCCGCCGCTGCTGTTCTTGCGGTGGGAGTCCATACATCTACCCAGTGGGCTATCACAGTCATATAGTCCTGACCCTGCCCTGCTCCACTTGTCCACATGTCCGTGGTTAAGTGGACATTGGGTACAGCTGCATTTTTTAGGACACTGGTGACTCTTTTTCTGAGGTCTGTGTACATTTTCGGTATCGCCTGCCTAGAGAAATGGAACCTAGATGGTATTTGGTACCGGGGACACAGTACCTCCAACAAGTCTCTAGTTGGCTCTGCAGTAATGATGGATACCGGAACCACGTTTCTCACCACCCAGGATGCCAAGGCCTCAGTTATCCGCTTTGCAGTAGGATGACTGCTGTGATATTTCATCTTCCTCGCAAAGGACTGTTGAACAGTCAATTCCTTACTGGAAGTAGTACAAGTGGGCTTACGACTTCCCCTCTGGGATGACCATCGACTCCCAGCGGCAACAACAGCAGCGCCAGCAGCAGTAGGCGTTACACGCAAGGATGCATCGGAGGAATCCCAGGCAGGAGAGGACTCGTCAGAATTGCCAGTGACATGGCCTGCAGGACTATTGGCATTCCTGGGGAAGGAGGAAATTGACACTGAGGGAGTTGGTGGGGTGGTTTGCGTGAGCTTGGTTACAAAAGGAAGGGATTTACTGGTCAGTGGACTGCTTCCGCTGTCACCCAAAGTTTTTGAACTTGTCACTGACTTATTATGAATGCGCTGCAGGTGACGTATAAGGGAGGATGTTCCGAGGTGGTTAACGTCCTTACCCCTACTTATTACAGCTTGACAAAGGGAACACACGGCTTGACACCTGTTGTCCGCATTTCTGGTGAAATACCTCCACACCGAAGAGCTGATTTTTTTGGTATTTTCACCTGGCATGTCAACGGCCATATTCCTCCCATGGACAACAGGTGTCTCCCCGGGTGCCTGACTTAAACAAACCACCTCACCATCAGAATCCTCCTGGTCAATTTCCTCCCCAGCGCCAGCAACACCCATATCCTCCTCATCCTGGTGTACTTCAACACTGACATCTTCAATCTGACTATCAGGAACTGGACTGCGGGTGCTCCTTCCAGCACTTGCAGGGGGCGTGCAAATGGTGGAAGGCGCATGCTCTTCACGTCCAGTGTTGGGAAGGTCAGGCATCGCAACCGACACAATTGGACTCTCCTTGTGGATTTGGGATTTCAAAGAACGCACAGTTCTTTGCGGTGCTTTTGCCAGCTTGAGTCTTTTCAGTTTTCTAGCGAGAGGCTGAGTGCTTCCATCCTCATGTGAAGCTGAACCACTAGCCATGAACATAGGCCAGGGCCTCAGCCGTTCCTTGCCACTCCGTGTGGTAAATGGCATATTGGCAAGTTTACGCTTCTCCTCCGACAATTTTATTTTAGGTTTTGGAGTCCTTTTTTTACTGATATTTGGTGTTTTGGTTTTGACATGCTCTGTACTATGCCATTGGGCATCGGCCTTGGCAGACGACGTTGCTGGCATTTCATCGTCTCGGCCATGACTAGTGGCAGCAGCTTCAGCACGAGGTGGAAGTGGATCTTGATCTTTCCCTAATTTTGGAACCTCAACATTTTTGTTCTCCATATTTTAATAGGCACAACTAAAAGGCACCTCAGGTAAACAATGGAGATGGATGGATTGGATACTAGTATACAATTATGGACGGGCTGCCGAGTGCCGACACAGAGGTAGCCACAGCCGTGAACTACCGCACTGTACTGTGTCTGCTGCTAATATATAGACTGGTTGATAAAGAGATAGTATACTCGTAACTAGTATGTATGTATAAAGAAAGAAAAAAAAACCACGGTTAGGTGGTATATACAATTATGGACGGGCTGCCGAGTGCCGACACAGAGGTAGCCACAGCCGTGAACTACCGCACTGTACTGTGTCTGCTGCTAATATATAGACTGGTTGATAAAGAGATAGTATACTCGTAACTAGTATGTATGTATAAAGAAAGAAAAAAAACCACGGTTAGGTGGTATATACAATTATGGACGGGCTGCCGAGTGCCGACACAGAGGTAGCCACAGCCGTGAACTACCGCACTGTACTGTGTCTGCTGCTAATATATAGACTGGTTGATAAAGAGATAGTATACTCGTAACTAGTATGTATGTATAAAGAAAGAAAAAAAAACCACGGTTAGGTCACTGGTATATACAATTATGGACGGGCTGCCGAGTGCCGACACAGAGGTAGCCACAGCCGTGAACTACCGCACTGTACTGTGTCTGCTGCTAATATAGACTGGTTGATAAAGAGATAGTATACTACTAATATTATATACTGGTGGTCAGGTCACTGGTCACTAGTCACACTGGCAGTGGCACTCCTGCAGCAAAAGTGTGCACTGTTTAATTTTAATATAATATTATGTACTCCTGGCTCCTGCTATAACCTATAACTGGCACTGCAGTAGTGCTCCCCAGTCTCCCCCACAATTATAAGCTGTGTGAGCTGAGCAGTCAGACAGATATATAATATATATAGATGATGCAGCACACTGGCCTGAGCCTGAGCAGTGCACACAGATATGGTATGTGACTGAGTCACTGTGTGCTGTGTATCGCTTTTTTCAGGCAGAGAACGGATTATAAATAAAACTGGTGGTCACTGGTCACTATCAGCAAAACTCTGCACTGTACACTACTGAGTACTCCTAATGCTCCCCAAAATTAGTAAATCAAGTGTCTCTCTAATCTATTCTAAACGGAGAGGACGCCAGCCACGTCCTCTCCCTATCAATCTCAATGCACGTGTGAAAATGGCGGCGACGCGCGGCTCCTTATATAGAATCCGAGTCTCGCGATAGAATCCGAGCCTCGCGAGAATCCGACAGCGTCATGATGACGTTCGGGCGCGCTCGGGTTAACCGAGCAAGGCGGGAAGATCCGAGTCGCTCGGACCCGTGAAAAAAAACATGAAGTTCTGGCGGGTTCGGATTCAGAGAAACCGAACCCGCTCATCTCTAGTATCAAGCAGTGTAAAGAGCAGAGCAGTTGATACATCTCTGCCTTAGACTCAGTGGCAAACGCAGGATTTGCATGGGGGGGTTTCCAGAACTGGGCGGAGCCAATCACGGGGGTGGGGACTGAGGTGACCCAGTATATGCTGGGTCCGTAAAACTAGTGTGTCTGTGTGTGTGTATATATATATATATATATATATCTACACATATATATATATATATATATATATATACATATGTGTAAAATATGGGGGGAGAGAGACAGCGACTATTGTATCAAAATAAAATATTATCAGGCGCCTATAGTAAAAAAATTGTATTTAATATAAAGAATCATAAAAACATACATAAAAATTGGGACAACAATAAAAGCACACAACTGGACTATAAAATACAAATGAATTAAAAACTACAATAAAATATTCTAAAATAAAATATTTCTTATCTTTGGAGTAAGGTAGGTACAGGTAGCCCAACGCGTTTCGTCTTGATAAGACTTCTTCAAGGGGTAGGGACAGAATGAGACTAGTACAGCTATTTATAGCCATATTGTCAGGTGGGAGGGGTGTGACATCATAGAGGGTCATGTGACCTGATTAAATGTAAAGTCCTCAAACAAAAGTATCAGCAGGATCAAAACAGCCAGGTTAACAGTGGTTGCAAGCATATATTATCATTAGAGTAGTGTCAAATAGGTTTCAAGGCTTACAATTGAAAATATACAGTGTAAAAGGCGATTTGCGGTAACTTCCGCCACACTTCCGGGTGCGGCGGACGCGATACGTCACTTCCGCCCCACTTCCGGGGCCCATTGCGCATGCGCCCGCGGCGTTTTTTCTCCACTTTAGACGGCAGTATATCCTTGTGCAGGAGATGTAGGATATGTTCATTAGGCGGTGGCCATGTTTGAGGGGATTAGTCCAATGCCTTCTATATAGCAGCGGCCATATTTGCGGAGTCTTTGTTAATCCATTAATGAGTACTCCATGCATATAAATAGAGAGAGACAGATAAATGTATCAGCAATATGTCATTAAAACATACACTCCACCAAAACTTATTAAAAATATATAAACCCTCAGGGATATCTGATCATAGATAATGCAAATAATAAACAGCAACAAAATATATGGTGCATATGCAAACGATGAACAGCAGCATGATGCAGATAATAAACAGCAGCATAATGTATAGTGCATCATTTTAGTATATTATAGAGTGCAATAACGGGCCTTTTAATTAAAAGGGGTTATATTTGAGTAATCAGATTCTAAAAATCATTATAAGAGGATTATAAAGTGCGCGAATGTGAGACAGTACGTGCATATTAATTACTAATTAATATTTATTTAATTATAACTACATGTGAGTAATTGAGTATAGAATAATTATTAATACTAGCTGGATAACGGTTCAAAGTACATTACCTTCCATAGGCCTCTATGAGTATTCGTTCCATACAGTACCTGATATTCCCAGGTGGTCCCCCTCACTGGTACTGATCAGGCCCACGCTGCTTGGCTTCCAAGATCGGAAGTATTTGGGCATTTCCAGCGAGGTATGACTGTACCGACGTTGTGCCTTGATATGTACTTGCTCCGCACCGTATTAGTATATACTACTCATTATATTCATTTAAGTGAATGTGTATAACTACATTATCCTATTATGTGGTGAGTGGAGTTAACAGGGTGGGGGGGATGGGGGGAGGTGTGGGGAAGTGCGGTGGGGGGAATGGGGAGGGGGGGGGGGGGAGGAGGGGGGTTGGTGGAGGGGTGTGTTATGGGTTGATGGGAGGGGAGGGAATCGGGGGGGGGGGGTGTATATTGGTGAAGATTATAGGATGAACTTAACATGAAGAGGAGAAAGACGGATAAGAGATCAATTACCGTTTACTATAAAAAGGGTGCGATCTCGTAATTATCGTTGAATCCCTTGGGTTGCATCGTCTGAAGTTCGAATATCCAGAACATCTCTCGACGTGAGAGTTTGTTGGCAAGATCTCCTCCTCTGTCTCCTAACTTTACCAGTTCAATTGATTTAAAAGTCAAGGCTTCTGGGTTAGAATTATGTGCAGAAATGAAGTGTTTAGAGACCGCATGACTCTCCACCTTGTTCTTAATATTTCTTACATGCTCCTGTATTCTTATCTTCAGCGGTCTTTTCGTCTTTCCTATGTACTGTTTTCCACATTCGCATTCCAGGAGGTATATTACCGATTGAGTGTTACAATTCATGTAATCTTTAATTTTGTGGTCCTTTTTCTTTTCACTGTCTGTAAATGATTTCCTGTTCGGGTGTACATATCTGCACACGTTGCATCGTCCACATTTATATGAACCCACACACTTAGGCCATGTGTGGTCATTTTTTGTCATCTTCAGCATGCTGGGGGCTAGGAGATCCTTCAAGTTGCGTGATTTTTTAAAAACAATTTCGGGAAGGGGAGGGAGGATTTCTTTGAGAATGGGATCCATCAGCAATATTCTCCAGTGGTTCCTGAGTGATTCTCGGATATATTTTTCATGCTGATTGAAGGTGGTTATAAAGGCTGTAGAGTCCTTAGTTTTATTTCTTGTTTTATATTCCAATAGTTTCGATCTTTCAACTTCATTGGTTCTGGTGATGGCTTTTTCCAATATGTTATCCGGGTATTCTTTCTTCTTGAATCTATCCCGATACACCTTTATCTGTTCCTGGCAGTCCTCTGGTTTGCTGCAGTTTCTTTTAATTCTGCTGAACTGGGATAGTGGGATGTTGTTTTTCCAGCTCCTGAGATGACCACTCTTATAATGAAGATAGCTATTTGTATCAACATGTTTAATGAAGTTTTTGGTGGTAATTTTTCCATTCTCTCCTGTGAGAACCAGATCCAGGAATTCTATATGTGTATTGTTTGTGTTGAATGTAAAGGTGAGATTCATCGAATTTGTGCTGATGTGTTTAAAAAATCGGTTAAAATTTTCTAAATCTCCATCCCAGATTATTAAAATATCATCGATGTACCTTTGATAAAAAATGATATTCTTTTTAAAAGCATGATGGTCATATATAAAAACTTTTTCCCAACAACCCATAAAAAGATTTGCGAAACTGGGCGCGAAAATTGTGCCCATTGCTGTGCCGCACCGTTGGAGATAAAATTGGTCTAAGAATGTAAAATAATTATGGCGAAGAATAAAAAACATAATATCACATATAAAATCCTTGTGGTTATCTGTCAGTCCCGTATCCTTATCCAAAAATTCCTTGCAGGCTGCCACTCCCTTCGTGTGTTCAATACATGTGTAAAGCGATTGAACATCTATAGTTACCCACATATATGTGTCCCTCCACACAACATCTTTTAGAAGGTTAAGTACTGATGTTGTGTCTTTGAGGTATGAGGGGAGGTCCTTCACATAGGATTTTAAAAAAACATCTGCATATTCTGATAAATGAGAGGTGAGAGAGTCAATACCCGCCACAATTGGTCTTCCGGGCGGGTTTTCCAAGCTTTTATGTATTTTTGGTAAAAAGTAAAAAACGGGGGTAGTGGGATCTGGTCTTATTAAAAATTGGTACTCCTCTTTTGTAATAATCTCTGTTCTTAGTCCATGTAGTAGGAGTGTCCTTAACTCTTCAATAAAACCATCCTTCGGGTCTCCTGTTAGTTTGGAATATGATTGTTCATCTGACAGTAATCTCTCTGCCTCCGCAATATATTTCTCCCGATCCATGATGACCAGTCCCCCCCCTTTATCAGCTTGTTTTATGATAATCCCTTTGTTTTTTTGCAGATTCTTCAGGGCCTCACTCTCTCTGTTGTTAATATTCTTCTCTTTCATCTTCTTTAGGTCCATGTCGCACAGGTCATTTTTTACCAGCTCATAAAATGTGCTGATATTGTTTCCTTTAGACTCCAATGGGTAATACTTTGAAGTCGGTTTTAGTCCTGACTTTGAACGGCTTTCATAGTTTGCTAATACTGCATTCTCTTTTTTCAGAAAATGCCTTTTCAATGTTAATTTTCTGACAAATTTATTAAGATCAATGAATGTTTCGAATTTATTTAGACCTGTAGTAGGTGCGAATGAAAGTCCTTTGTCTAAAAGAGATATCTCTGGTTGGGTTAAAACATGTTGGGATAAATTAAAAATGCCTTTTTCTCTTGGATTGACCGTTGTTATGTTACTTTTCTTTTTGATTCCCTCCCTCCTGCCTCCTCTGCATCCTCTTCTTCTGTAAATCTTCTTTTGAGGGGCGATGCATACCGTATGTCCTCTTTCACTTGATATCTTAATGTGTTTTTTGGCCTTGCACCCTGTCGTTGGGATAAAAAATCCTGGTCACTGTTGGAACCAAATCTCTGCAGGGCCGTGAATCTGTTTGATGTCTTTATACCACTGTTCGGAGTATCCCTGTTTTCATTCTGTGTGGTAGTACTTGTAGTAACAGTTTTCCAATTCCCTCTGTTTTCTCTCTGGTTTGGCTGTCCCATGGATTTAAATCTGCTCCAGTTTTTTACTCTCCCTTGTTCATAGTCATTCTTGTCCCTTGCGAATTTCTTTTCCTTCCCTTTGATTACCTCCTCCTCGATTCGATCCAGCTTCTTATTAAGCACTTTCTCGTTAATTCTGTAGTCCTCCTTGTCTTTGAAAGGTTCAAGTTCTTTCTCCTTTTTCTTAATCTCAGTCTCTATGGACGAGAGGGATTTTTTCTTTTCATCGACCAGGAGTTTCATTAGATCTATAGAGCAGGTGTGTAATATTTTGTCCCATTTTTCTATGAATGTTCCCTCTTGATCAGTGAATGTGGGTTGTTTTAATAGTCTTAGTCCCCTTGGGACCCTATCCATTGATATATAGTGTTCCAAACCCTTAACATCCCACCATGTTTTGACTTCTTTAGTTAGAAGCCTCTCTATTCCCCAAAATAGATCATCTAGATCGCATGGTTGGGTTGGTTCGTTCGTGGTAATGTTTTCATTAAAGATCTTTTGACACCACACATTCCTTTTATTGGTATGGTCTAGATTTCTTAACATTCTGTCTAGATGTAATGTTCCACCAGGCCGCAGTAAAAAAATATTACCAAAGGTATGTGTAAAGATAGTGATTAATACTGCGCCACATGTGGTGTAGATCAGATATGTAATTTTAATTTGAGCAGGCTGCCCTGAATGATACTCCCCTATTGCTAATAATGGAGCGTCAGCTGAGTCCCTCAATAATCCAGGGGTGGTAAACCCTGAGATACAAATGTGTAAAATATGGGGGGAGAGAGACAGCGACTATTGTATCAAAATAAAATATTATCAGGCGCCTATAGTAAAAAAATTGTATTTAATATAAAGAATCATAAAAACATACATAAAAAATGGGACAACAATAAAAGCACACAACTGGACTATAAAATACAAATGAATTAAAAACTACAATAAAATATTCTAAAATAAAATATTTCTTATCTTTGGAGTAAGGTAGGTACAGGTAGCCCAACGCGTTTCGTCTTGATAAGACTTCTTCAAGGGGTAGGGACAGAATGAGACTAGTACAGCTATTTATAGCCATATTGTCAGGTGGGAGGGGTGTGACATCATAGAGGGTCATGTGACCTGATGAAATGTAAAGTCCTCAAACAAAAGTATCAGCAGGATCAAAACAGCCAGGTTAACAGTGGTTGCAAGCATATATTATCATTAGAGTAGTGTCAAATAGGTTTCAAGGCTTACAATTGAAAATATACAGTGTAAAAGGCGATTTGCGGTAACTTCCGCCACACTTCCGGGTGCGGCGGACGCGATACGTCACTTCCGCCCCACTTCCGGGGCCCATTGCGCATGCGCCCGCGGCGTTTTTTCTCCACTTTAGACGGCAGTATATCCTTGTGCAGGAGATGTAGGATATGTTCATTAGGCGGTGGCCATGTTTGAGGGGATTAGTCCAATGCCTTCTATATAGCAGCGGCCATATTTGCGGAGTCTTTGTTAATCCATTAATGAGTACTCCATGCATATAAATAGAGAGAGACAGATAAATGTATCAGCAATATGTCATTAAAACATACACTCCACCAAAACTTATTAAAAATATATAAACCCTCAGGGATATCTGATCATAGATAATGCAAATAATAAACAGCAACAAAATATATGGTGCATATGCAAACGATGAACAGCAGCATGATGCAGATAATAAACAGCAGCATAATGTATAGTGCATCATTTTAGTATATTATAGAGTGCAATAACGGGCCTTTTAATTAAAAGGGGTTATATTTGAGTAATCAGATTCTAAAAATCATTATAAGAGGATTATAAAGTGCGCGAATGTGAGACAGTACGTGCATATTAATTACTAATTAATATTTATTTAATTATAACTACATGTGAGTAATTGAGTATAGAATAATTATTAATACTAGCTGGATAACGGTTCAAAGTACATTACCTTCCATAGGCCTCTATGAGTATTCGTTCCATACAGTACCTGATATTCCCAGGTGGTCCCCCTCACTGGTACTGATCAGGCCCACGCTGCTTGGCTTCCAAGATCGGAAGTATTTGGGCATTTCCAGCGAGGTATGACTGTACCGACGTTGTGCCTTGATATGTACTTGCTCCGCACCGTATTAGTATATACTACTCATTATATTCATTTAAGTGAATGTGTATAACTACATTATCCTATTATGTGGTGAGTGGAGTTAACAGGGTGGGGGGGATGGGGGGAGGTGTGGGGAAGTGCGGTGGGGGGAATGGGGAGGGGGGGGGGGGGAGGAGGGGGGTTGGTGGAGGGGTGTGTCATGGGTTGATGGGAGGGGAGGGAATCGGGGGGGGGGGGGTGTGTGTATATTGGTGAAGATTATAGGATGAACTTAACATGAAGAGGAGAAAGACGGATAAGAGATCAATTACCGTTTACTATAAAAAGGGTGCGATCTCGTAATTATCGTTGAATCCCTTGGGTTGCATCGTCTGAAGTTCGAATATCCAGAACATCTCTCGACGTGAGAGTTTGTTGGCAAGATCTCCTCCTCTGTCTCCTAACTTTACCAGTTCAATTGATTTAAAAGTCAAGGCTTCTGGGTTAGAATTATGTGCAGAAATGAAGTGTTTAGAGACCGCATGACTCTCCACCTTGTTCTTAATATTTCTTACATGCTCCTGTATTCTTATCTTCAGCGGTCTTTTCGTCTTTCCTATGTACTGTTTTCCACATTCGCATTCCAGGAGGTATATTACCGATTGAGTGTTACAATTCATGTAATCTTTAATTTTGTGGTCCTTTTTCTTTTCACTGTCTGTAAATGATTTCCTGTTCGGGTGTACATATCTGCACACGTTGCATCGTCCACATTTATATGAACCCACACACTTAGGCCATGTGTGGTCATTCTTTGTCATCTTCAGCATGCTGGGGGCTAGGAGATCCTTCAAGTTGCGTGATTTTTTAAAAACAATTTCGGGATGGGGAGGGAGGATTTCTTTGAGAATGGGATCCATCAGCAATATTCTCCAGTGGTTCCTGAGTGATTCTCGGATATATTTTTCATGCTGATTGAAGGTGGTTATAAAGGCTGTAGAGTCCTTAGTTTTATTTCTTGTTTTATATTCCAATAGTTTCGATCTTTCAACTTCATTGGTTCTGGTGATGGCTTTTTCCAATATGTTATCCGGGTATTCTTTCTTCTTGAATCTATCCCGATACACCTTTATCTGTTCCTGGCAGTCCTCTGGTTTGCTGCAGTTTCTTTTAATTCTGCTGAACTGGGATAGTGGGATGTTGTTTTTCCAGCTCCTGAGATGACCACTCTTATAATGAAGATAGCTATTTGTATCAACATGTTTAATGAAGTTTTTGGTGGTAATTTTTCCATTCTCTCCTGTGAGAACCAGATCCAGGAATTCTATATGTGTATTGTTTGTGTTGAATGTAAAGGTGAGATTCATCGAATTTGTGCTGATGTGTTTAAAAAATCGGTTAAAATTTTCTAAATCTCCATCCCAGATTATTAAAATATCATCGATGTACCTTTGATAAAAAATGATATTCTTTTTAAAAGCATGATGGTCATATATAAAAACTTTTTCCCAACAACCCATAAAAAGATTTGCGAAACTGGGCGCGAAAATTGTGCCCATTGCTGTGCCGCACCGTTGGAGATAAAATTGGTCTAAGAATGTAAAATAATTATGGCGAAGAATAAAAAACATAATATCACATATAAAATCCTTGTGGTTATCTGTCAGTCCCGTATCCTTATCCAAAAATTCCTTGCAGGCTGCCACTCCCTTCGTGTGTGGAGGGACACATATATGTGGGTAACTATAGATGTTCAATCGCTTTACACATGTATTGAACACACGAAGGGAGTGGCAGCCTGCAAGGAATTTTTGGATAAGGATACGGGACTGACAGATAACCACAAGGATTTTATATGTGATATTATGTTTTTTATTCTTCGCCATAATTATTTTACATTCTTAGACAATTTTCGCGCCCAGTTTCGCAAATCTTTTTATGGGTTGTTGGGAAAAAGTTTTTATATATGACCATCATGCTTTTAAAAAGAATATCATTTTTTATCAAAGGTACATCGATGATATTTTAATAATCTGGGATGGAGATTTAGAAAATTTTAACCGATTTTTTAAACACATCAGCACAAATTCGATGAATCTCACCTTTACATTCAACACAAACAATACACATATAGAATTCCTGGATCTGGTTCTCACAGGAGAGAATGGAAAAATTACCACCAAAAACTTCATTAAACATGTTGATACAAATAGCTATCTTCATTATAAGAGTGGTCATCTCAGGAGCTGGAAAAACAACATCCCACTATCCCAGTTCAGCAGAATTAAAAGAAACTGCAGCAAACCAGAGGACTGCCAGGAACAGATAAAGGTGTATCGGGATAGATTCAAGAAGAAAGAATACCCGGATAACATATTGGAAAAAGCCATCACCAGAACCAATGAAGTTGAAAGATCGAAACTATTGGAATATAAAACAAGAAATAAAACTAAGGACTCTACAGCCTTTATAACCACCTTCAATCAGCATGAAAAATATATCCGAGAATCACTCAGGAACCACTGGAGAATATTGCTGATGGATCCCATTCTCAAAGAAATCCTCCCTCCCCATCCCGAAATTGTTTTTAAAAAATCACGCAACTTGAAGGATCTCCTAGCCCCCAGCATGCTGAAGATGACAAAAAATGACCACACATGGCCTAAGTGTGTGGGTTCATATAAATGTGGACGATGCAACGTGTGCAGATATGTACACCCGAACAGGAAATCATTTACAGACAGTGAAAAGAAAAAGGACCACAAAATTAAAGATTACATGAATTGTAACACTCAATCGGTAATATACCTCCTGGAATGCGAATGTGGAAAACAGTACATAGGAAAGACGAAAAGACCGCTGAAGATAAGAATACAGGAGCATGTAAGAAATATTAAGAACAAGGTGGAGAGTCATGCGGTCTCTAAACACTTCATTTCTGCACATAATTCTAACCCAGAAGCCTTGACTTTTAAATCAATTGAACTGGTAAAGTTAGGAGACAGAGGAGGAGATCTTGCCAACAAACTCTCACGTCGAGAGATGTTCTGGATATTCGAACTTCAGACAATGCAACCCAAGGGATTCAACGATAATTACGAGATCGCACCCTTTTTATAGTAAACGGTAATTGATCTCTTATCCGTCTTTCTCCTCTTCATGTTAAGTTCATCCTATAATCTTCACCAATATACACCCCCCCCCCCCCCCCCCGATTCCCTCCCCTCCCATCAACCCATAACACACCCCTCCACCAACCCCCCTCCTCCCCCCCCCCCCTCCCCATTCCCCCCACTGCACTTCCCCACACCTCCCCCCATCCCCCCCACCCTGTTAACTCCACTCACCACATAATAGGATAATGTAGTTATACACATTCACTTAAATGAATATAATGAGTAGTATATACTAATACGGTGCGGAGCAAGTACATATCAAGGCACAACGTCGGTACAGTCATACCTCGCTGGAAATGCCCAAATACTTCCGATCTTGGAAGCCAAGCAGCGTGGGCCTGATCAGTACCAGTGAGGGGGACCACCTGGGAATATCAGGTACTGTATGGAACGAATACTCATAGAGGCCTATGGAAGGTAATGTACTTTGAACCGTTATCCAGCTAGTATTAATAATTATTCTATACTCAATTACTCACATGTAGTTATAATTAAATAAATATTAATTAGTAATTAATATGCACGTACTGTCTCACATTCGCGCACTTTATAATCCTCTTATAATGATTTTTAGAATCTGATTACTCAAATATAACCCCTTTTAATTAAAAGGCCCGTTATTGCACTCTATAATATACTAAAATGATGCACTATACATTATGCTGCTGTTTATTATCTGCATCATGCTGCTGTTCATCGTTTGCATATGCACCATATATTTTGTTGCTGTTTATTATTTGCATTATCTATGATCAGATATCCCTGAGGGTTTATATATTTTTAATAAGTTTTGGTGGAGTGTATGTTTTAATGACATATTGCTGATACATTTATCTGTCTCTCTCTATTTATATGCATGGAGTACTCATTAATGGATTAACAAAGACTCCGCAAATATGGCCGCTGCTATATAGAAGGCATTGGACTAATCCCCTCAAACATGGCCACCGCCTAATGAACATATCCTACATCTCCTGCACAAGGATATACTGCCGTCTAAAGTGGAGAAAAAACGCCGCGGGCGCATGCGCAATGGGCCCCGGAAGTGGGGCGGAAGTGACGTATCGCGTCCGCCGCACCCGGAAGTGTGGCGGAAGTTACCGCAAATCGCCTTTTACACTGTATATTTTCAATTGTAAGCCTTGAAACCTATTTGACACTACTCTAATGATAATATATGCTTGCAACCACTGTTAACCTGGCTGTTTTGATCCTGCTGATACTTTTGTTTGAGGACTTTACATTTAATCAGGTCACATGACCCTCTATGATGTCACACCCCTCCCACCTGACAATATGGCTATAAATAGCTGTACTAGTCTCATTCTGTCCCTACCCCTTGAAGAAGTCTTATCAAGACGAAACGCGTTGGGCTACCTGTACCTACCTTACTCCAAAGATAAGAAATATTTTATTTTAGAATATTTTATTGTAGTTTTTAATTCATTTGTATTTTATAGTCCAGTTGTGTGCTTTTATTGTTGTCCCATTTTTTATGTATGTTTTTATGATTCTTTATATTAAATACAATTTTTTTACTATAGGCGCCTGATAATATTTTATTTTGATACAATAGTCGCTGTCTCTCTCCCCCCATATTTTACACATTTGTATCTCAGGGTTTACCACCCCTGGATTATTGAGGGACTCAGCTGACGCTCCATTATTAGCAATAGGGGAGTATCATTCAGGGCAGCCTGCTCAAATTAAAATTACATATCTGATCTACACCACATGTGGCGCAGTATTAATCACTATCTTTACATATATATACATATATCTACACACACACATATATATATATATATATTTACATACACACACACATACATATACACGGGTGGTCTTCAGTATGCCGGCGGTCGGGCTCCCGGCGACCAGCATACCGGCGCCGGGAGCCTGACCGCCGGCATACCGACACTTATTCTCCCTCGTGGGGGTCCACGACCCCCCTGGAGGGAGAATAGAATAGTGTGGCGCGCGTAGCGTGGCAAGCGCAGCGAGCCCGCAAGGGGCTCATTTGCGCTCGCCACACTGTTGGTAAGCCGGCGGCCGGCCTCCCGGCGCCGGTATGCTGGTCGCCGGGAGGCCGGCCGCCGGGAGATCGTAGTGAACCCATATACACATATACATAGCATATTAAACATGCATACATATATATATATACACACACATACAGTACACATATATATATACACATGTATATATATATATATCATATGTGTGTGTGTGTGTGTTTATATGTATGTATGTATGTATGTATGTATGTATGTATGTATATACATGTGTATATATGTAGGCACATGGATATATATGTACTATAATTAAAATAAAGTAAACTTTTATTGCACTTGCAAGTGCCACCAGGAAGACAGCAGGCTGCAGAGGACGCTAGACAGTCATTAATAATACTCATGCAGTATTTTTTTTTTAGTGGAGGGGGGTTTCTGGGTACTCGGAAACCCCCCCTGGGTGCGCCACTGAGACTGATCATACATTTGTTTCAAACAGTAGGAACCTTACGTATTAATGTCCATTTGATCACTAGATTTCTCATATCTTAAATCTATTTATAATAATGCAAAATCCCTCACTGACTGACTGACTGACTCATCACTAGGGGTCTATTTACTAAGCCTTGGATGGAGATAAAGTAGACGGAGGTAAAGCACCAGCCAATCAGCTCCTAACTGCCATGTCAGAGACTGGGTTTTAAAAATGACAGTTATGAGCTGATTGGCTGATACTTTATCTCCATCCACTTTATATCCATCTAAGGCTTAGTAAATAGACCCCTAATAATTCTCTTACTTCCCGATATGTTAGGAAGATGAAATTTAACATAGGTATTCTGCAGGAAGGAAATTGGAAAACTACGTAATTAAAATTTTAATAAACCTCACTTAAGGGGATAAAAGGGGGTTGACATAATGACATCATTACTAGTGATGAGCGGGTTCGGTTCCTCGGAAACCGAACCCCCCCGAACTTCACCCATTTTACACGGGTCCGAGGCATACTCGGATTCTCCCGTATGGCTCGGTTAACCCGAGCGCGCCCGAACATCATCATCCCGCTGTCGGATTCTCGCGAGATTCGGATTCTATAGAAAGAGCCGCGCGTCGCCGCCATTTTCACTCGTGCATTGGAAATGTTAGGGAGAGGACGTGGCTGGCGTCCTCTCTGTTTGTGCTTATTGCTTAATTGTGGGGACTGGGGACCAGCTGTATTATATAGGAGGAGTACAGTGCAGAGTTTTGCTGATCAGTGACCACCAGTATTATACGTTCTCTGCCTGAAAAACGCTCCATATCTGTGCTCAGTGTGCTGCATATATCTGTGCTCACACTGCTTTATTGTGGGGACTGGGGACCAGCAGTATTATATAGGAGGAGTACAGTGCAGAGTTTTGCTGACCAGTGACCACCAGTATACGTTGTCTGCCTGAAAAACGCTCCATATCTGTGCTCAGTGTGCTGCATATATCTGTGCTCACACTGCTTTATTGTGGGTACTGTGCATTTTAGTTTTGCAGTTTGCTGACAGTGACCACCAGTATATATAGCAGTACGGTACGGAAGGCCACTGCTCTACCTACCTCTCTGTCGTCAAGTATACTATCCATCCATACCTGTGGTGCATTTCAGTTGTGCACAGTATATATAGTAGTAGGCCATTGTTATTGATACTGGCATATAATTCCACACATAAAAAAATGGAGAACAAAAATGTGGAGGTTAAAATAGGGAAAGATCAAGATCCACTTCCACCTCATGCTGAAGCTGCTGCCACTAGTCATGGCCGAGATGATAAAATGCCATCAACGTCGTCTGCCAAGGCCGATGCCCAATGTCATAGTAGAGAGCATGTAAAATCCAAAAAACAAAAGTTCAGTAAAATGACCCAAAAATCAAAATTGAAAGCATCTGATGAGAAGCGTAAACTTGCCAATATGCCATTTACGACACGGAGTGGCAAGGAACGGCTGAGGCCCTGGCCTATGTTCATGGCTAGTGGTTCAGATTCACATGAGGATGGAAGCACTCATCCTCTCGCTAGAAAAATGAAAAGACTTAAGCTGGCAAAAGCACAGCAAAGAACTGTGCGTTCTTCTAAAGCACAAATCCCCAAGGAGAGTCCAATTGTGTCGGTTGCGATGCCTGACCTTCCCAACACTGGACGGGAAGAGCTTGCGCCTTCCACCATTTGCACGCCCCCTGCAAGTGCTGGAAGGAGCACCCGCAGTCCAGTTCCTGATAGTCAAATTGAAGATGTCACTGTTGAAGTACACCAGGATGAGGATATGGGTGTTGCTGGCGCTGTTGAGGAAATTGACAAGGAGGATTCTGATGGTGAGGTGGTTTGTTTAAGTCAGGCACCCGGGGAGACACCTGTTGTCCGTGGGACGAATATGGCCATTGACATGCCTGGTCAAAATACAAAAAAAATCACCTCTTCGGTGTGGAATTATTTCAACACAAATGCGGACAACAGGTGTCAAGCCATGTGTTGCCTTTGTCAAGCTGTAATAAGTAGGGGTTAACCACCTAGGAACATCCTCCCTTATACGTCACCTGGACCGCATTCATCAGAAGTCAGTGACAAGTTCAAAAACTTTGGATGACAGCGGAAGCAGTCCACTGACAACTAAATCCCTTCCTCTTGTAACCAAGCTCCTGCAAACCACACCACCAACTTCCTCAGTGTCAATTTCCACCTTACACAGGAAAGCCAATAGTCCTGCAGGCCATGTCACTGGCAAGTATGACGAGTCCTCTCCTGCCTGGGATTCCTCCGATGCATCCTTGAGTGTAACGCCTACTGCTGCTGGCGCTGCTGTTGTTGCTGCTGGGAGTCGATCGTCATCCCAGAGGGGAAGTCAGAAGACCACTTGTACTACTTCCAGTAAGCAATTGACTGTCCAACAGTCCTTTGCGAGGAACATGAAATATCACAGCAGTCATCCTGCTGCAAAGCAGATAACTCAGGTCTTGTCAGCCTGGGTGGTGAGAAACGTGTGTCCGGTATCCACCGTTAATTCACAGGCAACTAGAGACTTGATTGAGGTACTGTATCCCCGGTACCAAATACCATCTAGGTTCCATTTCTCTAGGCAGGCGATACCGAAAATGTACACAGACGTCAGAAAAAGAGTCACCAGTGTCCTAAAAAATGCAGTTGTACCCAATGTCCACTTAACCACAGACATGTGGACAAGTGGAGCAGGGCAGACTCAGGACTATATGACTGTGACAGCCCACTGGGTAGATGTATTGCCTCCCGCAGCAAGAACAGCAGCGGCGGCACCAGTAGCAGCATCTCGCAAACGCCAACTCGTTCCTGGGCAGGCTACGCTTTGTATCACCGCTTTCCAGAAGAGGCACACAGCTGACAACCTCTTACGGAAACTGAGGAAGATCATCGCAGAATGGCTTACCCCAATTGGACTCTCCTGGGGATTTGTGACATCGGACAACGCCAGCAATATTGTGCGTGCATTACATCTGGGCAAATTCCAGCACGTCCCATGTTTTGCACATACATTGAATTTGGTGGTGCAGCATTATTTAAAAAACGACAGGGGCGTCAAGAGATGCTGTCGGTGGCCCGAAGAATTGCGGGCCACTTTCGGCATTCAGCCACCACGTGCCGAAGACTGGAGCACCAGCAAACACTCCTGAACCTGCCCTGCCATCATCTGAAGCAAGAGGTGGTAACGAGGTGGAATTCAACCCTCTATATGCTTCAGAGGATGGAGGAGCAGCAAAAGGCCATTCAAGCCTATACATCTGCCCACGATATAGGCAAAGGAGGGGGAATGCACCAGACTCAAGCGCAGTGGAGAATGATTTCAACGTTGTGCAAGGTTCTGCAACCCTTTGAACTTGCCACACGTGAAGTCAGTTCAGACACTGCCAGCCTGAGTCAGGTCATTCCCCTCATCAGGCTTTTGCAGAAGAAGCTGGAGACATTGAAGGAGGAGCTAAAACAGAGCGATTCCGCTAGGCATGTGGGACTTGTGGATGGTGCCCTTAATTCGCTTAACCAGGATTCACGGGTGGTCAATCTGTTGAAATCAGAGCACTACATTTTGTCCAACGTGCTCGATCCTAGATTTAAAACCTACCTTGGATCTCTCTTTCCAGCAGACACAAGTCTGCAGAGGTTCAAAGACCTGCTGGTGAGAAAATTGTCAAGTCAAGCGGAACGTGACCCGTCAACAGCTCCTCCTTCACATTCTCCCGCAACTGGGGGTGCGAGGAAAAGGCTAAGAATTCCGAGCCCACCCACTGGCGGTGATGCAGAGCAGTCTAGAGCGAGTGCTGACATCTGGTCCGGACTGAAGGACCTGCCAACGATTACTGACATGTCGTCTACTGTCACTGCATATGATTCTCTCACCATTGAAAGAATGGTGGAGGATTATATGAGTGACCGCATCCAAGTAGGCACGTCAGACAGTCCGTACGTATACTGGCAGGAAAAAGAGGCTATTTGGAGGCCCTTGCACAAACTGGCTTTATTCTACCTAAGTTGCCCTCACTCCAGTGTGTACTCTGAAAGAGTTTTTAGTGCAGCCGCTCACCTTGTCAGCAATCGGCGTACGAGGTTACTTCCAGAAAATGTGGAGAAGATGATGTTCATCAAAATGAATTATAATCAATTCCTCCGTGGAAACATTCACCAGCAGCAATTGCCTCCAGAAAGTACACAGGGATCTGAGATGGTGGATTCTAGTGGGGACGAATTAATAATCTGTGAGGAGGGGGATATACACAGTGAAAGGGTTGAGGAATCGGAGGATGATGATGAGGTGGACATCTTGCCTCTGTAGAGCCAGTTTGTGCAAGGAGAGATTGATTGCTTCTTTTTTGGTGGGGGCCCAAACCAACCAGTCATTTCAGTCACAGTCGTGTGGCAGACCCTGTCGCTGAAATGATGGGTTTGTTAAAGTGTGCATGTCCTGTTTATACAACATAAGGGTGGGTGGGAGGGCCCAAGGACAATTCCATCTTGCACCTCTTTTTTCTTTCATTTTTCTTTGCATCATGTGCTGTTTGGGGACTATTTTTTTAAGTGCTATCCTGTCTGACACTGCAGTGCCACTCCTAGATGGGCCAGGTGTTTGTGTCGGCCACTTGTGTCGCTTAGCTTAGTCACACAGCGACCTTGGTGCACCTCTTTTTTTCTTTGCATCATGTGCTGTTTGGGGACTATTTTTTTGAAGTGCCATCCTGCCTGACACTGCAGTGCCACTCCTAGATGGGCCAGGTGTTTGTGTCGGCCACTTGTGTCGCTTAGCTTAGTCATCCAGCGACCTTGGTGCGCCTCTTTTTTTCTTTGCGTCATGTGCTGTTTGGGGAGTGTTTTTTGGAAGGGCCATCCTGCGTGACACTGCAGTGCCACTCCTAGATGGGCCAGGTGTTTGTGTCGGCCACTAGGGTCGCTTAGCTTACTCACACAGCTACCTCATTGCGCCTCTTTATTTTCTTCTTTGCGTCATGTGCTGTTTGGGGAGTATTTTTTGGAAGGGCCATCCTGCCTGACACTGCAGTGCCACTCCTAGATGGGCCAGGTGTTTGTGTCGGCCACTTGGGTCGCTGAGCTTAGTCATCCAGCGACCTCGGTGCAAATTTTAGGACTCAAAATAATATTGTGAGGTGTGAGGTGTTCAGAATAGACTGAAAATGAGTGGAAATTATGGTTATTGAGGTTAATAATACTATGGGATCAAAATGACCCCCAAATTCTATGATTTAAGCTGTTTTTGAGGGTTTTTTATAAAAAAACACCCGAATCCAAAACACACCCGAATCTGACAAAAAAATTTCAGGGAGGTTTTGGCAAAACGCGTCCGAATCCAAAACACGGCCGCGGAACCGAATCCAAAACCAAAACACAACAAAACCCGAAAAATTTCTGGTGCACATCTCCATTACCGATGCGTGGCTTGCGTTGTGTGAACAATAATGCCCAAATGGACATTTGGATCAAAATTTGGATTGCACCTCCAGTGTGCAGGATTTCATAAACTACAAAAATGGTCCTGTCATTTTTTTAACGTATCTGCTACGGGTGCTCCTCGGGTTACGCCAAGAACCATGGATTAATATTTACTTACATTAAGACACCTCAAATTTACATCTCTATAGATTTACCAAATTTTTAACACTCATTTACATTTACTACCGTGCAAATCAGAAACTCCCGTGCGAAGAATGAGTAGAACAGCTAGTCATATCATATAGCTATCATTTGCTAATTATTAGATATTTTATTTTCTTATTTATTGTTCTTTATGACATTCTGTAAACCTGCAGCGATTTTATTGACATAACTGTTTGTTATTTTGCTCACGGATGTGGTATGGAATTGCTGCACAGTCGTTTCTGCCTCATATAAGAAGATCAAAACATCAGGGCCTTAAAATCATCTGTACTATATGTACACTTGGTCAGGCTGAGTAAACTTTGACATGTGGATGTCGATTTCTTTCATATTTGCAGATGGCTTTATCTGGGCGTGATTAGTTTCCAGAACAAATTTGAGCAAAAGAAAACATTACCTACAGTATGTAAGCCAACAGACCAGCTAGTTTTCAGATTTGTCTATTTACATGGGCACTAGATGTTTTGCTAAGGCTCTCTAAAAGTGATGGTAATTGAACATTGCCAGTATGTTAGAGGAAGCTGATGACTTGTAAAGGTTTTATAAACAACAAGGGTGGATTTGGCCAAAGTCATCTCAGTAATGTTTGTTAATCTCATAGAGAAAGTGAGAGCCTAACACAGTGTAAATACTTCACAATATCGAGATGTAACTTTTACGGTTTCTGGAATGACTGACTGATAGGAGAGCTAAGTTTTCGGAATCTCCTTTACCAAATACAATAAAAACTACTGAGATACAATAACAAAAATGACAGTTTAGATATGGTAGTTTTACAGGATTTACTCCAAATATCGACATTTACAGTTATTTAACCTGCAGAATATCGACACATTGAGAATGATTACCTGTGAAATGTAGACATTCTGCAGGGACCGGAGGGTTAGGGCTGGGCCACGGCTGTGGGAGGTTGGGGTTAGGCACAAGGGGGAGGTTTAGGGTTAGCAGACAGGAGGAGTTGGATTAGGACTAGGCACTAAGGGAGGGTTTGGATTAGCCTTTGGGAGGTGATGATTAGGCAATGGAAGGGTAGGGTTAACTTATGGGAGAGGAGGGTAATGGTTGCCTATGGGAGGAGAGGGTTATGTTTACCCTACAGGAAGGGAGGGTTAGGGTAAGGCTCTAGGGGGAGGGTTAGGCAATTTAGGGGGTAAGGTTATCCTATGGGAGGGTTAGGAATAGCCTATGGGATGGGAGGGTTAGTGTTACCTACGGGAGGAGGTTAGGGTTAGGCACTAAGTTGAGGGTTAGGCTATGGGAGGGTAGGGTTAGCCTACGGAAGAGGAGGGTTACGGTTAGCCTACATGAGGGCAGGGATAGGTTTTGCCTAGGGGAGAGTTAGGGTAAGGCACTAGGGGAGAGTTAGGCTATGGAAGGGTAGGGTTAGCCTATGGAAGGAGAGGGTTAGGGTTTGCCTACTGAAGGGGGAGGGGGTTTAGGGCCAGCCTATAGGAAGGGAGGGTTAGGGACTATGGAAGGGTTAGGTTATGTGAGGATAGAGTTAGAGTTAGGCATTAGGGGAAGGATTAGGGTTAGGGGCTAGCCATACTCGCTTCCAAACATTCCACAGGATCTGCTGGAAATCATCAGGATATCAGTGTTGGACCTGATAGACACCACGGGAGCTGCTGGACCTACTGTATGAGATAAATAAATGCTAGGGATGAATAATGCCTCCAAGAAAGAGGCCAAACTGAGATGATACCCTATTTTTTCACATATATTGGACCCTCAATTAGAGTTATGTCAACCAGAGATTACCGGTGTGGTTGTAGTGTTATTAAAATAATTTTCTCTTATGTCCTAGAGGATCCATTTAGTACCATGGGTATAGACGGGTCCACTAGGAGCCATGGGCACTTTAATGATTTGATAGTGTGGGCTGGCTCCTCCCTCTATGCCTCTCCTACCAGACTCAGTCTAGGAAACTGTGCCCGAGAAGACGGACATACTTTGAGAGTATGATATAAAAGGATAGTGGTGAGATTCCAAACCAGTACACACAAACAAGAGGAAAGCCAAGCTAACCAAACTTGAAACAGGAACAGCAGCAGCTGAACCAAACAACAATACTTAACCAAGTAACAGTGCAGGAATTACGAAGCACTGGGCGGGTGCCCAGTATCCTCTACGGACTACGAGAAAAGTATTTACTGGTAGGTAATTAAAATCCTATTTTCTCTTACGTCCAAGAGCAGTGTTTCCCAACCTCGGTCCTCAAGGAACACTAACAGTGCAGGTTTTAGTGATATCCAGGCTTGAACACAGGTGACTTAATTAGTACCTCAGTTATTTTGATTTAACCATCTGTGCTGAAGCCTGGATATCACTAAAACCTGCACTGTTGATGTGCCATGAGGACTGTGGTTGGGAATGCCTGTCCTAGAGGATACTGGGGATCCATTTAGTACCATGGGGAAGTACCAAATCTGCCAAACCGGGTGGGAGAGTGCTGAGGTTCCTTCAGAACTGATTGACCAAACTGAAGGTCCTCAGAGGCCATGACTCCCATGAAAAAGCATGAAACAAACATTGATTTCCCATAATAGTTAATTCATCAAGGTTTGAAACCCCTAAAACCTACCCGGATTCAGAGGAGAAGAGCAACTGTCTTCTCCTCTTATAATAAATCTAGATGTCTGGTGACAAGCACAGTCCTCCCCCCCCCCCCCCCCCAGGCCCCAGGTTGAGTATCCCATATCCAAATATTCAGAGATCAGGAATATTCAAAAATACTGAATTTTTTGAGTGAGACTGAGATAGTGAAACCTTTGTTTTCTGATGCCTCAATGTACACAAACATTGTTTAATACACAAAGGCCCTCATTCGGAGTTATTCGCTCGCAAGCTGCTTTTAGCAGCATTGCACACGCTAAGCCGCCGCCTACTGGGAGTGAATCTTAGCTTAGCAGAATTGCGAACGAAAGATTCTCAAAATTGCGAATAGAAATTTCTTTGCAGTTTCTGAGTAGCTCGATACTTACTCTGCCACTGCGATCAGTTCAGTCAGTTTCGTTCCTGGTTTGACGTCACAAACACACCCAGCATTCGCCCAGACACTCCCCCGTTTCTCCAGCCACTCCCGCGTTTTTCCCAGAAACGGCAGCGTTTTTTCACACACACCCATAAAACGGCCAGTTTCCGCCCAGAAACACCCACTTCCTGTCAATCACACTCCGATCACCAGAACGAAGAAAAAACCTTGTTTTGCCGTGAGTAAAATACCAAACTTCTTAGCAAATTTACTTGGCGCAGTCGCAGTGCGAACATTGCGCATGCGCAATTAGCGGAAAATCGCTGCGATGCGAAGAAAATTACCGAGCGAACAACTCGGAATGAGGGCCAAAGTTATTAAAAATATTGTATTAAATGCCCTTCAGGCTGTGTGTATAAGGTGTATATGAAATATGAATGAATTGTGTGAATGTACACAAACTTTGTTTAATGCACAAAGTTATTAAAAAATTTGCCTAAAATTACCTTCAGGCTGTGTGTATAAGGTGTATATGAAACATAAATGCATTCTGTGCTTAGACTTGGGTCCCATCGCCATGATATCTCATTATAGTATGCAATTATTCCAAAATACAGAAAAATCCGATATCCAAAATACTTCTGGTCCCAAGCATTTTGGATAAGGGATACTCAACCTGTATCTCATTTTATTTAAGCGCAAAACAGTATTTGGCATAAAATAAACATAACTTTAGAAAAAGCTCTAATTTAATACTTGTAGATTACTGTACTTACTTTCGTAGAGATGTGAAACATCTCCTAACATTTCACCTGACCAATGCAGGGAACTTTTTGCTTCAGTGTCTATGCATACAGTACATTATGGAAAAATATAATACAAAGAAATTGAACACATAACTCAATATGCACAGCTACAAATACTGTATATAAAAAAAATCATAGGTAAAAATGAGTATTTGAAAGAATTGTACTACATTAAGTTAGTCACTTTGGGAAGCCACGTAGTGTTAGCCAATAGATGATAACCCAGTTGATGGCCTATCCACTTGGTAGAACAACCATCCACGAACAAGCAACAACTCCTTACACAGTGACTATTATTTTGGTTACCATCTGATTACTAAACAAACAAAACCCTCAGACTCTTCACTGGTGACGAATGACCAACATTTCTCATCTGATTGCTAAGTCTTTCAAAGATATGTTTGGCAAGCTTTTGTAGTTTTCAATCTATGACACTTATATAAACAATTAATTAACAATACAAATTGCGATATTAGATTACCAAATCAATGCTGCTTTATTAAACACCAGTTTAAATATTAATTTCCCCAGCCAGGCCATTTATTGGAAAAGAACATGGTAACAGCATTATTTGACATACATAAATCATGTTTCGTGTTAGAAGACAGCTGGCCACTAGAGGGATGAAAATTTCTTATAAAAACATATATATATAATTTTTTTTAGATTCTTTGTATTTAATGAAATTTTACGTTGGGTATTTATAAATGTCACGCTTTTAATAACTTGATTTTAGTTATTTTGCTAAGAATACATTTCTCTAATGACACCTGATTTTTGTTTTCTTGTTCCATCTATAGAGCATCCACTAATGTTAATGGGCCTAATTCAGACCTGATCGCAACAGTAAATTTGTTAGCTAATGGGCAAAACCATGTGCACTGGTGGGGAGGGGGGGGGGGGGGGCAGATATCACATGTGCAGAGAGAGTTAGATTTGGGTCGGGTGTGTCCAAACTGAAATCTAAATTGCAGTGTAAAACTAAAGCAGCCAGTATGTACCCTGCACAGAAACAACATAACCCACCCAAATCTAACTCTCTCTGCACATGTTATATCTGCTCCCCCTGCAGTGCACATGGGACATAATTCAGAGTTAATCGCAGCAGCAAATTTGTTAGCAGTTGGGCAATACCATGTGCACTCCAGGGGGAAGGGGGGGGGGGGTCAGATATAACACGCAGAGAGAGTTAATTTGGGTGGGGTGTGTTCAAACTGAAATCCAAATTGCAGTGTAAAAATAAAGCAAACATTATTTACCCTGCACAGAAACAAAATAACCCACCCAAATCTAACTCTCTCTACAAATGTTATATCTGCCACACCTGCAGTGCACATGGTTTTGCCCAACTGCTAACAAATTTGCTACTGCGGACTATGAATGCCATTTTTAGATTTCTCACAAATATTTAAAATGCCCGCTCTAATATATATTGTAAATGCCTGCACATCTTATTACCACATCCCATAAATGTGCGCTGTACATCACACAACACTGCATCCCATAAGAGAAAACAATACACCCACACATTATCTGAGTTCCAAAGCTCATTGATATATATATTTGTTATTAAAAAGGATATGGATTCAATATATATTACAAAGTACAGTATACCTATAGTTACAACTCATACAGTAAGCAGTTAATACATAGTTACATACAATTACATACAATTTCAGTTACATGCCAGCGATACAATTACCATTCCCTCCAATGTAGCTTATGTCTCCCTCTCTCTGTAAATAAATACAGGAGCTGATCTGCCAGCAAGTCCTCCATCTCCCTCTCAGACCAAAAGCAACTGACTCTGAGCCCACAAGAGACAGGAACTACCTTCCTGTGTGACTAGTTCCTGGGGGAGGGGTCTCTCTCTCTCTCTCATTTATGATTGAGTCACTATTCTCTTTGTATATGCTGATCAGGTTCAGCCCTGAAGACTGCCAAAGGGGCTGGCCGGAGTTCCCTGTTCACTGTATCATTCATTGTTCTAACAAAGTGATTTTAGCTTTTATACATTCAATCATAACTATCCGCTGCAATGTCCTACAACTTAATAACAAGTATCAAATTAATCTACACATTAAGCTGGTTGTTTTAATAGTAAATATGACCGGTGTATCTGGTTTCGTTCAAATAATACACATTCATGACATTACTTCAATATATATAATTCTAAATCATCATGAGCTCTGGCGCTTGATATTATTATAATTATGTACTGTATGAAATAAGTGTCGAATCCATCTCTGTGGCATGTCCGTGTAAATGCATGTGTTACCATATATTGCTGTGCTCGCTGCGCATATTTGCAAGTATAGCTACTTAAATGTGTGTAGTTTGTATGTTCTCTTTATGTAATATTTTTGACTCTGACAGTCCACCCTTTGGCAGTAAACAATAACTGCCATCAATTATTAACATAAGAAAAAAATATTTCATACTATTATCGGTGACCTAGACACAAGTATGTATGCATTTCGCAAATCAGACACTTGACTATATTTGGGGAAGGCAGGGAGGAGGACGAGACATCCTCTGACTCGGCGGTCATGGGACCACTGGTTGGGTGTGGGACAACATTCAACCTATAAAGTATGCTGGGACAGTGCTTTAGCCTATAATGTCTGATTTGCGACAAACATTTCACACATACATGTACCTATGTCTTTGTACACTGATGTTTGGATTCGATTGAGGTTCTGCTCGGTAGGTGAAAAAGACACAAATAAATCGTGACAGTGACATATAAAATTTTCATGATCTACATATTCCTATCATTTTCTGAACATTGTTTCCATTTCTGGAACGTATGCTAATTCTGTTTAATCATTGAAAAAATAACATAAATAGTGTCCTTCCTAAATAACGTAAACCTTCAGAGTTCAGGGAGAGCCACTCATAATGAGCTCTTTATCTGCAATGTGTGAATAGCCATTGTCTGACTGTACCTGATTACCTCTGAACTCCATAACTACTAGACCTTTGATTTTTCTCTGATTTTTTAACAAACTGATCAGCTAATCCTGGGATCCTATATGGAGATCACTCCTTCCTACAGAACCAGTTCCAGTCTCACACTCGACTCCTCATAAAAATAAAAAAAACCTCGCAAAAATAGAATATCCTGAAAGAAAATGTTTGTCAGCGGGAAAGAGAGAAAAGAGAAATAGAACAAAACAACTCTTGTTCATAACAAATCAATTACAATGTCTGGTCTTTCTGCAGTCCTTTAGCACGCTCAGGTAGTGTCCAACAGTGCCGTCTCTCAGTCTTCATGGAACAGAGTCTCTGGTGATACTTTTGCGATCTCTTTGTCTTGCTCTTTGAGTACACAGTTCACTTGGAACACACAGTTCACTTCGATCACACAGTTCCCAAACTCGATGAATGTGAGCAATAAACTACTTTGTCACAAGTTCTCTCCGGGTCAGCGGCCTTCTTGCAGTGGGACGAGTGGACCCAAATCTCTCTTTCGGCGACCTTTAGTGCTGTCAACAAATCTTGGCATGGTCCTTCCCACCTGTCTATTAGGCAACCTGAGCGTAAGAACAATCACACAGTCTCTTGGTTCATAATCAAGACAGTTAGCATTTGGCATACCAGCAATCAACAGTTTCAAGTTCTTTTGTCAAATTCTCAAATGCTGGCTCATCTCAATAAGGTACTGTACTGTCACCTCATTGGTGTATTTCTGATCATTGTGCGGATCAATCATGACATGAGGTTGTCTTCCAAAAACAACCCAAAAAGACACAAATACCAAAACAAAAACAAATTTCGAAGAGGGTGATTCGTCGAGTGAAGATCTGGGAGTGGTTCCGAAGCTACATAATACTAGTGGCAGTATTTATTATGACAATTGTACAATTTCAGGCTTTGCTCCTACTTTCAGGGGTATCCTTATCTACACACAAATTTCTGCACAATTTTTCTTTGCGGTAAACACAGCAGCATCCGTGGCGGCAGGAAATGCCTCTACCCAGTTTGAGAAAACATCAGTGCACACCAATACATAACAATAATTCCTAAAGGGTGCTGACTGTACGAAGTCGATTTGTATTTCCTGAAAAGATCCGTCTGCAGGAGGGATATGGGATGGCTCTGTTGGTATTGCTTTACTAATATTCTTCCTCAAGCAAGTAAGACAGGTCATTGCTCTCTTACCTGCATGAGAATAGAATCCTGGCGCACACCAGAAGGCTCTCATCAGCCTGCACCTTCCCTCTTTGCCTAGATGAGTCAGACCGTGTGCCACCTCAGCTAGACTTGTAAGGTATGCTCTGGGGGCTACTGGCGTACCGTGTCCACCTGCCCACAGTCCTGAGGACTCCTGGCCATACCCCTTTGTCCTCCAGACTGCCTCTTCCTGCAGGGAACACAAATTTTTGTATCTTAATTTAACTATCGTGTGTTTGCAGTGTAGAGTGCCATGAGCATAACTCAAAAAGAAAAAAAAAAAGAAAAAAAAACATCTCTAGAGGAGAGAAAGGAGAAGAAAATGAAAAAGAAAATGTCAGGTTTGTCATTCACCAACAGGCATATCAGTGTCTATACAAAATTTCCCTTCACCAGTATTCCCATTCTCCACCCTTTGTGCATGACAAGGCACACTGCAGTAATACTGGTGTCATCGTGCTGTTGAGATATACTGGGTTTGGGCAGAACTCTGAAGGACCTAGGTATGTGGAGTTTGAACTGTATGTGCCAGTATACTTACCGTCCTCAACCTCTCCACCTGTTGTTCTCTGCGCCTAACACTATTCTGGTGATGTTTAATAGCACACTATCTAAGATTAGCTACTGTGACCTTTCCAATTTTGCAAAGAAGTCTGCACCCTGACACTCAATGCCTTATTGAGCCCGTCCATTTGCACAGAGACAGCCACCTCCCATTTGCCGAATTAGTGTTTACCAGTGGTCTTATCCAGATGGAGAGTTTTCTATTTCTGCAAAAGACAAAAACAAAAACTTTAACAAGCTTCTAGGTCATGCAAAGTATTCATTCAATCCTTCTCATCCCGTATTAAGGGTCTGTACATGGTCCATCCAGGCCCGGCGCTACCCGCTCAGCGAAGGGATGCAGTGCAGGGAGGCGCTGGGACGGAGAGGCGCTCCCCCTGCTCTGCATTCCTTCCCTGCTGGGCCGTCCTGTCCCCACTGCTGCTGCTGCTCCTGTGCCTGTATGACAGGCACTGGCAGCGGCGTTGTAGCATTAAAATCCTCCTCCCTCCGCTCCCCTCCCCTCACCTGTGTGACAGGACAGCGCTGTGTATGGGACAAAAGGGGGCGGAGCTACACAGGGCGGAAGGGGCGGAGCTAAACGGGACCGAAGGGGGCGGAGCTACACGGACCAGGCTGCTATAGTGTACAGACTCAGAGGGAGACTGGCTTAGGTAAGTGAAGGGTGAGAGGGAAGTGTGTTTGTATTGTGTCTGTGTGTGTGTGTGTGTGTGGTATGTCTGTGTGCGTTTATGTGTGCTTTAAGGACGCTACTACTACAGGGGGGGCATTACGTGTAACGTCGCTACTAATGGGGGGCCATTACGTGTAACAACGCTACTAATGGGGGGGGGGGCATTACGTGTAACATCGCTACTAATGGGGGTCCATTATGTGTAACAACGCTACTAATGGGGGGCCATTACGTGTAACAACGCTACTACTAGGGGGATCATTACGTGTAACAACGCTACTAATGGGGGGGCCATTGTGTGTAACAACGCTACTAATGGGGGCCATTACGTGTAACAACGCTACTACTAGGGGGGTCATTACGTGTAACAACGCTACTACTAGGGGGGCCATTACGTGTAACAACGCTACTAATGGGGGGGCCATTACGTGTAACGTCGCAACTAATGGGGGTCCATTACGTGTAACAACGCTTCTAATGGGGGGGCCATTACGTGTAACAACGCTACTACTAGGGGGGTCATTACATGTAACAACGCTACTAATGGGGGCCATTACGTTTAACAACGCTACTACTAGGGGGGTCATTACGTATGAGGACGATACTACTACTTGGGGGGGGGGCATTATGTATAGGATGCTACTATTACTTGGGGGGCATTACATATAACAATACTACTACTACTTGGGGCAGGGCCGTAACTACGTGTGTGCCAAGTGGGCTTGGCACACAGCGCAGTTGCCCTGAGGGCGCACGGCCAGCGGCATATAATGAGTCAAATTGACTCATTACATGCCGCCTCTGAAGTCTGCGCCGTGCGCCGCAGCCGCGCTGGAGGAGAGAGAAGCGCCGGAGGCAGCTGAGAAGGAGGAGGAGGGAGGGGGACTGGAGCTGCAGCAGCGCTATTTCATTGGTAGTAAGCGCCGCTGCAGCATCCCCCTCTCCTTCTGTATAGGCTGCCCGGCGCTGCTGTGGATGCTGGGATGCGGTTCCTCCATCCAAGCATCCACAGCAGCGCCAGGCAGCCTATACGGAAGGAGAGGGGGATGCTGCAGCGGCGCTTACTACCAATGACATAGCGCTGCTGCGGCTCCAGTCCCCCTCCCTCCTCCTCCTTGTCCGATGCCTGCACAGAGGGAGATGCCAGCACGAGGAGCCTGTCAGCGGGGAGAAGGTAAGTATATCCCTCTCTCTCTCTTTCTTTCTCTCTCTCTCTCTCTGGGGGACACCGTCTGCCATAATGTGTAAAAAGGGGTCCTGGCTGCCGCAATGTGTAAAAAGGGGGCCTGGCTGCCGCAATGTGTAAAAAGGGGGACTGGCTGCCGCAATGTGTAAAAAGGGGAACTGGCTGCCGCAATGTGTAAAAAGGGGGACTGGCTGCCGCAATGTGTAAAAAGGGGGCCTGGCTGCCGCAATATGTAAAAAGGGGGACTGGCTGCCGCAATATGTAAAAAGGGGTCCTGGCTGCCGCAATGTGTAAAAAGGGGGCCTGGCTGCTGCAATGTGTACAAAGGGGGACTGGCTGCCGCAATGTGTAAAAAGGGGGACTGGCTGCTGTAATGTGTAAAAAGGGGGATGCTGTCTGCTGTAATGTATAAAAGGGGCTCTACCTGGTGTAGTGGCGCTACTGTGCAGCGTAATTTGAATAATGGAGACTACTGTGCACCGTAGTATGAATTGCTATTATTTTGTGGCCACGCCCCTTCCCCATGAAGCCACGCCCCTATATATTTTTTGAGCGCCTACGGCGCGCACTGCCCCTATCTTGCATGGGGGGGCGCCAATGTCGTTTCTTGCACACAGTGCTAAAATGCCTAGTTACGGCACTGACTTGGGGGGCCTTACGTATAAGGACGCTACTACTACTGGGGGTTTACTATGTATAAGGATGCTACTACTACTGGGGGGGCATTATGCATAGGGATGCTACTACTACTGGGGTGCATTACATATAAGGATGCTACTACTACTTGTGGGACATTACGTATAAGATTAATAAGATTGTGCTACATTGTGGCGTAATTTTGAGTGGGGGTACTAGTGTGTGGCTATGCCCCTTACTTGTGAGACCACACCCCTTTTCCCCATGCGCGCCAAAGGAATACGGGAGGGCGCAAATTTATAGTTTGCAGGGGGGCGCCGAACACCCTAGCACCGGCCCTGGGTCCATCAAACATTTCCGAGCTCATCTTTACTAGGGGCATTACTAGGAACAAATACTTCTTATATGGTAACTGAAAGAAATACCCTGGGGTTACCTTGTCTCTGTCCGTTTTCCTGCTGGCAAATACTAATATGCGGACAGGTTTTTCTCCATGTCTGACGTTACTTTCTTGATTTTTTTTGTTTAATTTTTTTGGATTTTACTATATATGTACACAAATGATACCATACTTACCTGTTCCACTGGTCTCAGCCACTTCCCCCACAGGCTACTGCTCTTCTTTTACCGGTTGGATACTCCTCTGGGTGCATGAGAAATGGCTGAAAACAATCAGGTCACCTTCTCCTCCTAAATAAAACTTCAACATTCATTAGTACATATATAGGTTACAGTCATATTTTTCATATTTTTATTATTTTCTATAGTTTGTACGCTGGCCGTAACTGCTTCCACATCTACATAAGGCGGTGTAATTGCATTCTCTTTTTTTTTTCTTCCTACTTATTTATTGTTGCTACAAGTTCAAACAGTTCTTATATTCCCATTCTTGTCTTATATGACTTTGGTTAAACATACCACCCGCAATACCTTAGGATCAAACTCACCAACCCCTCTTGCTATCGCAGGTTTAAACAATTTGTATGTCTGACCCTTTGTTTTCGGGATTTTATCAGACATATTCTTATCCTTAAGTTCTGCAACACCTCTGGTTCAAAAACTACCTATCCCAGGAAATGGTGCTTTATCCCCCACAATCATTCGTGTCCATTCATCACAAAAGGTCTCAGTGTGGGGACCATACTTCCCCCACATTACCAACCGAGCTGACCCCCTGGGTCTCAATTCTGCTGTCTGAACCCTGACTGAGGAACGTCCCTGTGTTGTGCACTTGGCTCCCATTGTGGACCCTTTTAACACGGGAAAACTTACTAAAATGCTCCAAACACAGTAGTCTAACGGTGGAAGTCCTTAAAGTTCTTCCACTAACTTCTTCTGCTCCGAGTACCACGGATCCACCCTTTTTAGCAGACACGTGTAGCCAATGCAGGCCCTACTTCGGCCTATATCCCCTGGGCCTTTAGGAGTAACTTACCGTACCCAGTGAATATCTGACTAAAAGACAATGTTTACACAAATCACGCTTGCATGTGCTCTACACAACGCGTATGATGACGAGATTCACGCAGAAATATTCAAAACTTCGTATCACGTTGCGCCACGTATTGCTCACACAACCGTGCGGTCCAATCATACCGCTTATAGACACTTGCTATCTATAAGTTGTAGGATCACTGGAGTCTTCACACTGTGTTCCAAAACAGCCGGAGTGTAATACCAAGAAAACAACACCTTTAAAAAACTTTATCACACTCCGTTGCACGTATTCACCTAGACCGTGCTCACCAAGTTCACCGAGTTTCTCAGAGTTTCACCGAATTCATCGAGTTCACCAAGTTCACCAAGCGGGGTTCAATACATTCACACCTTTTTCAGCCAACACTAACACTCTATAGTTTTCTGATCAGAAAAATATCCTTTCCTGTTAACTGACAGCTTTCCCCAGAGGTAATACAGTAGAAAAGGTTTTATTTAAACTAAATTTTGGAAACCGAGCAATTTGTGCTATTGTAGCGTGGCTACTGTTCCGCCCCTAAACTAAACAATGCTATTGTGTAATTTGTACTTAGCGGTCGTACCCTTACGCACGTTGCGTAAACACGTGACCGTGCGTGTCCCTTACGCTGCGTACGCAGTCTTGTACTTTGTCCGAGACATGTGTACAAAAACCGTACGTCCACAATAGCACAAATCACACAATTCTATCAATGTGAGCAATATTAACTATAATCGCTCACTTAACACAACACACAGTTTCTGCTGTATAAACCTTTACTACTAGGCCAGGCTGTGTGTGTGTCTTACACTTACTTCCTTAAATATTATTATTTTTTTAACTATATAGCTCCAAATAGCTCTGATTTTCACATACAGTAGTTCTAAATGAATCTAGCAATAATCAATAATTCAAATGGTATGATTCAGATTGGATAGCTATCTTGCAGAACATACACTGATATAAATATACACATAATTATAATAATATTATATATAATATATATTTATATAATATATATCACTTGACTCTCATAGAACCCCCACACAGTACACACCTACTGAAATGAATGCATTTCCTTTAAAGTCTCTAATTTGCATATCAATGCTGTGTGCTTTTGACTGCCTGTTCAAGAGAGTTGTTCACTGCTAAGAAAAAGCAGTTACACAGGTTAATTTGCATTTCAATGGCTATCTTATAGTAAGCAGAGTTAGCTAAATCTTAGAGGTAAAAGAAAAAAAACTTTGTTTATATCTGTGTGTCGTTCTTACATCAAGTATTCATCTTACTACTAACTTTCATTAAGCCCCATCTGAAACTATTTGTAATTGACTATGGCATGGGTTAAACAAATGCATTGGTAACTCATAAATGGTGATTGATTGTGACCAGGGAGAGCTGATTATTCCAGGCAGTGAAAATCAGCCATTTAGAAAAATGACCTTCCCAACATGGCCGCTGCTCCTCCCCCTTCCACATCCATGAGGGTTACACAAAATGGTGGACAGGCCATGTGGTTAGTCCAAAATGGAGGGCAGACCATGCGGCTTCCTTTGTCACAAAGAAATCACACACCATGCAAGCCCCTGAAGTTATTTAAGGCCTGAGTTAAAAAAAACACTATATCAAGGCTATTGCAGCAACTTTTAAATGTACTTTTAACCCTACTTAACAGATAAGCAATCCAATCTGAATCAAACACAATATGACTCATTTGAACCTTGTTTTGCAACAATAAAAATAAATTTTAGCATCTTAAATATTATGAGAAACTAATTGTCCCTTGAATTTCATATCAGCATCTTATTAATAACACAACACAATACACACGGATATGATTTTTTCATCAGCTTCTCAATGCGTCCATTGGAGCCGGTCAATTTTAGCCGCGTTTGTAATGTACAGTGCATTATTAAGAACGTGATATCGCGGACCAGAGCCCCCATCTATGAATGCCATTTTTAGATTTCTCACAAATATTTAAATGCCCGCTCTAATATATATTGTAAATGCCTGCACATCTTATTACCAAATCCCATAAATGTGCGCTGTACATCGCACAACACTGCATCCCATAAGAGAAAACAATACACCCATACATTATCTGAGTTCCAAAGCTCATTGATATATATATTTGTTATTAAAAAGGATATGGATTCAATATATATTACAAAGTACAGTATACCTATAGTTACAACTCATACAGTAAGCAGTTAATACATAGTTACATACAATTACATACAATTTCAGTTACATGCCAGCGATACAATTACCATTCCCTCCAATGTAGCTTATGTCTCCCTCTCTCTGTAAATAAATACAGGAACTGATCTGCCAGCAAGTCCTCCCTCTCCCTCTCAGACCAAAAGCAACTGACTCTGAGCCCACAAGAGACAGGAACTACCTTCCTGTGTGACTAGTTCCTGGGGGAGGGGTCTCTCTCTCTCTCATTTATGATTGAGTCACTATTCTCTTTGTATATGCTGATCAGGTTCAGCCCTGAAGACTGCCAAAGGGGCCAGCCGGAGTTCCCTGTTCACTGTATCATTCATTGTTCTAACAAAATGATTTTAACTTTTATACATTCAATCATAACTATCCGCTGCAATGTCCTACAACTTAATAACAAGTATCAAATTAATCTACACATTAAGCTGGTTGTTTTAATAGTAAATATGACCGGTGTATCTGGTTTCGTTCAAATAATACACATTCATGACATTACTTCAATATATATAATTCTAAATCATCATGAGCTCTTGCGCTTGATATTATTATAATTATGTACTGTATGAAATAAGTGTCGAATCCATCTCTGTGGCATGTCCGTGTAAATGCGTGTGTTACCATATATTGCTGTGCTCGCTGCGCATATTTGCAAGTATAGCGACTTAAATGTGTGTAGTTTGTATGTTCTCTTTATGTAATATTTTTGACTCTGACAGGTCAGATCTGAATTAGGCCCAATGTTAGCTAGGGCAGAAAAAAGCAATTCACTATAACTATATTGCAATACCAATGATATTAATATAATAGGCATTAATGTGTGGCTACTTTAACCATTTAACTGGCTAATATTTTTTTTCCCAAAAAACACTCAGAAATTGTCTTTATTTTTATGATTGAATGTAGTTATTTATTTAGAATTTATTTCACACATACTGTATCCAACACAATTTTAGAAAGAAAGAAAATGTAATCTTGTTTAGAAACATAATTTTAAACCTTTATGGCCAATGTATCGGTTCACTGATGATCGGAACATAATGACCTTCACGAAACAGTGGACATTTCTGACTGGTCGCATAAGATGTGAACATGTCAGGTAACACCAAGCCTGGTGTGGTCGTATCCAGGGCCGGTGCAAGGTTTCTCGGCACCCTAGGCAAAACTTCTGCCTTCTGCCCCTTCCCCCTACCCACCCTTTAGATGAAAGGCATGCTGCTCTCACCCCCTCCCCCTACTCTGTTAAATATCTGCTGTTCTATCCCCCAAAATCTGTGTGCATGCTGCTGCTCATCCCCCCAAACTGTGTGCATGCCTGCTCCTTATCTCCCCCCAGCCCCCACCCCCTCACCACACTGCTGCTCACGCTCTCTTTCCTTATCAATGCAGAGAATGCACTGTGCAGGCACCTTACCTGCAGGCTGCAGTGCAGAGTTGGAACTGAGTAGTCTGTGAAAGAGCCTGGAATGAAGAGCAGTGCTCCATGTCACCCCCAGCCAGGACTCCAGGAGCTGTCAAAGTTACTGCCTGTGCCGGGTGGAGGTGGAGCTGGAGGCTGCAATACGGGAGCTTAGCAGTCACGGCTACTGTAAGATACGCATTCTGGGGGATTGCAGTGGCTGTGAAAGGTAGGACTATGCAATCTTTTTTAGGCAGCTGTAGCAGGCCACCCCCTCAGGTCCCGGCGCCCCTAGGCAGCTGCCTAAAGCTGCCTAGTGGAAGCTCCGGCCCTGGTCGCATCTGATGCAGCCTGATGTGGTCGCCAGGCAAGTTGTTAAAACTATAATTAAGATAAACACATTTAACCCTAAAGTAAACATGTCTAAAGACAAGCAAAGTTTTAGGATCAATCAAGATATTTGAGATAATGGGCTTGATTCTGAGCACCTGTGGCTGCTTTTCCCTGTGGGTGAGGCAGCCTGCTCACTAGTTTATGTGAGAAACCAATTTTGCTTACTAAAAATCTGTGTGGCTGTAACAGGGCCGTAACTACGTGTGTGCCAGGTGTGCCTGGTACACAGCGCAGTCACCCTGAGGGTGCAACTGTCCGTATTCCCTAAAGTCAGCGGCATTGTAATGAGTCAAATTGACTCATTGCAAGCCGCCTGTGTGTGTCCACTGCCGGATCGAGGAGAGGAGTAGCTTCGGGGGCAGGTGAGAAGGAAGAGGAAGGAGGGGGAGTTGGGAGCCGCAGCAGCGCTCTGTAATTGGTGGTGGCACCGCTGCAGCTGTCCCTCTCCTTCCACATAGCCTGCCCGCTGCCTCTGTGATTGCTGGGATGCACTTCCCTCATCCCAGCATTCACAGCGGTGGCGGCCAGCCAATGTGGAAGGAGAGGGACAGATGCATGCGGCGGCACCACCAATTACAGTGCGCTGCTGCGGCTCCCTCCTCCCCGTCCCTCCTCCTCCTTCCCTGCCCGGGATCTGCCAACAGCTGCACCGAGGAGCCTGACTGCTTGAGACAGTAAGTATAATCTATTCTGACTGTCTGTCTATCTATCTATCTATCTATCTATCTATCTATCTATCTATCTATTCTGTCTGTCTGCCGTAATGTGTAATAAGAGGATGCTGTCTGCCGTAATGTGTAATAAGGGGACACTGTCTGCCGTAATGTGAAAAAAGGGGGACGCTGTCTGCCGCAATGTGTAAAAAGGGGACGCTGTCTGCCATAATGTGTAAAAAGGGGACGCTGTCTGCCGTAATGTGTAAAAAGGGGGACGCTGTCTGCTGCAATGTGTAAAAAGGGGGACGCTGTCTGCCGTAATGTGTAAAAAGGGGGACGCTGTCTGGCGTAATGTGTAAGAATGGGACACTGTCTGCCATAATGTTTAAGAATGGGATGCTGTCTGCTGTAATAAGTTAAAAGGGCGACGCTGTCTGCCGTAATGTGCAAGAAGGGGACGCTGTCTGCTGTAATGTGTAAAAAGGGGAATGCTGTCTGCCGTAATGTGTAAAAAAGGAGGTGCTGTCTGCCATAATGTGTAAAAAGGGGATGCTGTCTGCCGTAATGTGTAAAAACGGGGGCGCTGTCTGCTGTAATGTGCAAAAAGGGGGACGCTGTCTGCCATAATGTGTAAAAAGGGGGATGCTGTCTGCAATAATATGTAAGAAGGGGATGCTGTCTGCCATAAAGTGTAGAAAAAGGAATCTGTCTGCCTTAATGTGCAAAAGGGGCTCTACCTGGTGTGGTTGGGCTACTGTGCGGCGTAATTTGAATAATGGAGACCACTGTGCACCATAATATGAATTGGTATTATTTTGTGGCAACACCCCTTCCCCACGTCCCTACATTTTTTGCGCGCGCCTTTGGTGCTGTCAAAGTCGAAAAATATTGCAGTACACACATCACGTACAAACTACACACAGATGACCTCCGCGCGTGTACTTGTTCTGCTGTGCGTGCTCATATCCGCAATTTGCGTATGGTCGCTCCCGCGGTCCTGCGCATTAGTAGTGGTATGAGTATTTACGGTAGAGTTTGTGAACGCATGGAAGGCTATCAAAACACATTATATATTTAATCCAAATAGTGCACAATGTACACATAGTCTCCCTGCACCACATCAGAAAGTAACAGCAGTTTAAATGGTAACAGAACAAAGGGATTCACCTTTACAGGATAGGAGGGGACAGAACAAGGTTATAAGGTGGTGTTTGGTATCCAGCTGAAGGGTATTTTAAGGGTAGCATTCCGGTGTTGTTTTGAGAAAGATTGCATGTTCCTGCGGATAGTTATGTGCAGGAGCAGAATATAGATATAAACTGTATTTACTGTACATTATGTATGCGGCGGGAATCCAGAGGAGACCACCCACAAGAGCAGTTGGAACAGACATCGCCCACCTATTCAAACCGACCTATGACCTCTCCTGTACTGTAAATGACCATCCCTGTGTCCAATGGACAAAGAGATTACAGTATCCATTGTGTTATGTTTTGGATGAATTGTATAAAGAGAGCCTGCAGCAGGCCTGGTCAGACACAAGACTCACAAAGTTATCTATCAGATGACCGAGGACCGTACCGGGTAGCGCGGCGAATCCAATCACGTATGTACCATTGAATGTAGCCATTATTCTGTTGTATTGTATTGTTTATATTGTAACCCCCTTTCAGCAATAATACGCTGTGGTGTCGGAACCCAGTGGTTTAACTACAGACTGGTGTCGTGTCTTTCTTTCCCTGCTAAGGTTTAAAGTGTAATAGCATCGCACTGCATTGCTGCATAAGGTTTAAAATGTATTCATTGGGTGTGTATGCGCTGTGTGTACTTTGTACCGTCAGCGCGGCGTTTGTACGCAAAGTCCGTACATGGTATGGGATTCTGTACGCTAACAGCGTAAAAGGTGCGTAGAGTGTGTATTAAGTTTAGCGGCCGCAGCGGCTCCATGGTAAAGTGTATTTAAAGTGTGTATAAAGTATAGCTTTTCATTCCTGTATATAAATCAGCATTCTCAATAGGGGGCTCCGTCCGGTTTTCCACATACTCACAGCCTAACAGGTCACAGCAGACTTAATCTATCAGCAAAAGGGCGGACAGAAAGTATCCTACGTATGCTTTTCCTGGTCGATGGATACACTGAAAACACTACTTATTTGCTGATTAGATGGCGTTTGCTCTGTATGGTTTGTAGAGATGCTGGTAGAACCCGTAAGGTAAACAGGACAAAAAGCTATTTAAAAATCTGTGAATTTTTTTTGGCGCCAAAAGCGTACACAGCACCCATACTCTTTGTATACCCTCACATTGTTGCCATAACACTCAGATTGCTAGATTCATTTAGACCTGTGTGAAACTGGAGATATTTGTTGCTATATAGTTAAAACTAAAATAAATATTTAAGGAAGTAAGCGTAAAGCACAAACACAGTCTGGCCTAGTTGTAAAGGTTTATACAGAAAGAAACTGTGTTGTGTTTAGTGGGCAATAGTAGTTTTATTGCTCACATTTATAGAGTTGTATGATTTGTGCTATTGCGGACGTACGGTTTTGTACACGTGTCTCGGACAAAGTACGGAACTGCACACGCGGCGTAAGAGACACGCACGGTCGCGTGTTTACGCAAATTGCGTAAGAGTACGGGCGTTAAGTACAAATTACACAATAGTTCGTTTAGCTTAAAGGTGGGACAGTAGCCACGCTACAATAGCACAAAACTGTAAATAGAGGTGTTTTTTTAATAGCACAAAACTACCCGGTTTCTAAAAAATGTAGTATAAAAACAAAATTTAGTATAAATAATTTTTATTTAAATTGCCTCTGGGGGTAAAGCTGCCAACCTGAATGAATCCAAATTTTCTGTACAGAAAAACAAAGTATATTTGAGTGAGTGAACGTAAGAGTGAACGTATTGAACTCCGGAAGTCGGGTCCCGTGGTACACCGAGTAAGTAGAGGCTTGGTGGCGTGAAGTGGCTGACTCACGTTAATATAGATTGAAATATGCAAATCGTGAGGTGATTTGCAGAGGAGCGTGATAGTGCATTGTATGGTGAAGTATTGAAGTAAAAAGGTTTTTGTACTACGCTCCGGGCTGAGGGGCGCAGTTTGTACAACGACCCGTGGTTGTACGGCAGATAGGTAACAAGTACCTATATGCTGTGCGATTGGACCGCGCATTTGTGGGTGTGATATATATGGCGCAACTGGATACCCCTTTACGAGCTTTTGCGTAAAATCGCGGTACCATTAGTGCTGTATAGAGCATACGCAAGTGTGATTTGTGTACAAGGTTATAGGGAGTTTTCGCTGGTCTCTCTCAGGAAAATCTCCAGCGGTGTATATTTACTGGAATAGGTAAGTCACTCCTAAACACTTCCAGTAAATAGAAACCAATAGGGCCTCGCTGGGTACGAGGTGTTCACTATTGGAGTGAGTTGTGGTAATCAGTGTAGAAGAAGCGAGTGAAAGCACTAGGTGTCTTTCACCGTTTATCTGCGGTGTGCATTGGGGATTGCATTTATTGGCAAAAAGTCCAAGATGGGATTCAATTGCACAAGCAGTGGGCGTTCAGCAGCCAGGGTTCAGGCTGAAAAAGTGCGACCGAGAGGGTCAGCAAGGTTTATTATATGTGAAAAGTATGGTTCATACACGGAGGCTTTTTGCAATGAATGGGTATGTATGACTAACAAAGATAGGGTAACATACCCTAGGGTGGGCAGCTTTGAACCAGAGGTACTGCAGAATGTAAGCAGTAAAATATGTCTTCTTAAATCCAGAAAACAAAGGATTAGACATAATGATTGTTTAATTTTATGGCAGCAAGAGGGGGATATGCAAAGGGAACAAATTCGCAAAACAGGTTCAAAACCTAGCGGGAATGAGAACACAAACACACCATTATCGACACAGGTCGAAGGGGAAGAGATGGCTACAGTCAATGGTATATCCGTAAATGATAGTAGTATGAAAAAACAATGTATTAACTAGAGATGAGCGCCTGAAATTTTTCGGGTTTTGTGTTTTGGTTTTGGGTTCGGTTCCGCGGCCGTGTTTTGGGTTCGACCGCGTTTTGGCAAAACCTCACCGAATTTTTTTTGTCGGATTCGGGTGTGTTTTGGATTCGGGTGTTTTTTTCAAAAAACCCTAAAAAACAGCTTAAATCATAGAATGTGGGGGTCATTTTGATCCCATATTATTATTAACCTCAAAAACCATAATTTCCACTCATTTTCAGTCTATTCTGAATACCTCACACCTCACAATATTATTTTTAGTCCTAAAATTTGCACCGAGGTCGCTGGATGACTAAGCTAAGCGACCCTAGTGGCCGACACAAACACCTGGCCCATCTAGGAGTGGCACTGCAGTGTCACGCAGGATGGCCCTTCCAAAAAACACTCCCCAAACAGCACATGATGCAAAGAAAAAAAGAGGTGCAATGAGGTAGCTGTGTGACTAAGCTCAGCGACCCAAGTGCCCGACACAAACACCTGGCCCATCTAGGAGTGGCACTGCAGTGTCACGCAGGATGTCCCTTCCAAAAAACCCTCCCCAAACAGCACATGACGCAAAGAAAAAAAGAGGCGCAATGAGGTAGCTGTGTGAGTAAGATTAGCGACCCTAGTGGCCGACACAAACACCGGGCCCATCTAGGAGTGGCACTGCAGTGTCACGCAGGATGTCCCTTCCAAAAAACCCTCCCCAAACAGCACATGACGCAAAGAAAAATAAAAGAAAAAAGAGGTGCAAGATGGAATTGTCCTTGGGCCCTCCCACCCACCCTTATGTTGTATAAACAGGACATGCACACTTTAACCAACCCATCATTTCAGTGACAGGGTCTGCCACACGACTGTGACTGATATGACGGGTTGGTTTGGACCCCCACCAAAAAAGAAGCAATTAATCTCTCCTTGCACAAACTGGCTCTACAGAGGCAAGATGTCCACCTCATCATCATCCTCCGATATATCACCGTGTACATCCCCCTCCTCACAGATTATCAATTCGTCCCCACTGGAATCCACCATCTCAGCTCCCTGTGTACTTTGTGGAGGCAATTGCTGCTGGTTAATGTCTCCGCGGAGGAATTGATTATAATTCATTTTAATGAACATCATCTTCTCCACATTTTCTGGATGTAACCTCGTACGCCGATTGCTGACAAGGTGAGCGGCGGCACTAAACACTCTTTCGGAGTACACACTTGTGGGAGGGCAACTTAGGTAGAATAAAGCCAGTTTGTGCAAGGGCCTCCAAATTGCCTCTTTTTCCTGCCAGTATAAGTACGGACTGTGTGACGTGCCTACTTGGATGCGGTCACTCATATAATCCTCCACCATTCTTTCAATGTTGAGAGAATCATATGCAGTGACAGTAGACGACATGTCCGTAATCGTTGTCAGGTCCTTCAGTCCGGACCAGATGTCAGCATCAGCAGTCGCTCCAGACTGCCCTGCATCACCGCCAGCGGGTGGGCTCGGAATTCTGAGCCTTTTCCTCGCACCCCCAGTTGCGGGAGAATGTGAAGGAGGAGATGTTGACAGGTCGCGTTCCGCTTGACTTGACAATTTTGTCACCAGCAGGTCTTTGCACCCCAGCAGACTTGTGTCTGCCGGAAAGAGAGATCCAAGGTAGGTTTTAAATCTAGGATCGAGCACGGTGGCCAAAATGTAGTGCTCTGATTTCAACAGATTGACCACCCGTGAATCCTTGTTAAGTGAATTAAGGGCTGCATCCACAAGTCCCACATGCCTAGCGGAATCGCTCCCTTTTAGCTCCTTCTTCAATGCCTCCAGCTTCTTCTGCAAAAGCCTGATGAGGGGAATGACCTGACTCAGGCTGGCAGTGTCTGAACTGACTTCACGTGTGGCAAGTTCAAAGGGCATCAGAACCTTGCACAACGTTGAAATCATTCTCCACTGCGCTTGAGACAGGTGCATTCCACCTCCTATATCGTGCTGAATTGTATAGGCTTGAATGGCCTTTTGCTGCTCCTCCAACCTCTGAAGCATATAGAGGGTTGAATTCCACCTCGTTACCACTTCTTGCTTCAGATGATGGCAGGGCAGGTTCAGTAGTTTTTGGTGGTGCTCCAGTCTTCTGTACGTGGTGCCTGTACGCCGAAAGTGTCCCGCAATTCTTCTGGCCACCGACAGCATCTCTTGCACGCCCCTGTCGTTTTTTAAAAAATTCTGCACCACCAAATTCAAGGTATGTGCAAAACATGGGACGTGCTGGAATTTGCCCATATTTAATGCACACACAATATTGCTGGCGTTGTCCGATGCCACAAATCCACAGGAGAGTCCAATTGGGGTAAGCCATTCTGCGATGATCTTCCTCAGTTGCCGTAAGAGGTTTTCAGCTGTGTGCGTATTCTGGAAAGCGGTGATACAAAGCGTAGCCTGCCTAGGAAAGAGTTGGCGTTTGCGAGATGCTGCTACTGGTGCCGCCGCTGCTGTTCTTGCGGCGGGAGTCCATACATCTACCCAGTGGGCTGTCACAGTCATATAGTCCTGACCCTGCCCTGCTCCACTTGTCCACATGTCCGTGGTTAAGTGGACATTGGGTACAACTGCATTTTTTAGGACACTGGTGAGTCTTTTTCTGACGTCCGTGTACATTCTCGGTATCGCCTGCCTACAGAAGTGGAACCTAGATGGTATTTGGTAACGGGGGCACACTGCCTCAATAAATTGTCTAGTTCCCTGTGAACTAACGGCGGATACCGGACGCACGTCTAACACCAACATAGTTGTCAAGGACTCAGTTATCCGCTTTGCAACAGGATGACTGCTGTGATATTTCATCTTCCTCGCAAAGGACTGTTGGACAGTCAATTGCTTACTGGAAGTAGTACAAGTGGGCTTACGACTTCCCCTCTGGGATGACCATCGACTCCCAGCAGCAACAACAGCAGCGCCAGCAGCAGTAGGCGTTACACGCAAGGATGCATCGGAGGAATCCCAGGCAGGAGAGGACTCGTCAGAATTGCCAGTGACATGGCCTGCAGGACTATTGGCATTCCTGGGGAAGGAGGAAATTGACACTGAGGGAGTTGGTGGGGTGGTTTGCGTGAGCTTGGTTACAAGAGGAAGGGATTTACTGGTCAGTGGACTGCTTCCGCTGTCGGCCCAAGTTTTTGAACTTGTCACTGACTTATTATGAATGCGCTGCAGGTGACGTATAAGGGAGGATGTTCCGAGGTGGTTAACGTCCTTACCCCTACTTATTACAGCTTGACAAAGGGAACACACGGCTTGACACCTGTTGTCCGCATTTCTGGTGAAATACTTCCACACCGAAGAGCTGATTTTTTTGGTATTTTCACCAGGCATGTCAACGGCCCTATTCCTCCCACGGACAACAGGTGTCTCCCCGGGTGCCTTACTTAAACAAACCACCTCACCATCAGAATCCTCCGGGTCAATTTCCTCCCCAGCGCCAGCAACACCCATATCCTCCTCATCCTGGTGTACTTCAACACTGACATCTTCAATCTGACTATCAGGAACTGGACTGCGGGTGCTCCTTCCAGCACTTGCAGGGGGCGTGCAAATGGTGGAAGGCGCATGCTCTTCACGTCCAGTGTTGGGAAGGTCAGGCATCGCAACCGACACAATTGGACTCTCCTTGTGGATTTGGGATTTCGAAGAACGCACAGTTCTTTGCGGTGCTACTGCTTTTGCCAGCTTGAGTCTTTTCATTTTTCTAGTGAGAGGCTGAGTGCCTCCATCCTCATGTGAAGCTGAACCACTAGCCATGAACATAGGCCAGGGCCTCAGCCGTACCTTGCCACTCCGTGTGGTAAATGGCATATTGGCAAGTTTACGCTTCTCCTCCGACAATTTTATTTTAGGTTTTGGAGTCCTTTTTTTACTGATATTTGGTGTTTTGGATTTGACATGCTCTGTACTATGACATTGGTCATCGGCCTTGGCAGACGACGTTGCTGGCATTTCATCGTCTCGGCCATGACTAGTGGCAGCAGCTTCAGCACGAGGTGGAAGTGGATCTTGATCTTTCCCTAATTTTGGAACCTCAACATTTTTGTTCTCCATATTTTAATAGGCACAACTAAAAGGCACCTCAGGTAAACAATGGAGATGGATGGATACTAGTATACAATTATGGATGGACTGCCGAGTGCCGACACAGAGGTAGCTACAGCCGTGGACTACCGTACTGTACTGTGTCTGCTGCTAATATAGACTGGTTGATAAAGAGATGTAGTAGTAGTATGTATGTATAAAGAAGAAAGAAAAAAAAACCACGGGTAGGTGGTATACAATTATGGACGGACTGCCCAGTGCCGACACAGAGGTAGCTACAGCCGTGGACTACCGTACTGTACTGTGTCTGCTGCTAATATAGACTGGTTGATAAAGAGATGTAGTAGTAGTATGTATGTATAAAGAAGAAAGAAAAAAAAAACCACGGGTAGGTGGTATACAATTATGGACGGACTGCCGAGTGCCGACACAAAGGTAGCTACAGCCGTGGACTACCGTACTGTACTGTGTCTGCTGCTAATATAGACTGGTTGATAAAGAGATGTAGTAGTAGTATGTATGTATAAAGAAGAAAGAAAAAAAAACCACGGGTAGGTGGTATACAATTATGGACGGACTGCCCAGTGCCGACACAGAGGTAGCTACAGCCATGGACTACCGTACTGTACTGTGTCTGCTGCTAATATAGACTGGTTGATAAAGAGATGTAGTAGTAGTATGTATGTATAAAGAAGAAAGAAAAAAAAACCACGGGTAGGTGGTATACAATTATGGACGGACTGCCCAGTGCCGACACAGAGGTAGCTACAGCCATGGACTACCGTACTGTACTGTGTCTGCTGCTAATATAGACTGGTTGATAAAGAGATGTAGTAGTAGTAGTATGTATGTATAAAGAAGAAAGAAAAAAAAACCACGGGTAGGTGGTATACAATTATGGACGGACTGCCCAGTGCCGACACAGAGGTAGCTACAGCCGTGGACTACCGTACTGTACTGTGTCTGCTGCTAATATAGACTGGTTGATAAAGAGATGTAGTAGTAGTAGTATGTATGTATAAAGAAGAAAGAAAAAAAAACCACGGGTAGGTGGTATACAATTATGGACGGACTGCCCAGTGCCGACACAGAGGTAGCTACAGCCGTGGACTACCGTACTGTACTGTGTCTGCTGCTAATATAGACTGGTTGATAAAGAGATGTAGTAGTAGTAGTATGTATGTATAAAGAAGAAAGAAAAAAAAACCACGGGTAGGTGGTATACAATTGTGGACGGACTGCCGAGTGCCGACACAGAGGTAGCTACAGCCGTGGACTACCGTACTGTACTGTGTCTGCTGCTAATATAGACTGGTTGATAAAGAGATGTAGTAGTATGTATGTATAAAGAAGAAAGAAAAAAAAACCACGGGTAGGTGGTATACAATTATGGACGGACTGCCGAGTGCCGACACAGAGGTAGCTACAGCCGTGAACTACCGTACTGTGTCTGCTGCGACTGGATGATAAATAATGATATAAAAAATATATATATATCACTACTGCAGCCGGACAGGTATATATTATATAATGACGGACCTGCTGGACACTGTCTGTCAGCAGAATGAGTTTTTTATAGAATAAAAAAAAAAACACCACACAAGTGAAGTCACACGACGAGTGTTTAACTTTTTCAGGCAATCACAATATAGTATACTATACTACTAACTATACTGGTGGTCAGTGTGGTCAGGTCACTGGTCAGTCACACTGGCAGTGGCACTCCTGCAGCAAAAGTGTGCACTGTTTAATTTTAATAATAATATGTACTCCTGGCTCCTGCTATAACCTATAACTGGCACTGCAGTGCTCCCCAGTCTCCCCCACAATTATAAGATGTGTGAGCTGAGCACAGTCAGATACGAGTGTTTAACTTTTTCAGGCAATCACAATATAGTATACTATACTACTAACTATACTGGTGGTCAGTGTGGTCAGGTCACTGGTCAGTCACACTGGCAGTGGCACTCCTGCAGCAAAAGTGTGCACTGTTTAATTTTAATAATAATATGTACTCCTGGCTCCTGCTATAACCTATAACTGGCACTGCAGTGCTCCCCAGTCTCCCCCACAATTATAAGATGTGTGAGCTGAGCACAGTCAGATATATACATAGATGATGCAGCACACTGGGCTGAGCAGTGCACACAGATATGGTATGTGACTGAGTCACTGTGTATCGTTTTTTTCAGGCAGAGAACGGATATATTAAATAAAACTGCACTGTCTGGTGGTCACTGTGGTCAGTCACTAGTAAACTCTGCACTCTCTACAGTTCTACAGTACTCCTAAGCTCCAGTAAATCAGGTCAATCTCTCTCTCTCTCTCTTCTAATGTAAATGGAGAGGACGCCAGCCACGTCCTCTCCCTATCAATCTCAATGCACGTGTGAAAATGGCGGCGACGCGCGGCTCCTTATATAGAATCCGAGTCTCGCGAGAATCCGACAGCGTCATGATGACGTTCGGGCGCGCTCGGGTTAACCGAGCAAGGCGGGAAGATCCGAGTCGCTCGGACCCGTGAAAAAAAACATGAAGTTCGTGCGGGTTCGGATTCAGAGAAACCGAACCCGCTCATCTCTAGTATTAACCCTAATTTTTGCAAGATGTATCCTGTTTTGAAGTCTTTTCAAGGTTATATGTCACAAGAAGATGAAGGATCCAGCCAAATTGCAGCTGTCCTCCAAGCAGTCACCTTGCAGAGAACTCAGGTGGGGCCTGTCCAACCAGGTAGAGCAGTAACAATATTCCCCAATGAAAGAACTGGTGAGGTCACAGCTACCGGTAAGTATGAGACAGTTCATTGCACAGAGACAACAACACCTCACAGTAAACAGATTAGGAACGGAATGGTAGAATTACACCCTGTCTTGGAGATAGTAACTCCCAATGGGGGAACCGATAGTCAGGGAGTAGTCCTCACCAGGAATAATGCAATGTATTGCCCGTGGCCCAGAGATGAGCTGCGATCAATCATTTCAAAATTCCCCGACCCTCGGAAGCATTTAGCCAGATGTCAAAAGTTTATCAGAGATCTGGGTAATGCATATGAACCGACAAACAAACACTGGCGGATATTTTTGAAAGCGTGCCTACCCCCTAATATTGACACCACAAAATGTATCACTGATTGTAGATTAGAGTCGGATAGTCCTATGACTGACAGAAACAATCAAGAAAATGTAGAACGAATTAATAGGCAACTAGAGTTGTGTTTCCCCATTAAGTGGAGAAGAATTTTCTCCATAAAACAGAGGGAAAATGTAACGACATCTGAATATTTCCATCGGGCCCTGCAAATAATGGATAGATAAATAGGGGTATCAGATACAGGAAACGATGCGAATTACAGGGAAGTAGCTGTCTCTGTGCTAATGGACGGACTCAAAAAAGCAGTTAGGGACAGGGTACAAGCATCTTTGCCTAATTGGAGAGGGGCCAGAGTAGCTTGTGTTAGAGCGTGTGCAATTGAACATCATAAGAATATTGTTAGGAGTAGAAAACAACAGGAGGAGAAGCTGAGGATTGAAAGTATACAGGCTCTTACACCAAAGCCTCATCAACCTAAACCCCAAAACCCAGATAGTAAGAAAAGACCTAGGATATGTTGTACTTGTAGGAAGGAAGGGCATTTTGCCAAAGATTGTAGATATAGTAGAACACATAGTCAATATAGACCCCTAGACAGAGAAAACAAGCCACGTTATTAAACACATAGACGGGATCAAGGGACATATAGTAAGGAATCACACGCCATATAGAAAACACAGATTCGGTTAATGGGAAGAACAGAATAAATGCAACTATACCCTTTTGACAGAACTTACTGGGGTTAGGAAGAGGTCTCTAAACTTTTGCTTCTTTCTCTAGCAGAAGTGACCTCTAATCAACTTAACAGAAGGTTTGTTAGAGATGGTATACATAGAGAGTGCTCCCGCCCAGGAAGCACAAAGTATGTTGGATACCCACGAAAACTAATGTTGTATTTCACTGTTCTAGATGCATGTCCATCACAGGTAGAGGAAATTATCTCAAAGATACCGGATTCCCTATGAACTTAGAATGGACAGGACACTGTATTGATGGCTGGGATAGTCCCAGTAGAGATATAACACACATATAATTTTTTTAAGGGAACAGACCGAGTAGAGAATTATTCCCAGTAGTGCCCAATCCAGATGTCAAATTTTGTAAAATATTCTTTGCCTCTATAAATTTACCCGTTACTAATTTCTATGTGATCTTTCTTCAAAGTTTCCTCTTCATCTCTTACGTTCACCGACAGGATTACAGTTCAAACGCCACATGCCTACTCGGTCCTTCAGAGTTCTGCCTAAATCCAGTATATCTCACCAGCATAGGGACACCAGTATTACTGCAGTGTGCCTGGTCATGCACAAAGGGTGGAGAATGAGAATACTGGTGAAGGGAGACTGTGCATAGACACCGATATGCATGATGGTGTGACAGCCTGATGGTGAACGCAAATCTGACAAATTTTCTTTTTATTATTTCCCCTCTCTTTTCGCTTTCCACAGACGGTTTACTTCACACAACTGATAATACACAACAGTTAAACAAAATGAAAAAGATTTGTGTTCTTTACAGGAAAAGGCAGTCTGGAGGTCAAAGGGATATGGCCAGGAGTCCTCAGGACTTTGGACAGGTGGACACGGTAAGCCAGTAGCCCCCAGAGCATATCTTCCAAACCTAGCTGAGGCGGCACACGGTCTGACTCATCTGGGTAAATAGGGTATGTGTAAGCTGGTGAGAGCCTACTGGTGTGCTCCAGGATTCTCTTCTCATGCAGACAAGAGAGCAATGACATGTTTTACTTGCTTGAGGAAGAATATTGGAAAGTCAATACCAACAGAGCCATCCCATATCCCTCCGACAGACGGACCTTTTTAGGTAATACAAATCGATTTCATACAGTTACCACCCTGTAGGAATTTAAAATATATGTTAGTTTGTATTGATGTATTTTCCAACTGGGTAGAAGCATTCACTGCTGCCACAAATACTGCTACGTTCACTGCAAAGAAAATTGTGCAGGAATTTGTGTGTAGATATGGTATCCCTAGAATAATTGAAAGTGATAGGGGTACCCATTTTACAGGTGAAGTCTTTCAGGTCATGTGCAAGCTGATGGGAATTAATAGCAAGCTGCATACTCCCTACCGTCCACAGGCGAGTGCAAAGGTGGAGAGAGTGAATAGCACTATTAAGAACAAGCTGGGCAAATGAATGGCTGAAACTGGATTGTCATGGCCAGAAGCTTTGCCACTAGTGTTGTACAGCATCAGAACCACTCCCAGGTCTCCCCTTAACCTATCACCCTTTGAAAGTCTCTTTGGTCGACAACCTCATGTAATGATAGACCCCCAGGATGATTTGAAATGTAATAATGAAGTGACAGTGAAATATTTGGTTGGGATGAGCCAGCAGCTGAGAAATCAACAAAGAAATTTAAAGCTGGTGATTCCTGACCTACCGAACAGTAATTGTCATGACATTGAACCTGGAGATTATGTGATGATTCGAAATTTCTTACACTCAGGTTGCCTCATAGACAGGTGGGAAGGACCATATCAAGTCTTGTTAACCAGCATAACAGCATTGAAGGTCGCCGAAAGAGAGACTTGGATCCACTCGTTCCACTGCAAGAAGGTCGCTGACCCGTAGAGAACTCGTGACAAAGAGCAGAGTGTAAAGAATCTCGTATCACTGGAGTGTCTGTTTCGGGAAAGTTGAGAGGCAGGACTGTTGAAAGGCATCTGAGCACAGAGAGTAACAAGAGCTAGAACGGTTGTCGTACCACTTTCTTTTTTCACCTCCCCCTGCATTTTTCCTTTCTTTTCTCCTTATTTTCCTCCTTTCCCCTAACGAAATGGATCGATCACAAGAGACTGCGTTTCAGGTTCTGTTAGTAATTCTGGTTTTGATAAGGACAGTGTGTTTTAGTGAGGGTCCCAGAGAGGTCGAGCAGGGATCTGGAATGGGTTCTGATGGCAAGTATGAATTTGTAGGATCTCAGGATCAGCGCATCACTTTAGTAAAGGCTGGCATCAGTAAGCGCTCTGGTAGTCAGGGAACTCGGAGGCACTGTGAGGGGTTGTCTGATGAATATTGTATTTGTAGGAATTGTGAGAATATAGTTGAGGATGGGTGCATCCAGAGATGTCAGTCCAACCTTAATATCGACATGGACCGTCATCCGTTGAGTGATTAGCACTCACTAGTGGGTAAGGTCTTAAACCAGACCGAATGCTGGGTGTGCTCACAGGTACCTCAAGGTCAGAGCAAGTCAGGATTAGTATCGTACCCTTTAGCAATAGATGAGGTACTCGAATTACGGGGTGGGAGACCGGTGGACAAGAAATTCAATATTTCTAGGCATTCTAGTTTGAAGCTCCACCAGTATCATGTAGACAGGTCCTTATTGTGTTTTAATATTTCCAATTACCGAAACCGGGAAATTGGGAAGTGACGTGGAATAACCAGACAATTACCTTTTCACTCAGAGCTGATAGGATACCCATAGACTCTGAACTTGTACGCCAAATAGCCAACAGTGGGAGGTATTTTCGGTATAGGTATACTCGTGGAAGCAAGACCATGTGGGTTGGAAAAGTATTGCCAGGGTATTGTGGTCATATCATCCAGCCCGATACTTGTACTGAGCAGATGGGAGAACTAGGGATTGGTTTCTTCACTTGGAAAGTTTGCAATATGATGATGTTATATTTTGTCCCCTATGTTCTACCAGATGATGCCTATTTATATGTGGGAGGAAGGCGTACAAGTGTCTTGCCCCGAGCTCAAAGGGATTGTGTTATATTGGCAGAGTACTGCCAGAGGTCATGACCATGACCCATGATAAGATGAAAGACGTTCACCGCAGTGCTCAGGCTCCTTATACTCATACTCACTACGAACACATCAAGAGACACCTCATAGATAGGACAGAGCACGCAGCCTCTGATTTGATCCACGAATCCACCGGGATTCAATTCCTTCTCACATTAGACATCACCCGTACCGCCAGAGGAATTATAAATTATAGGTATATCCATGCGCTAGTTAACTTGATAGATAATATCACTGAGATGTATGACGGCACCTTCAGGTATACGGGAAGGGAGTAACAAGCTTACAAGCAGGAACTGATTCAGCACAGGATGGTCCTTAATTATATCACAGCCGTGACAGGTGGGTACTGTGTTACTCTTGCAACTCAATATGGTGTGAAGTGCTGTACGTATATTACGAACAGCACTGACGACCCCACGGAGATCATCGATCAAAAGATGGATGATATTTTGCTGTTGAAGTGGGAGTTCAGGAGGAAGCACAACCTTACCTTAGCGACTGTGAGTAATGAACTGACCGGCTGGGTCTCATGGTTGAACCCACGAAATTGGTTCTCAGGTTTAGGAGAATGGGCTCAAAATGTTATTATGAATGTAGGGAAGTTTCTCCTTTGTATCCTGGGAGTCGTCATAATTATTGGTTCGATATTTAGGTGTGTTCGAATTCTGACACGGCGCAAGCACGGCAAAAAGTTGATGAGTCTAAGGAGCGAGGGCGCTGTTATAGCAGCAGATTTAATTTATGACCCATCCATAGAGACAGTGTTATGATAAGGATTGCAAATGAATTTCATGGCCTGTTTCTTTCACCCGTTTTTCTTTTGTTTCCCCCTCTGCCCAGATACATCCATCCGGAAAAGACATCAGCCCTACCCAAAATGTTTATGTGAATGTATTTCAGATATGTGTCTTATCTTCATCTCTGCAACCTCCAGATAACAGCACACATAGTCGAAAGGTGATATCCACATATACTAGCACTCACTTATGTTTCCCCCTCCATGTATCATCAATTAAATGTGCACCCCATTTGTTTTATCAAGAAGCCGAAAAAGAGCTCGGTAGTGTTTGTTGGCCCATTTACAGACCCTTAATATGGGATGAGAAGGATTTAATGTATACTTCGCAATACCTCGAAACTTATTTAGAACATATACGGCACGATGATACATGCCCCACAGACATTGATTCATACATACATGCTTTCTGCTATCCAACTAGGTCATACATTTCCCACCTACAACTCTCCCCCGACCATCCAAAACTTCTGTAGATATTGTATAGATATTTTTCTGTTTAGTGATTAGATAGTGGCAGTTATTGGTGACTGCCAAAGTCGAAAAATATTGCAGTACACACATCACGTACAAACTACACACAGATGGCCTCCGCGCGTGTACTTGTTCTGCTGTGCGTGCGCATATCCGCAATTTGCGTATGGTCGCTCCCGCGGTCCTGCGCATTAGCGCATGGTATGAGTATTTACGGTAGAGTTTGTGAACGCATGGAAGGCTATCAAAACACATTACATATTTAATCCAAATAGTGCACAATGTACACATAGGGGTATATTTACTAAAATTCATAATTTAGTGAATTAGGTTAAAGTTCAAACACGAATGACATCGAATGTGTGAAATTGCAACTTTTTGAATTTGTTACAACTCATTTACTATGCTGTCGTACTCTGCATTTTCGAGTTTTCCGATGTTGATGTCATTCGTATTTTCAGGCAGTGTTTTACGGGAGTGAATAGTAAAACACTGCCGACATTAACACAATGAATCTCGGCCGGATCTGTGAGATCCGTGCAGGGCTTCATTGTGCACCTTTAAAAAAAATTAAAGTGTTAAAAATAAAAAATAAAAATGTGTGGGATCCCCCCTCCTAAGCAAAACCAGCCTCGGGCTCTTTGAGCCGGTCCTGGTTGAAAAAATATGGGGGGAAAAATGACAGGGGTTCCCCCATATTTGATCAACCAGCACCGGGCTCTGCGCCTGGTCCTGGTGCAAAAAATACAGGGGACAAAAAGCGTAGGGGTCCCCTGTATTTTTTGTACCAGCACCGGGCTCCACTAGTCAGAGAGATAATGCCACAGCCGGGAGACACTTTTATATAGGTCCCTGCGGCCCTGGCATTAAATCACTAACTAGTCACCCCTGGCCGGGGTACCCTGGAGGAGTGGGGACCCCTTAAATCAAGGGGTCCCCCTCCAGCCACCCAAGGGCCAGGGGTGAAGCCCGAGGCTGTCCCCCCCATCCAAGGGCGGCGGATGGGGGCTGATAGCCTTGTGAAAAAATAAGAATATTGTTTTTTGTAGCAGTACTAAAAGTCCCAGCAAGCCTCCCCTGCAAGCTGGTACTTGGAGAACCACAAGTACCAGCATGCGGTGGAAAAATGGGCCCGCTGGTACCTGTAGTACTACTACAAAAAAAATACCCCCAAAAAAACAGGACACACACACCGTGACAGTAAAACTTTATTACATACATGCACACCTACATACACACATACTTACCTATGTTCACACGAGGCTCGGTCCACTTCTCCATGTAGACTCCATGGGGTACCTGTGAAAAAAATTATACTCACATAATCCAGTGTAGCAAGTGTCCTCTTTATAATCCACGTACTTGGCAAAAAAAAAAAAACGGAAACCCGAACCACGCACTGAAAAGGGTCCCATGTTTACACATGGGACCCCTTTCCCCGACTGCCAGGACCCCCCCTGACTCCTGTCAAAGAGGGTCCCTTCTGCCAATCAGGGAGCGCCACGTCGTGGCACTCTCCTGATTGGCTCTGCGCTCCTGTACTGTCAGTGAGGCTGCACACTGAAGATACAATGTAGCGCATAGGCGCTCCATTGTATCCAATGGTGGGAACTTTGCGGTCAGCAGTTGACCGCGAGTAACCTCAACCGCTGACCGCAAAGTTCCCACCATTGGATACAATGGGGCGCCTATGCGCTACATTGTATCTTCAGTGCGCAGCCTCACTGACAGTACAGGAGCGCAGAGCCAATCAGGAGAGTGCCACGACGTGGCGCTCCCTGATTGGTAGAAGGGACCCTCTTTGACAGGAGTCAGGGGGGGGTCATGGCAGTCGGGGAAAGGGGTCCCATGTGTAAACATGGGACCCCCTTTCAGTGCGTGGTTCGGGTTTCCGGTTTGTTTTTTTGCCAAGTACGTGGATTATAAAGAGGACACTTGCTACACAGGATTATGTGAGTATAATTTTTTTCACAGGTACCCTGTGGAGTCTACATGGAGAAGTGGACCGAGCCTCGTGTGAACATAGGTAAGTATGTGTGTATGTAGGTGTGCATGTATGTAATAAAGTTTTACTGTCACGGTGTGTGTGTCCTGTTTTTTTGGGGGTATTTTTTTGTAGTAGTACTACAGGTACCAGCAGGCCCGTTTGTCCACCGCATGCTGGTACTTGTGGTTCTCCAAGTACCAGCTTGCGGGGGAGGCTTGCTGGGACTTTTAGTACTGCTACAAAAAACAATATTCTTATTTTTTCACAAGGCTATCAGCCCCCCATCCGCCGCCCTTGGATGGGGGGGACAGCCTCGGGCTTCACCCCTGGCCCTTGGGTGGCTGGAGGGGGGGACCTCTTGATTTAAGGGGTCCCCACTACTCCAGGGTACCCTGGCCAGGGGTGACTAGTTAGTGATTTAATGCCAGGGCCGCAGGGACCTATATAAAAGTGTCCCCCGGCTGTAGCATTATCTCTCTGACGAGTGGAGCCCGGTGCTGGTACAAAAAATACGGGGGACCCCTACGCTTTTTGTCCCCTGTATTTTTTGCACCAGGACCAGGCGCAGAGCCCGGTGCTGGTTGATCAAATATGGGGAAACCCCTGTCATTTTTCCCCCCATATTTTTTCAACCAGGACCGGCTCAAAGAGCCCGAGGCTGGTTTTGCTTAGGAGGGGGGACCCCACGCATTTTTTCCCCCTTAAATTTAACACTTTCACACCACTTCCCACTGATAAACATGCACGGATCTCACGGATCCGTGCATGCCTATTAGAACACGGTAAAAAAAAGCAGGTCTATTTTAAAACTGCTTTTTTTTTACGATTTGTATTTTTTTACGGCAGTGTTTGGCTATTGCCGGCAGTGTTTGTGAAATAGAATTTTTTGTAAATTACCGAGTTGTATCAAATAACATCCGTATTTGACCGATGGTGTATTCATTCGTATTTTTTTTCTTTGACTTCAAAAAAAATACGAATGTCCTCATCACTGCCGAGATTTGAGTTTAGTAAATTCCCGAGATGACACTTTGATGAAAAAACACCAAATCGGTCAAAATCGGGAGCTTAGTAAATATACCCCATAGTCTCCCGGCACAACATCAGAAAGTAACAGCAGTTTAAATGGTAACAGAACAAAGGGATTCACCTTTACAGGATAGGAGTGGACAGAACAAGGTTATAAGGTGGTGTTTGGTATCCAGCTGAAGGGTATTTTAAGGGTAGCATTCCGGTGTTGGTTTGAGAAAGATCGCATGTTCCTGCGGATAGTTATGTGCAGGAGCAGAATATAGATATAAACTGTATTTACTGTACATTATATATGCGGCGGGAATCCAGAGGAGACCACCCACAAGAGCAGTTGGAACAGACATCGCCCACCTATTCAAACCGACCTATGACCTCTCCTGTACTGTAAATGACCATCCCTGTGTCCAATGGACAAAGAGATTACAGTATCCATTGTGTTATGTTTTGGATGAATTGTATAAAGAGAGCCTGTAGCAGGCCTGGTCAGACACAAGACTCACAAAGTTATCTATCAGATGACCGAGGACCGGACCGGGTAGCGCGGCGAATCCAATCACGTATGTACCATTGAATGTAGCCATTATTCTGTTGTATTGTATTGTTTATATTGTAACCCCCTTTCAGCAATAATACGCTGTGGTGTCGGAACCCAGTGGTTTAACTACAGACTGGTGTCGTGTCTTTCTTTCCCTGCTAAGGTTTAAAGTGTAATAGCATCACACTGCATTGCTGCATAAGGTTTAAAGTGTATTCATTGGGTGTGTACGCGCTGTGTGTACTTTGTACCGTCAGCGCGGCGTTTGTACGCAAAGTCCGTACACGGTACGGGACTCTGTACGCTAACAGCGTAAAAGGTGCGTAGAGGGTGTTTTAAGTTTAGCGGCCGCAGCGGCTCCATGGTAAAGTGTATTTAAAGTGTGTATAAGGTATAGCTTTTCATTCCTGTATATAAATCAGCATTCTCAGTGCGCACTGTCCCTGTTTTACATAAGGGGGGCAATACCGTTTCTTGCACACAGCTCTAAAATATCTTGTTACAGCACTGGGCTGCAAGTGGATGCCTATCCTGCCCACTGTTCTTATGTCCACTGCTGTAACCATCATAAGTAGTATCTGGAGTTACACCAGCCCTATACTGGGTGCAAAAACCCCAGCTGAAACAGGCAGTGATCTCTGTCAAGCTGAATACACATGGTGCGATGTAAACTTACGATTTTGACTATATAGTCAAAATCGTAAGGAAAGTTAGTGCAAATCGCACCGTGTGTACAAAGCTTGCGATACCGATGTGCGCACCCGTGGGGTCGGTATCGCAAGAAGAGCTAGACTGCGCAGGCAAGTCAATCTTGACTATATTGTGTACAATCTAGTACATAGTATAGTCAAAATTGGCACTTAGTCAAAATCAAGTAAAGATTAGAGATGTGCACTTGAAATTTTTCGGGTTTTGTGTTTTGGTTTTGGGTTCGGTTCCGCGGCCGTGTTTTGGGTTCGACCGCGTTTTGGCAAAACCTCACCGAATTTTTTTTGTCGGATTCGGGTGTGTTTTGGATTCGGGTGTTTTTTTCAAAAAACTCTAAAAAACAGCTTAAATCATAGAATTTGGGGGTCATTTTGATCCCAAAGTATTATTAACCTCAAAAACCATAATTTCCACTCATTTTCAGTCTATTCTGAATACCTCACACCTCACAATATTATTTTTAGTCCTAAAATTTGCACCGAGGTCGCTGGATGACTAAGCTAAGCGACCCTAGTGGCCGACACAAACACCTGGCCCATCTAGGAGTGGCACTGCAGTGTCACGCAGGATGGCCCTTCCAAAAAACCCTCCCCAAACAGCACATGACGCAAAGAAAAAAAGAGGCGCAATGAGGTAGCTGTGTGAGTAAAATAAGCGACCCTAGTGGCCGACACAAACACCTGGCCCATCTAGGAGTGGCACTGCAGTGTCACGCAGGATGGCCCTTCCAAAAAACCCTCCCCAAACAGCACATGACGCAAAGAAAAAAAGAGGCGCAATGAGGTAGCTGTGTGAGTAAGATAAGCGACCCTAGTGGCCGACAAAAACACCGGGCCCATCTAGGAGTGGCACTGCAGTGTCACGCAGGATGTCCCTTCCAAAAAACCCTCCCCAAACAGCACATGACGCAAAGAAAAAAAGAGGCGCAATGAGGTAGCTGTGTGAGTAAGATAAGCGACCCTAGTGGCCGACACAAACACCGGGCCCATCTAGGAGTGGCACTGCAGTGTCACGCAGGATGTCCCTTCCAAAAAACCCTCCCCAAACAGCACATGACGCAAAGAAAAAAAGAGGCGCAATGAGGTAGCTGTGTGAGTAAGATAAGCGACCCTAGTGGCCGACACAAACACCGGGCCCATCTTGGAGTGGCACTGCAGTGTCACGCAGGATGTCCCTTCCAAAAAACCCTCCCCAAACAGCACATGACGCAAAGAAAAAAAGAGGCGCAATGAGGTAGCTGTGTGAGTAAGATAAGCGACCCTAGTGGCCGACACAAACACCGGGCCCATCTAGGAGTGGCACTGCAGTGTCACGCAGGATGTCCCTTCCAAAAAACCCTCCCCAAACAGCACATGACGCAAAGAAAAAAGAGGCGCAATGAGGTAGCTGTGTGAGTAAGATAAGCGACCCTAGTGGCCGACACAAACACCTGGCCCATCTAGGAGTGGCACTGCAGTGTCACGCAGGATGTCCCTTCCAAAAAACCCTCCCCAAACAGCACATGACGCAAAGAAAAAAAGAGGCGCAATGAGGTAGCTGTGTGAGTAAGATAAGCGACCCTAGTGGCCGACACAAACACTGGGCCCATCTAGGAGTGGCACTGCAGTGTCACGCAGGATGTCCCTTCCAAAAAACCCTCCCCAAACAGCACATGACGCAAAGAAAAAAAGAGGTGCAATGAGGTAGCTGTGTAAGTAAGATAAGCGACCCTAGTGGCCGACACAAACACCGGGCCCATCTAGGAGTGGCACTGCAGTGTCACGCAGGATGGCCCTTCCAAAAAATACTCCCCAAACAGCACATGACGCAAAGAAAAATTAAAGAAAAAAGAGGTGCAAGATGGAATTGTCCTTGGGCCTTCCCACCCACCCTTATGTTGTATAAACAGGACATGCACACTTTAACCAACCCATCATTTCAGTGACAGGGTCTGCCACACGACTGTGACTGAAATGACGGGTTGGTTTGGACCCCCACCAAAAAAGAAGCAATTAATCTCTCCTTGCACAAACTGGCTCTACAGAGGCAAGATGTCCACCTCATCATCATCCTCCGATATATCACCGTGTACATCCCCCTCCTCACAGATTATCAATTCGTCCCCACTGGAATCCACCATCTCAGCTCCCTGTGTACTTTGTGGAGGCAATTGCTGCTGGTCAATGTCTCCACGGAGGAATTGATTATAATTCATTTTAATGAACATCATCTTCTCCACATTTTCTGGATGTAACCTCGTACGCCGATTGCTGACAAGGTGAGCGGCGGCACTAAACACTCTTTCGGAGTACACACTTGTGGGAGGGCAACTTAGGTAGAATAAAGCCAGTTTGTGCAAGGGCCTCCAAATTGCCTCTTTTTCCTGCCAGTATAAGTACGGACTGTGTGACGTGCCTACTTGGATGCGGTCACTCATATAATCCTCCACCATTCTTTCAATGGTGAGAGAATCATATGCAGTGACAGTAGACGACATGTCCGTAATCGTTGTCAGGTCCTTCAGTCAGGACCAGATGTCAGCATCAGCAGTCGCTCCAGACTGCCCTGCATCACCGCCAGCGGGTGGGCTCGGAATTCTGAGCCTTTTCCTCGCACCCCCAGTTGCGGGAGAATGTGAAGGAGGAGATGTTGACAGGTCGCGTTCCGCTTGACTTGACAATTTTCTCACCAGCAGGTCTTTGAACCCCAGCAGACTTGTGTCTGCCGGAAAGAGAGATCCAAGGTAGGCTTTAAATCTAGGATCGAGCATGGTGGCCAAAATGTAGTGCTCTGATTTCAACAGATTGACCACCCGTGAATCCTTGTTAAGCGAATGAAGGGCTCCATCCACAAGTCCCACATGCCTAGCGGAATCGCTCTGTGTTAGCTCCTCCTTCAATGTCTCCAGCTTCTTCTGCAAAAGCCTGATGAGGGGAATGACCTGACTCAGGCTGGCAGTGTCTGAACTGACTTCACGTGTGGCAAGTTCAAAGGGCATCAGAACCTTGCACAATGTTGAAATCATTCTCCACTGCGCTTGAGACAGGTGCATTCCACCTCCTATATCATGCTGAATTGTATAGGCTTGAATGGCCTTTTGCTGCTCCTCCAACCTCTGAAGCATATAGAGGGTTGAATTCCACCTCGTTACCACTTCTTGCTTCAGATGATGGCAGGGCAGGTTCAGTTGTTTTTGGTGGTGCTCCAGTCTTCTGTACGTGGTGCCTGTACGCCGAAAGTGTCCCGCAATTCTTCTGGCCACCGACAGCATCTCTTGCACACCCCAGTCGTTTTTTAAAAAATTCTGCACCACCAAATTCAAGGTATGTGCAAAACATGGGACGTGCTGGAATTTGCCCATATTTAATGCACACACAATATTGCTGGCATTGTCCGATGCCACAAATCCACAGGAGAGTCCAATTGGGGTAAGCCATTCCGCGATTATCTTCCTCAGTTGCCGTAAGAGGTTTTCAGCTGTGTGCGTATTCTGGAAAGCGGTGATACAAAGCGTAGCCTGCCTAGGAATGAGTTGGCGTTTGCGAGATGCAGCTACTGGTGCCGCCGCTGCTGTTCTTGCGGCGGGAGTCCATACATCTACCCAGTGGGCTGTCACAGTCATATAGTCCTGACCCTGCCCTGCTCCACTTGTCCACATGTCCGTGGTTAAGTGGACATTGGGTACAACTGCATTTTTTAGGACACTGGTGAGTCTTTTTCTGACGTCCGTGTACATTCTCGGTATCGCCTGCCTAGAGAAGTGGAACCTAGATGGTATTTGGTAACGGGGGCACACTACCTCAAGAAATTGTCTAGTTCCCTGTGAACTAACGGCGGATACCGGACGCACGTCTAACACCAACATAGTTGTCAAGGCCTCAGTTATCCGCTTTGCAGCAGGATGACTGCTGTGATATTTCATCTTCCTCGCAAAGGACTGTTGGACAGTCAATTGCTTACTGGAAGTAGTACAAGTGGGCTTACGACTTCCCCTCTGGGATGACGATCGACTCCCAGCAGCAACAACAGCAGCGCCAGCAGCAGTAGGCATTACACTCAAGGATGCATCGGAGGAATCCCAGGCAGGAGAGGACTCGTCAGAATTGCCAGTGACATGGCCTGCAGGACTATTGGCATTCCTGGGTAAGGAGGAAATTGACACTGAGGGAGTTGGTGGGGTGGTTTGCGTGAGCTTGGTTACAAGAGGAAGGGATTTACTGGTCAGTGGACTGCTTCCGCTGTCACCCAAAGTTTTTGAACTTGTCACTGACTTATTATGAATGCGCTGCAGGTGACGTATAAGGGAGGATGTTCCGAGGTGGTTAACGTCCTTACCCCTACTTATTACAGCTTGACAAAGGCAACACACGGCTTGACACCTGTTGTCCGCATTTCTGTTGAAATACTTCCACACCGAAGAGCTGATTTTTTTGGTATTTTCACCAGGCATGTCAATGGCCATATTCCTCCCACGGACAACAGGTGTCTCCCCGAGTGCCTGACTTAAACAAACCACCTCATCATCAGAATCCTCCTGGTCAATTTCCTCCCCAGCGCCAGCAACACCCATATCCTCCTCATCCTGGTGTACTTCAACACTGACATCTTCAATCTGACTATCAGGAACTGGACTGCGGGTGCTCCTTCCAGCACTTGCAGGGGGTGTGCAAATGGTGGAAGGCGCATGCTCTTCACGTCCAGTGTTGGGAAGGTCAGGCATCGCAACCGACACAATTGGACTCTCCTTGTGGATTTGGGATTTCGAAGAACGCACAGTTCTTTGCGGTGCTTTTGCCAGCTTGAGTCTTTTCATTTTTCTAGCGAGAGGCTGAGTGCTTCCATCCTCATGTGAAGCTGAACCACTAGCCATGAACATAGGCCAGGGCCTCAGCCGTTCCTTGCCACTCCGTGTGGTAAATGGCATATTGGCAAGTTTACGCTTCTCCTCCGACAATTTTATTTTAGGTTTTGGAGTCCTTTTTTTACTGATATTTGGTGTTTTGGATTTTACATGCTCTGTACTATGACATTGGGCATCAGCCTTGGCAGACGACGTTGCTGGCATTTCATCGTCTCGGCCATGACTAGTGGCAGCAGCTTCAGCACGAGGTGGAAGTGGATCTTGATCTTTCCCTAATTTTGGAACCTCAACATTTTTGTTCTCCATATTTTAATAGGCACAACTAAAAGGCACCTCAGGTAAACAATGGAGATGGATGGATACTAGTATACTTATGGATGGACTGCCGAGTGCCGACACAGAGGTAGCTACAGCCGTGGACTACCGTACTGTGTCTGCTGCTAATATAGACTGGATGATAATGAGATGAAATCAATATATATGTATATATAATATCACTAGTACTGCAGCCGGACAGGTATATATTATATATTTATTATGTAATGACTGATGACGGACCTGCTGGACACTGTCAGCTCAGCAGCACCGCAGACTGCTACAGTAAGCTACTATAGTAGTATGTATAAAGAAGAAAGAAAAAAAAAACAACCACGGGTAGGTGGTATACAATTATGGATGGACTGCCGAGTGCCGACACAGAGGTAGCTACAGCCGTGGACTAACGTACTGTGTCTGCTGATAATATAGACTGGATGATAATGAGATGAAATCAATATATATGTATATATAATATCACTAGTACTGCAGCCGGACAGGTATATATTATATATTTATTATGTAATGACTGATGACGGACCTGCTGGACACTGTCAGCTCAGCAGCACCGCAGACTGCTACAGTAAGCTACTATAGTAGTATGTATAAAGAAGAAAGAAAAAAACAACAACCACGGGTAGGTGGTATACAATTATGGATGGACTGCCGAGTGCCGACACAGAGGTAGCTACAGCCGTGGACTAACGTACTGTGTCTGCTGATAATATAGACTGGATGATAATGAGATGAAATCAATATATATGTATATATAATATCACTAGTACTGCAGCCGGACAGGTATATATTATATATTTATTATGTAATGACTGATGACGGACCTGCTGGACACTGTCAGCTCAGCAGCACCGCAGACTGCTACAGTAAGCTACTATAGTAGTATGTATAAAGAAGAAAGAAAAAAACAACAACCACGGGTAGGTGGTATACAATTATGGATGGACTGCCGAGTGCCGACACAGAGGTAGCTACAGCCGTGGACTAACGTAATGTGTCTGCTGATAATATAGACTGGATGATAATGAGATGAAATCAATATATATGTATATATAATATCACTAGTACTGCAGCCGGACAGGTATATATTATATATTTATTATGTAATGACTGATGACGGACCTGCTGGACACTGTCAGCTTAGCAGCACCGCAGACTGCTACAGTAAGCCACTATAGTAGTATGTATAAAGAAGAAAGAAAAGAAAAAAAAACACGGGTAGGTGCTAGGTGGTATACAATATTATATATATATTATATACAATTATATATATATATATATATTAAACTCATAAACTGGTGGTGATTATTAAACTGGTGGTCAGGTCACTGGTCACACTATCAGCAACTTGCAAGTAGTACTCCTGAGTCCTAAGCAGACAATCACAATATATATTATACTGGTGGTCAGTGTGGTCACAAACAATGGCAGTGTGGCTGGCACTCTGGCAGCAAAAGTGTGCACTGTACGTTATATGTACTCCTGAGTCCTGAGTCCTGCTCTCAGACTCTAACTGCTCCCCACTGTCAGTGTCTCCCCCACAAGTCAGATAATACAGTCACACTATCTCTCTCTATCACTTCAGCGAGTACTAGTAGTAGTAGTACTCCTCCTAATGCTCCCCAAAATTACTACTGTGTCTCTCTCTGTCTCACTCTCTTCTCGAATCTCTATAAACGGAGAGGACGCCAGCCACGTCCTCTCCCTATGAATCTCAATGCACGTGTGAAAAATGGCGGCGACGCGCGGCTCCTTATATAGAATCCGAGTCTCGCGATAGAATCCGAGCCTCGCGAGAATCCGACAGCGTGATGATGACGTTCGGGCGCGCTCGGGTTAACCGAGCAAGGCGGGAAGATCCGAGTCGCTCGGACCCGTGTAAAAAAAACTGAAGTTCGGGCGGGTTCGGATTCCGATGAACCGAACCCGCTCATCTCTAGTAAAGATAGTCAATATCGGTGGTTCAGGGCTCCGGGGAGTTTAGTGGAAATCACAGAGTCAAAATCAGAGATAGTCAATATCTCACTGCGTGTATGCACCTTCAGTAAGCATATAGCTGATTCTGCGCATGCACAGTCATTGAATCATGCTTGCCTCTTTCTCTCGATACTTTGATCATGGGCCCATTTATCATACAATATGTGCTGTATTTCGAGAGCTAGCTGCAAATATTATTTATCGAGAGCTAGTCGCAAATATTATTTATCCCAGCAATGTAAGAATTAGGGATGGCAGCATGGATCTCTTATACCTGCTGCTATCTCTCCATTGCCACCCACAGCCACATCCCCGATAGGTTTCTATGGGGGATGCGATACTGCTTGATGTATCAGTATCGGGAATGCTTTGTATGATATCATTGGTAAATGGGCACCTTATACTGAAAGCGGTCTCTTTTGTCTCAAATACTTTATTATAATAGAGAACAACATCATGTGCTCAGATGTAATGTCAAAGTGAGAACAATGAAACAATCCAAATTTCTTTAAAGGAATAAGAAATTATCCTACCTCTACGACTGTTTGTTTTTTTACCCGGTTTTGTCTTCTAAATGTGTCCAGTTGTAAAGCGCAACGACATTTGCTGCGCTAAATAAGAAACTGTTAATAAATAAATAAGGTTTATATCTTTGAATGTTGTCAATAGCCTTAAGGACATTTTATATTAGACACCTTGTATTCTATGCTTATATCAAACCATAATAGCCACGGCATTTTGAGATGTCGACTTGTACTCTAAAGGGAAAATGTTTAATTTAACTTATGATTTTTTTTGGTTGTTTATTTAATCATGTTGTGTGTGTACTTGTTCTTCTGTGCGTGTACTAAGCAAAAGGTTCAAGCTTACCCTGGAATATAATACAACTGCTGAATATATTATAGCGGCCATCATTCGACGTTTATAGTCCACCACTTTCAAATACTTTGTAAAATCGCATGTTCATTCTGAGAGATACGTAATTACTGAACGTGTTTTCCTGCTCTGTAGATGAGCATTTGTACACGCCTGCGTGCAGCACTGAGAATCACAATGCAGGTGTTTCAGGTTACGCAGTATTGACAACCACAGGAGATGAAATGGCTGTGACATTTTAAAGAGGAATTTGTGAACCACAAATATGAGCATGACTGACACAGCATGGCAGCACAAAAAATCAATACAAATAACCTAAACCTTAATACCTTGATCCTTCAGGAGAGGATTGTATTATCACAGACCATGAGGACTGCCATCCAGACTGCAGCTGACTTTTCCTGCTATTGACTATGTCACCAGAAAACACAAGGGTAAAATATGAAGGGCTTTTCTTTATAAGGTGGTTTAGAGTTTTCCATCTTCTTCTAGAACACTGAAATGTGTTGCCTATACTTAAAAAGTAAAAACAGTCATTCAGAGTGATATAGGCCGCATGTATTATTTGCATAGTGCTTTATGATGCATAGCAGTTATTGTTGTTGTCATTTAGGATTGTTTTTAATGCAAACATAAGACATTTTATTCTTTGCCGCTATTAATCTTTAATATAAAGCTATACATTTATTTAATATAGTCTTCTTCTTCTTCTTCTTCTTCTTCTTCTTATTATTATTATTATTATTATTATTATTATTACAATACACTTCTCCATTTACTGCATTTTTAAATCTCACTAAAGCTTAATGTTGTCCACTTGTGATGTCTGTTGGCTGCATGCATTGCTTTTGTTGAAAATACAAGATAGCTACACCTGCATTGTTATGTTAGAGGAGGGAAATTGGTAGAACCTATAGGTGTCGATATAAAGGTTTCAATAGTGTGTGATCGAGGTCAATCCACACGATGAATAGCTGAAGCAGGCAATATTAACCAGGTCCAACACAGGATGCAATTCAACACAGAGTTAATGCAGCAGATACACAATGCAGGAATATAGTGTGAAAGGTCCAGCCAGGAAGGTTAACCCAGGTGGTGTGGTACTGTATCTGGAGCACACACCTGCACATACACTTAGAGGTGGCAGCGGAAGGCAGGCTGTGCTTAGTGATGTTGCCCAGTGGTAATAGAAAGTTTATTATCTGTCTGCACAGTCTCCCCCAAGCAGATGCTCAGGGGATATCCTTGTCTCGTGGAGGTCAAGCTGTGCATTCACAGTAGCACATTGTGTCAGAGGTCGCTGATATTGGGCTGTGATACACAGTGTCGGACTTGGATATAAAGGACCCACCGAGGAAATGTAGTGGTAGGGGTCCATGATTAGGGGTATAGCCAGTCTACAGAGATGGTGTGGCCAGCCACCACAGATATTTGGCTAGCTATTAGAGAGTGCCATTAGGGCCCCTTGATAAATATATATAGTAAACACTGCTAGGTCATACATGATAATGCGCCAGATTAATAACAGCAATGCACTGTAGAAAATACATCATAGTCCTATGCAGAATAAGGTAACATATGTATAATGAATAATTCAAGTTCCCAGTTTGGAACCTGATCCCAAAAGGAGGAGGTGAGCACAACGGAAGTGGGGTCCACTGGGAGTTTCCCCTGTGGGCCAGTCCAACTCTGGTGAACCGCTGGTATGCAGACCAGAACATAACCAAAAATATGTATATTCGGTGGAGTGTCTTTTAAGCTTATTATTGGGCAGGTATATATGTCTTTTCCATGCACACTTATTTGGACTAAAGTACACCTGATTTACTTGCAATTCTGCATCAGGTCTGGAGTGCCCAAATGATGCTAGCAATATTAAAAACAAAAGAAGGCCAGTACCACTTACGGCCACCAGAACACTTTCATTCGAACAGCAGTATATAATAATAATAATAATAATAATGTTATTTACATAGCACTTTTCTTCTACTAGGGCTGAAAGTGCTTTACATTTACAACACAAAATACAATAGTCCTTCATCTACAGATCGCAGTAAGCGAGTGGCAAAGTAAGAAATCAGAAGCTTCTTCAGGTATCTTGGACAGAGGCATTGAGAGCCATGCCGAGCCCTGGTAATGAATGGGGGAAGTGGCCTAATTGCAGGGGCTGCAAAGCGGGCATGCACGCTCCAAAGGGGACACCATTGTAATGCAGGGGGAGGGACAGGAAAGGGTGCTGAGGAGGACATCCGCTTCCTACCTTGCTTGCAGGAAGCGGGTCCCTCCTCCTTGGCAGCACTGTCTTCCCAGTGATATTTGGGAAGATGGTGCATGTGCACTACAGAGCAAGAGTCTTTGCTTCCAATGTGAAGATATTACTGGTGCCAGCCTTAAGTACGGGTATACTCGGGAGGGGGTGGGGGCCTCTCCAGCAGCCTGGGCCCAGGTAATTAGTACTTGCTCCACCACCCTCTTGGGCGCCAGTGATCTTGGACCCTAGTAATATAGGGCTTTGAAAGTCAGTAAGTCAATCCTGAAATGGATTTGCCTTCTTAAAGGCAGCCAGTGAAGAAAGTAGAGGATGGGTGTTACGGTATGTGGCTGGAACTGGGCCAGTTAGTGAACAGCTATGAATATTTAACTTTGCAGAATATACTAAGTTAGTACTCATGTATAACCATTAGAGTCATTACTCTAAAGCAGCATTTCAATGACTTGAAAATTCCTGAAAAGGAATTTTGTGTCTCTGAAAATTAACTTTTTTTTTCTTTTTCACTAATACTGATCAAATACGGTACACAGAACAGAATGTAGTTAATATCCCATCGGTGGGGATCCCAGCAGTCAGAATACCGATGCCGGTATCCCGACCATCGAGAATTCCGACAGCTGCGCCCGGGCTATTCCCACTCGTGGGTGTCCACGACACCCATAGAGTGGGAAAAGAATCTGTGACGAGCGCAGCGAGTCCGCAAGGAGCTTTCTAGTGCTCGCTCCACTGCGGGTCAGTATTGTGTTGTATTGTGACTTCCGGGATCCCGACCGCTGGAATTCCATCCACAAAACCACAGAACACTAGTATTCCCACTAATTCCCTGGGTTTCAAAAGTTATTATTTATTGAAGTGGTGTGTTAAAAATGGAAATGGTCTTATAAACAACTTCAACATACAGTCATTGTGGTGTGTTGGAGAGTTTTAGAGCCCAATTAGCCATTGCCATGATGTCATTCAGTAGCTGACTTACCAGCACAGTACACTCTGGAATTATTTAAAATGTTGGCACGTATGATATTTTATACATATGTCACGTGTATATGTAATAAGCAAAAAATGTAATACACAGATGACAAGAAAGGGTGACATGACCAATCGGGAAATGTAATAGGCTCCCAGTTTGCGGGGTCTGTGATTTCATCCGAGATTGTATATATTTTTAAAGCGCCAATCATTTGCAAGGCAAAACCAAATTTGTTTTGCCGTGTATATGATTGGCACATTAAAAGCATGGGCAATCTCGGCTGAAATCCCAGACCCCCGCAAACTCAGACCCTATTCAATTTCCCCACAAATGCTTGTCACTTTCATCCCTACTGTGGGCCACTTCTCAACTCTTCCACTCATTTCACTGCTTGATACATGATCCAGTATTTTGTGCAAATACTCCCAGCAATGCTGTAGTACCCCCAGATTACATTATGTCACACAGAACTTCTAACCATGCTTGTGAATCTTCAGGGATGAGGTCAGGTGACCGATGCCGGATTCTTGACACCACTCAGAATCCTGGTTCCTGAACCTGACCAATGGACTTCTTGAAGGTATTTATTGGGGTGAGGGTTAGGGCACGGGGCGAGGGAGGATTAGGGTTACGCACCAGAGGGGGGAATTAGCCCTAGCCACCACCCCCTGTGTCCTTAGCCCTATCCATCACCCCCTGGTATTAGTCGTAGCCCACACCACCTGTGTCCTTAGCCCTTACCACACCCCAGGGGGGTTAGGGTACAGGGCAGGGGAGGGGTAAATTTATTACCCCGTTCCCTGTCAGCATTCTAAAAGTCAGGATCACCGGCATCCCATCCCCCGGGATAGCATATCCATTTAATGATGCACTTATATAAACAAGGCAGTATGCTAAAAAAAAATGATGTAATTATATCCTAACAACCATTTCTGTGGATACAAGGCCAATCCTTGGTTGTGCAATCATTAACAAGAATGCCCCTGTCATCTTTATTATTTGATTCAAGAATAAACATAAATATTTGCAAATGAGGTTTGGGAACTAAGCTATTCCCATTCAGACCTGCATATAATGCACAACAAAGTTGAAAGCAACCGTCATGATTTGAGTTGTACTTGTTAATGTGTGTACTGAGTAACTGTGTTTGTTTGTAGGTCCTTAATAGAAGTGTGTCTAATGTTGACTTTTTGAATCTAATATTGTTTGAATTTTCTATCATGAGTTTAAGCCATGTTACCGGAGTGCTTTGACTCCCTCTCCCTCTCTGATGTTTGCCCATTCATTACCTTTTAAATGTCTTGAAGAAGTAAACAGTTAAAAGACATTTTCTCCTATTGTTTAAGAGGATGTAATTACAAGTTCAGAGTCCATTCATCCTTTTTTTTGCTGACTATAAGGAAAGGTGTTTATTATTCTATTGTTATATTGTATTCAATCACAAGAGAAAAGACATTTAGCTCAGTGAGTATGACAGAAATCAACTAGGATTTTCTTTGTTTCCATACGGAAAATTGTTATTTTAAAAGATCATTTTACAAGCAGGAACAGTAATATTCACAAGTGAATTAAGTAGTTATTTTAAAATTAACATTAATGAACAGTAGTTCCTAGGTACTGTATGTTGCACTACGGCATCAGTGACTATTACATTGTATAAACCAATGGTTCCCAAACTTTTTGGAATCACTGCACCCTAGAGTATCAGATTTGTTTTCACGGCACCTCTAGGCCAAAAGTTTCTTATTGAAATATTTAGAAAGAAATATTAAATTAAATAAATTGTGTTTATGTTATCCTTGGGTTTAATTGTGTGGTGAGGGACAAGATTTGCTTCTGTTTGCACACATATTTATGATTGGCAACAACCAGCTCTGGTTTTTCCTGTTACATTGACCATAAATAATTTGATTTAGTCCTGGACCACCAACTCAAGGCACCCCTACAAGTGTCCCGAGGAACCCCAGAGTGCCATGGCACACAGTTTGAGAACCACTGGTATAGACAGTTGGGGAAGTCCTACTCTTTGATGCATTGATTGTGACGCCTTTCAAATCATAAGGGACAATTGAGTCCTAGGGGTGTATTCAATAGATGTAGCTGTATTCAATAGATGTAGATGTATTCAATAGATGTCGGATGCTTTCTGACGGAAAGGATCCGACATCTCAGTGTTCAATGAGTGGCCAAATCCAACAGGATTTGGTCGTTCCTGACAATGCCAATACGACTTTTTTTTTGGAAATGGGGCCAAAACCTGTTTTGATGTGGCCAAGGAATCCGACAAAACACGTGGATCTGCGGCTAATCCGTCGATCCACATGTATTCCAACAAGTTGGAATTGCCAACTTGTCGGAAAAAAAGCAGGGGCATTGAATAGGTCGGAACAGTTTCTGACCTAAAAAAGTCGGAAACTGACGTCTTTCCGACAAGACGTCAGTTTCCGACTTCAATTGAATACCCCCCTTAGTTGGTGAAAGTGCATTAAATGCTTGTACTGTATATAATGCACTTTACATAACCTTCTGTCTGGAACCATGTTTTCACATACAGATTGATTTTATGTATAAAGCTGAGAGAGAAGACTTCAAAACAGGACTTTGGAAGAAAGAATTGTAGACCCATTTTTATATGTGTTTAAAATATTTATAATAATGTATTTGCAGACCTCACCTTGCTGCAGTGACATAATTCCCTCCCCTCAATCATGTCACGCATCTCTGTCCAATAAGGCTCAACCTATACTGTGAGAGCATTATTACACCTTAGTAGCAATGACTAGCTATTTTACAGAAGCAAATACATTTTACTGATGCAAGATGCAACCTGCAATATTATTTGACATCAAAGAACAATTTATATTGTTTTTAAATCTTAAAATGATGTAAAGGCATCTATTACGTCACCATTAGACTGCTAATTTATGCTTATTGGGAGTGGACTAATTTTCACTGATCAGGTGACCTACTTATTTTTGTAGGTGAGGTTAAAAAAATGATCTCGACTCTAATACCTATAAGAGTTTTTAATAATAATTTACAAAGTTACACTGCTAACGGCAGCAAAGTGGTTAAATCGGAGCAACGTGTTGTAATGACGATGTGTGGCATGTATGTAATTGTATTGTGTCTGTATTTGCCAGCAAAAAATACACATTAGTCTACAGCCAATGAAAATTCCACCTTCTTTTATATTATACAATTACTGCATGTCCCTGGCTAATTGTCTATTGACTTCTTCTACTCAGATCATCCTATGTTTTAAATGCCATACCACGATTTTTGTTTATTTTACCAGATTGTATATTGCGAGACATTTTAGCCAGCATGGTCTTCTGAAAGCTCTAATCTCATGGGATCATTCCACAGTTGCCTAGCTACAATGCCTAGTGTGATTATATTACGTCAATGACATTACATGTTTTAGGACTCAACAATATTTAGACTGCGCTGAACGCTTTTCTAAATTAAAAGCTAATAAGTTTAAAGTAATGTGGTTACAGATATTATATTCTTTCATCTAAGATGGAAGGTTCTTATTTGAATAGGTGCATATTTTTAGTTATTAAAATGAAACTATGAACTTGAACACTGGCTCTTTGTACTCAGAATGCAATGCTTTACAGCAGTTGGACTACATACAATTAAAACAGGAAGTATTTTGACTTACGGAGGAAGGGGCTACAAGATTGTATTGCTATTGTTTATTCGTGCACTGCCTTTCCTACAAGTCAGCACAGCCCACCTTTTAACATTTGCCACAATCCAATTACTGTTACATACATTGATTACACACGGTCGACTCACATTATTTTAACCACCTCCTACATTTGACGTCGACAGCGCATAGCCCATGAAGTACATTGGGTGTCATGCGCTGGCTTGGTGGGTATATAAAGAGCGCAATAGGCCGTCTGCACACATATCATTGCTGTCATAGGTAAAAGGGGCGAATTATCTGAGCTGCAAAAAGGGATGATTATCGGCTTTCGGGCCAAGGGTGGCAGTATTTCTGAAACAGCACAGTTTGTGAACTGTTCGCATGCTGCTGTGGTGAAGGTGTATCATGACTGGACAAATGGCACCATTGCAAATAACCGATGTGGAAACTGCGGAGCACCACATGCCATTAATGTGAGAGGTGAATGTCAGCTACGAAGGTGTGTGAGGGGCGACCAACACGCTACGGTGGAGCAGCTCACCATCAAAATGAACCTGGGGCTACTAGACGTGTGTCTGAAATGACAGTTCATCCCATCTAGCTGCTGTCCGTGCTGCACACGGTGGTTACTCTGGCTATTAGCTGGTGGTCATAATAATGTGACTCGACCATGTAGAAGGCTAATAAAGAAATGATCAGGTTTTCATTTACTTTAGACACATGCCCTATTTATATTCAAAACACATGCTGAAAATTGAACAAGTGTGGTGGTACTGTGCATTTGGGGGGGGGGGGGGGTGTATCAAACCTTTGGGAGAGATAAAGTGAAGTTGTCCATAGCAACTAATCAGCTCTGTAATTTTATAGACTGTGCTTCATAAATAATAGCTAGATGCTAATTTGTTGACATGGCCAACTTCTCTACTTTATATACTGATGTAGTGATGACCCTAAAATACTTTTGGGAACGGATCTTGAGGTAATCAGCCCTGTGCTGCACATACCCAGTACTGAGACATACGCAACTCTACATCTCATCTCCATTTGCGGCTTTAGGTAATAAGGTTGACAGTCAATAGGTTGACACCAAATGATTGACATGCATATGGTCGACATGTACAAAAGGGCAACATGACAATGGTCGACACATTAAAAGGCCGACATGAGGTTTTTTTTACATTTATTTTCATTTTCAGGACTTTTTCATACTTTAACCTCCACGTGGTCTACAATTGGGAATAGTAACCTTGCCCGAAGCATGGCAAGTGAAGCGAGCCATGCGAGGTGACGCGGTGCACTAATTGGGGGGTCCACATGCTGAAAAGAACATAATATGGAAGAAACCTTTAAAAATCAAGTCAACCTTTTCATGTGTCGACCATTTCCATGTCGACCTTTCATCCCTGTTGACCCTTTCACCATGTCGAACATTTGGTGTTGACTTAGACATTATCGACTTTTTGGACTGTCGACACATTGATCCATAACCGGGCAAAGCTGGGCAGTGACAGGACAGGTAATTCACAAACAGGTTAAAATTTAGAAAGGGCTTGTCATGGTTGTGTTGACTGAACTGCAGGTTATGCAAGGATGTATATAAGCAAATATATTCCTGATTTTCTATGGATCTCTGGCACCAAGGATAGAGCTGCTGCAAGTGCACACTGATAATGATGACATCGGTGAAACCACGCTTATGTATGGGAGTGCGGTGGTGCATTGATATGTACAAATTGCAATACCCATAAATAATCATTCTATGCATGCAATGCGGTGCAATTGCGGCCGACTTGCATTCAATTTTTTAATCGGCTTCAATGCCTTCAAGGAATATTTTTGATATTTCAAATGAAAATTACAATACAAATGACAAATATACTTCTCGAGTGTTTATTGCTATAATGTTTAGGCCCTCTTACTTGCGATTAGCTCTCAGAGAGTTAAACCTATTCTTCAGGTCAGAGAACAATGTCATTTTCTCATTGTTCTCCGACCTAAATACAAGAAACTAACTTTCAAAAGGTGGAAAGAAAACCTTTAATGCTGATCCAAAACCAGTCAAATTGACTTGTATATTATCTGTATGAAGCATTTACTGTTGCAGCAAAATAATCTTTTTTGACTTTTTTAGAATTAACTACTATATGGCTTAAACTTTGGTCAACTGATACCATAGGTAACTTCAATAAAGGTGTTAAAGCCCATAGAAATCGATTATTTGCTGTTAATTGTAAACTGCACCAGAGAGACGTCTATTACATAGGTCTGCAAACTCGGTCCTCATTACCCCACACAGTGCATGTTTTGCAGGTAACCCAGCAGGTGCACAGGTGTATTAATTACTCACAGACACATTTTAAAAGGTCCACAGGTGGAGTTAATTTTTTCACTTGTGATTCTGTGAGGAGTCCTGCAAAACATGCACTGTGTGGCGTAATGAGGACCGAGTTTGCAGACCTATGGTCTATTTTCTTGGGATCATAGAGAACAAACAGCGAGTCAGATTTCCTGTGACGAGCTGTCCACTTCATGTAGTTCTTCAAAGCCCTCACAACACCCAAGAACTTTGAGGTAGAAGAGGTGTCAGTAAGCAGCGGAACCACAATAGGTTGGTTGATATGAAACGCAGACACCAGCTTAGGAAGAAATTGCTGACGAGTTCTGAATTCAGCTCTATCTTCATGAAAAATCAAATAGGGGCTATTGCGATACAACGCCGGCAGTTCGGACACACGCCTTGCAGAAGCTAAGGCCAATAGTGTAACGGTCTTCCACATAAGAAACTTTACGTCAACCCCCTGTAAAGGCTCAAACCATTCCGATTGTAGGAACTGTTCAGATCCCAAGGTGCAGTGGGAGGCACAAAGGGCGGTTGGATGTGCAGAACCCCTTTCAAGAATGTCTGAACCTCAGGGAGGGAAGCCAATTGTTTCTGGAAGAAAATGGATAAGGCCGAAATTTGGACCTTCAAGGAGCCCAAACTTAGGTCCACATCCACACCCGACTGTAGAAAAAGGAGAAAACGTCCCAGTTAAAATTCCACTGCAGGAAATTTTCTGTTTTCACACAACAAGACATATTTTTTCCAAATACGGTGGTAATGTTTAGACGTTACCCCTTTCTGGGCTTGGATCAGGGTTGGAATAACCCTGTCCAGAATACCTTTCCGGGCTAGAATCTGACGCTCAACTTCCATGCCGTCAAGCGTAGCTGCGGTAAGTCGTGATAGACAAACAGCCCCTGTTGTAGAAGATACTCTCGATGAGGCAGAGGCTACGGGTCCTCCAGGAGCATCTCCAGTAGATCTGCGTACCAGGCCCTTCTTGGCCAATCCGGAGCAATGAGAATTGCTTGAACCTTTTCATCCTTTTTATTCTTTTGAGAAATCTTGGGATCAGTGGAAGAGGTGGAAACACATAAACCATTTGGTAGACCCATGGAGTCACCAAAGCGTCCACCGCCACTGCTTGTGGGTCCCTCGACCTGGAACAATACCACTTTAGCTTCTTGTTGAGACGAGAGGCCATCATGTCTATGTGTGGAATTCCCCACAACGTGTTAAGGACTCGAACACCAGCGGGTGAAGGCCCCACTCTCCCGGGTGGAGGTCATGTCTGCTGAGGAAGTCCACTTCCCAGTTGTCTACTCCCGGAATGAAGATTGCTGACAGCACCACTACGTGTTGTTCTGCCCAGAGGAGAATTCTTGTTACCTCTGGCATTGCTGCTCTGCTCTTCGTTCCGCCCTGTCGGTTTATGTACGTTACTGCCGTCACATTGTCCGACTGAACCTGAATGGCGTGATTTCGAAGAAGATGCGATGCAAGTAGCAGGGCGTTGTATATGGCCCTTAGTTCCAGAATGTTGTTCGGAAGAATGGTTTCTGGAACTGTTCCCCCTGGGTGACTGCTCCCCAACCTCTGAGGCTTGCGTCTGTGGTTAGCAGAACCCAATTTTGAATCCTGAACCTTTGACCCTCAGTCAGGTGAGAAGTCAGAAGCCACCACAGAAGACAAATCCTGGCTTTTGTTGACAGACGTATCCTCTGGTGCATGCAAAGATGTGATCCGGACCATTTGTCCAGCAGATCCAGCTGGAAGGGCCTCGCATGAAACCTTCCATACTGCAGAGCCTCGTAAGAGGCGGTCATCTTCTCCAGAAGGCAAATGCATAGATGCACCGATATCCAGGCTGGTATTAGGACATCCCGCACCAACGACTGGATTACCAATGCCTTTTCCAATGGAAGAAATACATTCTGTTCCTCCGTATCCAGGATCATCCCCAGAAACGGAAGCCTCCGTGTTGGTTCCAGGTGGGATTTTGGTAGGTTCAGAATCCATTGTGATCCTGAAGTAGTTGGTTTGAGAGGGCAATGCTGTCCAACAACCTCTCCCTGGAAGGCGCTTTTATCAGCAGGTCGTCCAGGTATGGTATTATGTTCACTCCCTGCTTGTGAAGGAGAAACATCATCTCTGCCATTACCTTGGTGAATACCCTCGGTGCCGTGGAGAGGAAAAATGGCAGGGACTGAAACTGGTAGTGACAGTCCTGTAGTGCAAACCTTAGATAAGCCTGATGATGCGGCCAAATCGGAATATGAAGGTACGCATCCTTGATGTCCAGAGACACCAGGAATTCCCCCTCCTCCAGACTTGAGATCACCGCTCTCAGGGACTCCATCTTGAACTTGAACACCCTTAAATACAGGTTCAGTGATTTGAGGTTTAAAACGGGCTTTAATGAACCATCCGGTTTCAGTACCACAAACAGGTTGGAGTAATAACCCTTGTTTTGTAGTTGAAGTGGAACTGGGACAATGACCTAAGTCTGTACCAGTTTTTCAATTGATGCCTGTAAAGTCATATTTGCTTCCGGAGAAGCTGGAAAGACTGATTTTAAGAATCTGTGAGGTGGGAGTTCCCAAACGTGACTGAAATAACGTAACTGAACTCCCACCTGCCTGTCTACAAGGCAGTACGGACCACCGTCATGCTGAAGGCTTTGTGGAAGCAGCCCCGGAGGTCTGTTCCTGAGAACCCGCAGCTGCTGTTTTACCGGGTTTACCTCTATTACCTTTGGAGGCTGTAGAAGAACCTTTGGATTTGCTTTTGAATTTCGCTGGCCGAAAGTCCTGCAGATTTGGAGCAGAGTCGTTTTTCCTAGCTGGGGGTGCTGCGGAAGGAAGGTACGTAGACTTACCCGCCGTAGCCTTGGATATCCACTTATCCAGTTCATCTCCAAAAAGGGCCTCACCTGTGAATGGTTGGATTTCCACGCCTTTTCTGGAATCCGCATCTGCAGTCCACTGGCCAAGCCACTGCGTGCTGACACTGCCATGGCAGTGGTGCGTGCATTGAGCAAACCAATTTCCTTTATGGCTTCCACCATAAAGTTAGCAGAGTCTTGAATATGCTGCAGGAGTAAAACTATCTCCCCTCTGGGTAAGGTATCCAATCCGTCAATTAGGTTACCTGACCCCTTTGCAATGGCTTTAGTGATGCATGCCCAAGCAATAGTGGGTCTCTGGGCCACCCCAGCAGCAGTGTAAAACGATTTGAGAGTGTTATCAACCTTGCGGTCAGCTGTGTACTTTAAGGATGCTGCCCCAGGAACAGGTAAGTCTATCTTACGTGACAACCAAGATACCGATGCGTCCACAATCGGTGGGTTTTCCCATTTCTATCTTCCAGAGGAAAGGGAAAGGATGTAATTAACCTTTTAGGGATCTGACATTTTTTTGTCAGGGTTAGCCCAAGTTTCTTCAAATGGGGCATTCAGTTCCTTTGATGCAGAAAAAGTAGCTGAGGATTTCTTTTTTACTTTAAAATAAGATTCCTCCTCTACCTCCGTCATCTTGACAGGAATGTGCAGGACATTTCCTCTATCAGGGCCTGTATTCCTTGTGACAGGACCGCATCCCCCCCACTCGCATCCACTTCACACTTCTCTGGAACTGATATATCGTCATCAGTATCATCCTGCATGAGCTGGGCCAGAGTACGCTTTTGTGGGCAAATGGCGGGGGTTTGAGACGCTGGTATGGGAACTGAATCTCTATTCATCAGGTCATCCATAGACTGTCTTAAGAATTGCATCTATTTCTCATTATGGGATAATTTAGTAGAAATATTAGATATCATCCCTTTAATGGAAGCTAACCATGGGGGCTCTGACCCACTAGCCTGAGAATGTGCACTATCCTGAGTACAGGGTAGTGAGTCTCCAGGGGAGGAAAGACACTCAGCTGTGCAGGAAAACAGTCCCTTGACATGGTAACGTGAAGGGACACACACACACCCACAGACAGAAGGTGAAAACACAGTTTAACCAACACAGAGCCCTCAGGGAGACACAGCAATTGGAGCCAGCCACACAGTGCCCTTGTAGCCAAGTAAAACTTATCTGGGTCGCCACACTAAGTCCCTTAATAGGGCTTAGTATACTACAAAACTCCCCCCCCCCCCCTTCTAAGACCCCCTGGTAGCGCTGAGGAGACGTGGAGTCTCCGTGGAGGAGCTGCGTTTCCCTGTGATTCCTGTCAGTGTAAGCTGCAGAGGGAACATGGCGCTGGTGAGCTGCTGGATCCGCTCATAGTGAAGCCCCGCCCCTTAATGGCGCTCGGCTTCCCGCTTTTTTATACTGGCCTGAGGTAATTTTTATGCCTAACAGAGAGTTAAAACCCTTGTTAAGTATGATAGCATTGGTGGCTCAGCACGCCCTTCACAGCGGGACACACGTTTGTGTGTGTCCTCTGAGCCCCCTGGAGTGCAGTCTGCACTCAGAGCTGCGCTCCTACCCTTGTGCCGCCATTCCTGCCGGCGACCCACTAACCGGGATGCCGGCGCTGTACTCACCACTCTTCTATCTTCTGTCTCTGTTAGGGGTGGCAGCGTGCTGCGGGAGGGTACGCTCGCCGTGGTGGGGCTTGCGAATGACTCCCTCAGGAGCTCATTGTCCTGTCAGCGGACCATTAACTCTTTAGGAAGTTGGGCCGATCTCCCCCCTAAGTCCCACGAAGCAGGCAGTCTGGTGCAAATCAGATCTGCCTGAAAACAGAAAATAAATGCAGAAAACTCTTCAGGAGCTTCTCTAAGCGTGACCGGCTCCTCCAGGCACATTTTCTAAACTGAGTCTGGTAGGAGGGGCATAGAGGGAGGAGCCAATGCACACTACTGATTTCTTAAAGTTCCCAAGGCTCCTAGTCGACCCGTCTATACCCCATGGTACTAATGTGGACCCCAGTATCCTCTAGGACGTAAGAGAAATAGGGTTATCACTGCACAGATATAAGCAACACATATGGTTTTAAACAGAGAAGACAAGAAGGGGCTCATGCGCAGTATTCGTATGTGCCGACCCTCCCACTCCCCCTCTCACACTGGCCAGAGCTATGCAAATATGGCACAGGTACCATTTTCCTGGTGATTTCTGTACCCACAGACGGAGAGGTTAGTACCCACGGGCGGAGAGGTTAGTATGTTCTATGGACACAGTGGCCCATGTGCACCGCATTACCTGCAACCATTATACTCAGAGCCGGCGCCACCACTAGGCAGCTTTAGGCAGCTGCCTATGGGCGGCGGCCACTGGAGGGCAGCAGGTCACGCTGCTGATAAATGCTTCCCCGACCCTTGGTTCTTTTGCTCAGTTCCTCCTCTTCCTTAAGAGGAGGAATATTTTGAGCGTTACCGGAGACGCGCAGAGGAGCAGAAGAACTGTACGTACCACTAGCCGGCAGCACGCTGCTTACTCTATGTGCATAGAGTATTAGAGCCGCTGCCGATGGGTTACACTCACACTGACAGCGCTGGCGGGCAGCTGATAACAGTTGTGCGGCCGCGGCATCCTCGCAGCGCTGACAGTGTGAGTGTAACCCATCAGCAGCGGCTCTAATACTCTATGCATATAGAGTAAGCAGCGTGCTGCCGGCTATTGTTACAGTTCTTCTGCTCCTCTCCGCGCAGACATATTCCCGTAGATAGAGACCATGGTTTTAAAACACAATTGTACAGCATTATCTGGGTGTCACCTGGAAAACGCATTGTGCCTCAGACAAACTGAACCATATTAGACCACTGGCGTAACTAAGGGGCCACAGCCACTGATTGTTTTGGGAAGGACATGGAGGGCACAGTGCGCGCCTCTCCAGTGTGTCCCTCCTGGGTCGCCGGCGGCAGTGGCATGTCTGTTAAATTAAGTGCCCATTCGTGAGCTCTGATTGGCTCACGAACCGGCACTTCATTTGACAGACACGCCGCTGCTGCCGGAGACCCAGGAGGGACACACTGGAGAGGCGCGCACTGTGCCCTCCGTGTCCTTCCCAAAATGCACAGCAGTGGTGGAGCCCGGGAGGGGGGAGAGGGGGGATGTTTGGCACTGGGGGTTTGCACCTGGCACTGGGGGGGCATGTTTGGCACTGGGGGGCATGTATGGCACTGTGGGTTTGTACCTGGCACTGGGGGGGCATGTTTGTCACTGGGGGTTTGTACCTGGCACTGGGGGGGCATGTTTGGCACTGGGGGGCATGTATGGCACTGTGGGTTTGTACCTGGCACTGGGGGGGCATGTTTGTCACTGGGGGTTTGTACCTGGCACTGGGGGGGCATGTTTTGCACTGGGGGGCATGTATGGCACTGTGGGTTTGTACCTGGCACTGGGGGGGCATGTTTGTCACTGGGGGTTTGTACCTGGCACTGGGGGGGCATGTTTGGCACTGGGGGGCATGTATGGCACTGTGGGTTTGTACCTGGCACTGGGGGGGCATGTTTGTCACTGGGGGTTTGTACCTGGCACTGGGGGGGCATGTTTGGCACTGGGGGTATATGTGTACCTGGTACTGGGGGTGCATGTTTGGCACTGGGGGTATATGTGTACCTGGCACTGGGGGGGGGGCATATTTGGCACTGGGAGTATATGTGTACCAGGCACTGGGGGAGCATATTTGGCACTGGGGGTATGTGTGTAGCTGGCACTGGGGGGGCATATGGGGCACTGGGGGCATATGTGTATCTGGCACTGTGGGGGAATATCTGGCACTAGGGGCATATGTGGCACTGGGACCACAGGCCTAGCAACAAGCATTACCCCCTGGTTACAAGCACAACACCCAGCTCATGAAATCCCTGGCAACAAGCATTACCCCCTAGCAATGAACATGACACCCAGTGCATGAAACCCCAGGCAGCGAATATTACCCCCTGGAAACAAGCTTGAAACCCAGCACATGATACCTCTGGCAACAAGCATAACACCTATCACATGAAACCTCTGGCAATGAGCATGACACCCTGAGCATGAAAACTCCTAGCACCATGCATGGAACCAAGAGCATGAAACCCCTGGCAATGAGCAGGTAACTTAAAAGTAATTAGAAGCCTTACTGTAGGACTTAATGTGTAATGGGCATTGTGGTGTGTGGCATAATGTATCACGGACATTGCGGTGTGTGTCATAATGTGTCACAGGCATTGTGGTATGTGGTATAATGTCTCAGGGGCATTGCAGTGTGTGGCATAATGTATAATGGGCATTGCGGTGTGTGGCATAGGGTATAACGGCATTGCAGTATGTGACACAGGCATTACGGTGTGTGGTATACTATATCGCAGGCATTGTGGTATGTGATATAATGTCTCAGGGTCATTGCAGTGTGTGGCATAATGTATCACGGACATTGCAGTGTGTGTTATAATGTGTCACAGGCATGACGGTGTGTGGTATACTATATCACGGGCATTGTGGTATGTGGTATAATGTCTCAAGGGCATTGCAGTGTGTGGCATAATGTATAACGGGCATTGCGGTGTGTGGCATAATGTATACTGGGCATTACTATAAGGAGGAAAAATGACAAATAATGTAAGGGGCATGAATCAGGATTATTTTTTTTCCTGTGGCGGCCAACGTCTGGGCGTGCAGGTTGCAAAACTGGGGTATAAGGTAGTCTTTTCCTGCAGCGCCACGCCCCTTTATGCAAAGCCACGCCCATTTCAGCAAGGCCACACCCCTCTTTTGCTGCGCGTGCCTTAGGCGCATGCAAATTCATCACTTTGCTAGCACCAAGTTTGGGGGGGGGGAGGTGGGGGGCGCCAGAGAATGTTTTGGCTTGGGGGAGAAAAATTTCTAGATACGCCACTGTATTAGACTATTCACTGCTCCTGCTATGACAGAACAACCATGTGCAGGATGGGTCTGGGACTCCAGGTCGACAACAAAAAGGTCGACACACCTTAGGTCGACGCCAATTGGTCGACACACCTTAGGTCGACGTGGACAAAAGGTCGACAGGAACAAGGTCGACATGGAAAAAGGTCGACATGAGTTTTTTATGTTTTTTTGATGTCGTTTTCTTCGTAGAGTGACCGGGAACCCCAATTAGTGCACCGCGTCCCCTCGCATGGCTCGCTTCGCTCGCCATGCTTCGGGCATGGTGCCTTCGCTCCACTCCGCTTCGCTCGGCACAGATTACCGTTCCAATCGTAGTCCACGTGGATCGTTAAGTATGAAAAGGTTCCAAAAAAGAAAAAAATTGTGAAAAACTTATGTCGACCTTTTTCCATGTCGACCTTGTTCCTGTCAACCTTTTGTCCATGTCGACATAATGTGTATCGACCAATTGGCGTCGACCTAAGGTGTGTCGACTTTTGTTGTCGACCTGGAGTCCGGATACCGTGCAGGATCTGAGTAGTTAATTCCAGTACAGCTATAATGATACACTTTCCCTGTGTAATGTAACTGCGTAGCACATATAAGCTGTAGTAAGCACTTGTGGAATATTACTTTCGCTGTTACTGATCTCTGCCCAGGGTCTCTCTCCAACCTGCCCCTCTTCCACTTCTCTCTCCCCTCTCCATATGTTTCAGTCATTGTAAAACAACCTTACTCTGAAAAAGACTAGCGTCTGTCTTCACTTATTCAGATGGCAAGAGCATGTAATGGATCTAGCTGCACAGTAAAGCACTGAGGGTGATGACAGATGCCCAGAATTCAGGGGTGTGTCTACAATGAGGCAACCTGAGGCAGTTGTCACAGACCGCAAACTATAATAGAAAAATTAGGGTAATTCATTTAAAAATGACAGTTTTTATAAAGTAATAATGTACATGTGTGGTATAGTATTTAGCTCATTGGCAAATTTAATAATATTTAAAAATAACAACAGTTGCGTATTAAAGTGAAAATTACTGATATGCAAATGTCTTGGTAGTTATGACTACCATAGGACACAGTGATACTAACCCATATGCTGCCGGCATTTAACATTACTTACTCCTCCAGCGACATACCACAGTGTCCCCATCCTTATCCGAGTCCTCTGATGTGTTGCCGACAGCCTAACGCTGCCACAACATGTTAACAAACAATGGGGCAGATGTATTAAGCCTGGAGAAGGGATAAAGCAGTGATAAGCTCAAGGTGATAACGCACCAGCCAATCATTACGGACTTGAATAATGACAGGAGCTGACTGGCTGGTGCGTTATCACCTTGCACTTATCACTGCTTTATCACTTCTCCAGGCTTACTACATCTGCCCCAATGTGCATGTGCAACAGTTGTCTATGCATGCACATTGTGCTACTACCTGCCGGGGACTCAGCAAAGCAAGGAATGCTAAGCTTACTGCTGTTTTCTAAATTCATAATGGAGGACAAAACCTCTTTAGTGAGTGTTATGGGGTTATGTCTCATCCTCAAATGGAGCCCTTAGTAAAAGGTATCAGAAAACTGCCATGACAGTAACTGCTTCAGACAACAGAATGGCTAAGTCCAGCCCTGCTAAAATGTGCCCTATATATTGATTTGACCAGTTAGAATATTAAAATGTGTCTTAAAATAGTTTGTGGTTTATTGAGGATATTAGGTACAGTCGTTCTTACTGTGCTACAACGGTTATAGCTTGAAGCTGAGTGGGATTGTAGCAGTTTACCAGCTGATGTCTGTACATGTAATTGGTAGCATTTTAGGGTTGCAGGAAAAGCAGTAAAGGCAGGTAATGGCAGGATCTCTTTGCAGCTAAGCGGGAGACATCCATCTCCCACTACTGTATGCCATTCTACACAGTAACAAGATGGCACCGCACATGCACAGTACTATCTTTGGTGTCCATTTTGATTAGGGAATAAAGCTTTTCTGGAGGAACCATCTTGGAGTATGCATAGTAGCACACTCTCATACCAATACCCACCCTCGCAACAAGCTTCTCCATGTTACACAAACATTCAAATAAAGTTTTCTCTTAGCAACCTGTAAGAAAGGTGAGGTTAAACACATGAAAATACATCATACCAAAGTTACTTTTGTTTGGTCTTCTTGGTAGGTACATCAGCAAGATTCCTATCACTGACAGCATGGACTATGGCAACAGTCACTCAACTTACAAACTTTGGACTACTGTCACGATTCTTTATAACTTTTTCACTTTAAATCTTTCAAAGTCTCTTTTCCTACATTGGATTTCCACTCACATCACCCTGTTTTTTGGCTTCTGTATATTTAAATGTTTTCAAATTCCTCACCATACCTCAAGGTAATTTTCCGATGTGTGATCTAACAGAAGATCTTTTCTGTGGTTCAAATACCACGCTGGTAGTCTCAGGTTCAGATATTTCTATAGCTACTGGCATGTCCAGTGACATATATTTTTTCTGCATGTAAAAGTCCAGCTTTTCTGTAACTTGTGCTACTTCTTTGAATATAACATCTCTGGACAACTTTTCTGATATTTGAATCTGTAGACTTTACTTCCATGGCAATAGCAAGCATGATGCACTTTACTGATTTTTAATCCATCTTGCGTCTCCTTTATTTTGTTATATGAACATTGGCAGTACTTTCAAAGACTTTGGGGTGTTTCACATGGTTTTCTCTTTGACCACAATTCAGCAGGTATTATATATTTTAAGGCAACTGTAGGAGAAAGGGTTTTTTTTTATAAACTACTGCGGACACAGCCTCTGCCCAAAACTACTTGTCTAGGCCTGCATCCTTCAGCATACATCTTGCTTTCCCCACTAGTGTATGGCTTGACTGTTTACTTTATAAGTTTGTTCATAACAATGGTCAATTGATGCTCTATTCCATATTTTCTCTAGAATAGTTCCACCTCTCTGTTGGGATATTCTTCACCATTTTCAGATCTCAGGGTCTTGAGACCATAGCCTGTTTGATTTTTACAAGTCTCTTGTAATCTGCAATCTTTTTCACCACTTCAGATTTCTCTCTGATTAAGTACACTTGAGTCATTCTTGTGAAGTCATCTATGAACATCCCACAGTATCTGTATCCACTGGCAGACATTACCTCCATTGGACCACACACATTTGAATGTATTATCTCAAGTGGCTTTGTAGCTCTGCTTGTTGACTATGGTTATGACCAATGACTCTATCTCCCTAATATGCAGCTCTCACATATGGGTCCCTCTGAGCTAGACACTGACATTCCCTCCCTTTGATGCTTACGTTCAGGATTCTGGTGGTCTGGATTCTGGCGTCCGCATTCTGACAGGTGTCAGGATTCCGGCACCAATCGCCTGACCACCAGCATCTCATACGCTGGGATGCAAGCTATATCCCTTAGAAACACATACACTCACAAGCAGAGGAGATAAGCCACTTGCCATATTTATTAATATAAAGACCTAGTAACCTATGACTAGACATTTTGTGACTAGTTGGTGCTGTTTGTAAATCAGTTCTCATAACAACAATTATGAAAAAAGGAAATTGAGAGGGTATGACTGTAAGATTTTGTGTGGTAAGTGGGGGAAAAAGCAGGGTGTAAATAGCATAATATAATGCAATAGAAATTAGAGATGAGCCGTTTGGATTTTAGGAAATCTGAATGTACAGTACCTGAACTTCCAGGATCCGCGTAAATCCTATCCCTGGCTCGGGTTTTCCCACCAGGCTTGGATTCCAAATCGAGGCAAAATGTCATCCAGCAGTGGATTCTTGCGGCACCGGTAAATCTGTGACATTTCACGCCAGTCATGCTGCTGTGTGCTGCACTCTGCTCTGCTGTGTCCATCCATCTCAGGGCTGTGCGGTGTCCATTTAAGTGGTTGTGTGGTGTCAATCTAAGTCACTGTACAGTGTCCATCCAAGTTATTGTGCAGTGTCCATCCAAGTTATTGTGCAGTGTCCATCCAAGTTACTGTGCAGTATCCATATAAGAGGCTGTGCAGTGCCCATCTAAGTGGCTATGTAGTGTCCAACTACTACCAGTGTCTGTGCGGTATCCATTCACAAGTGACTGTGCTGTGTCCATCTAAGTGGCTCTGTAGTGTCCATCTAAGTGGCTCTGTAGTGTCCATCTAAGTGGTTCTGTAGTGTCCATCTACTACCAGTGTCTGTGCTGGTATCCATCCACAAGTGGCTGTGCTGTGTCCATCTAAGTGGCTGTGCTGTGTCTATTCACAAGCTGTGTTCAGTACCCTTAGTCTAATTCTATCACACAGTGGTGCTGCACTGACTCCGGAGTCCCCACCCACAGGGTTCACATAAGCAGTGTGACTCCATATTGTTTATCAGTTGCAAAAAAGATAAAATTAAAAAGGTAAAAATGTAAAAAAGTTATTCAAAAAAGTAAAAAAAAAATTGTTTGTACTGATCTGTGCACTGCACCACAGTATGCTGTACCCCAGTGCACTTTGTTCAATTCACATACATAAAAAAATGGTCTGACTCCATGCAGTGTGAGCCAACTGGCAATTAAAAAAAAAATCTATTATTGTATAATTTATTTGTACTGTACTGTGCACTCTTACCTACGCCTGTATGCTCTGTACCCCAGTAAAAAAAAAAAAGTAAAGAAAAGAGAAAAAATATTGACATCTGGTTGGGTCTAAAAGAATTGCCTAAAATTAGTGACACCTCAACTGTAACTTCATCTGATACAGTCACCATCAAAAGAATGCTGAGGGATTATTTTTATGACACTGTACAAATATGCATGTCACAGACTGACTTTGACTACTCAAAGGAAATAAAGGCAATTTGGGGCCTTTGTACATATTGGATTTGCTTTACTTCAGATGCCCACCTTCCAGTGTGTATTCAGAAAGAGTTTATAGCACAGTCGGAAACCTTATCAGTGATCTGCATAGGAGGCTACTTCCTCAAAATGTGGAAAAGATGATATTCATCAAAATTAACTACAAATTCTACAAGGAAATGAGGAAGACCTTTACTAGCAATTACACCAAAGCACAGAGACTTCTGTAATGGTGGATTCCAGCAGGGATAAATTGATATTCGGTGAAGATAATGTAAACACCGATGAGGGTGAGGATGGTACTGATGATGACATCTTGCCACATCAGATCTGTTACCTTAGCTGCTTTAAGCTCATTGGTAGTTTATTTTGTGTGGGCCCAAACAAACTGAGCACTTCAGCCACAAAAGTGTCAGTCCCTGTCACTGAAGTGCTTGGTTTATTAGACTGTGCAAGTCCTTTTTAATATCCAACATTAGGGTGGTTGTGAAGGCCCAAGGACAACACTTACACCACTTTTCATTTCTGCCACTGATGTTTGGCAGTGTTTCATAGGTATGCTATAAATTGCTGTGTGTCACGATCCGGGTATCTGGACGCCATTACTTACCCTTCAGATGCCTCCTAAGGCTGGCTCAGCGTTCCAGGACCGGATCCCATCTGTTATACTGATGTCCACATTCCTGCCTCCTCTCTTGCCACTCTGAGACGCGGTCACCGCAACGCCTGTTACATCCGGAATGGCGTCTCCCGCGGCCTCCGCCGCTGTTCCTGAGTTTCTACATGCAGAATGTCAGAGTGGTGATTACGTCAGCCGCGGCCTCCGCTGTGCCCGCGTGGTTAAATGTGCACTTATCAGTCTGGCGTCTCCTGTGGCCGGCGCCGCCATTACTGTTTTAATTCCCACATGGATTACAAACCAAACTTCCCTCCAAGTGTCTGCATGGGCGCAGCCATCTTGGATTCTGTCATCTGTTCATTTCCACCAATCTGCTGTCTGCATTGTTAATCTGCATAATTGCCTAGCCAATCCCTTCCTTGCTGCAGGTATAAGTAATCTGTGCCTGAGCAAGGAAGGCGTCAGTGCTTTGGTTGTCAAACCTAGTTCCAGTTTGTCTCTCTCCTGTGGTTGTTTTCCAGGTTCCAGCTCCTATCTCCACACTTCCACTAAAGAGACCCGCACCAGCATTTCCACCTGCGGTGTAGCCTGACTCTCCTATCCATTTGGATTCATCTGCTTCCAGCTATAGATCCACCTGCTTACAGCAATCAGCTTCCAGCAGAGATCAGCTCTTCTTGAAGTGCCGGTACCCTTTTCTACAGATTACCATTTATCACCGGTATTATTATTTCACCGCTCTCAAGCTCCATATATCATTTCATATTTCATCGCTCTCAAGCTACATTTATTATTTAACTGGTTCCAGCCAGTATCCACTCCGTGCCAACATCAGTCTGGTTCCAGCCAGTATCCACAGCAGCCGTTTTATCCACAGCAGCCCAGCTCTTCCTGGAACACCAGCTGGTACGATCCTGGGCTATCTCCATTGCTACAGTCGGGCCTGGTAAGGACTTTCCAACTAGAAGATTATAAGAACTATCTCATACTACCAGAGCCCTGTGGCCCTTGCCACCCTGTAGTACCCAGGAACTGTATTATTTCCCTGCTGAGTTTTATGTTTTCTTATTTGCTGCTGTGTTACGGAGTATGTCATAATAAACATCATTGACTTTTATCCTGGTTGTCGTGGTCACGCCTTCGGGCAGTTATTCTACATGTTACTTACATGTCTAGGGGTCTGATACAACCTCCCAGGTTCCGTTACATCTCAGCCCCTACAACTGAGGCTGCCTCCCGTCAGCTCAGGCCCTCAGTTGTGACACTGTGTGTTTGTGCCGCTGCTCCGGCTATTTTCATACAGACAAGGGGGGGGGAGTTGCAAATCCCACCCCTACATTTCCCTTCAGCACACTAAAAATTACCTGTAACCATACCTGAACCTATCTGGTAATAGAAATTCAGAGAATTAGTTTACACATGTTTGCAAACACATGTTTAAACTGCTGAGCCACTTTCAAGGCTTCTCCGATGTCTGCAGTCCTAACACTACATGATAGCAGTGCCCACATAGGGCCATGTAATTTGTCACAGTAGACCTCATGATAAAGGCTATTACTAAAAACACATCCAGACAGAGAGCTAACTTACCCAGGAGCCACCTCCAGGATCTCCCATTGGCACTACAAGGAACAGCATGCCTTCCAAATACTGCTCCCATTCAATGCCTCTCGCACACAAGCAGACAAACATTGGTAGTTGCTCGGTCACTCCTAGAAATAATTATGTATCAGGTGCTGGAAAGGGGGAGGGGTCACAGACAAACAGACAGAGAGGGGTGGGGGGGTTGCAAATCCCACCCCTACATTTCCCTTCAGCACACTAAAAATTACCTGTGACCATATCTGAACCTATCTGGTAATAGAAATTCAGAGAATTAGTTTACACATGTTTGCAAACACATGTTTAAGCTGCTGAGCCACTTTCAAGGCTTCTCCGATGTCTGCAGTCCTAACACTACATGATAGCAGTGCCCACATTGGGCCATGTAATTTGTCACAGTAGGCCTCATGATAAAGGCTATTACTAAAAACACATCCAGACAGACAGCTAACTTACCCAGGAGCCACCCCCAGGATCTCCCATTGGCACTACAAGGAACAGCATGCCTTCCAAATACTGCTCCCATTCAATGCCTCTAGCACACAAGCAGACAAACATTGGTAGTTGCTCAGTCATTCCTGGAAATAATTATGTATCAGGTGCTGGAAAGGGGGAGGGGTCACAGACAAACAGACAGAGGGGGGGGGGTTGCAAATCCCACCCCTACATTTCCCTTCAGCACACTAAAAATTACCTGTAACCATACCTGAACCTTTCCTGTAATAGAAGTTCAGAGAATTAGTTTACACATGTTTGCAAACACATGTCTGGCTATTTTCAAGGCATGTTTCTACCCTCAGCTGCGATCATGTATGTAGTAAAACATGGCCCAAGCATCACCATGCCGTGGCCAGTCTGCACAACCATATACTCACTCAGGGAGTCGATGTTCCTCGTTTTTACACCGACTTTGCGGTGGCTCCAGTAGACATCTCTAATCTTTTCTGGATGGCTGCTTCACTTGCAATGATTAGCAAGTCCGTATGCTGAACAATTGCAGCCGTGTAGGCATGTGCATACAAACATGAATTAGACCCACAAACAGACCAGAATTTAACATCTAGGATACTGAAGACAGACAGGCAAAGACAGACAGGCAGGAAATTATACCACATGAGAATACTGATTTATTATAAGAACTACCTCATTCAACTGCCTGCCAACTGTTCATTGTCTCCTGTTCCTCATGGCTCACTGACTGGTTAGCTGTCCCCAGCAATAATACGGAATTTCCATTTCCCAGAATTGATGTGTAGCAGACAGACAGGGCGATGTATCAATCATTAGAGATAGACAGGGCTGGTGACAGGGGGAGGGGGGGCAAAGGGGACACCTGTACCGGGCCCCAAGGATCAGAGGGGCCCCAAGGATAAGCTGTTTGTCCAAATAGGGCAGCGAGATTTAGGTGGTGCGGGTTCAGCCTCAGAGTGACAGGAGCCTCTCACACACAGTGACTGTGCGGTGCGAGTGTGTGCCCGCTCTTACTGGTCCAGTCTGTAGCAGGCAGTTACGGGACATGGTAGCAGCTCTGCTGGCTAGAATTCCCATGCCCTGCGGTGGACTCTTCTAAAGGGATCTGCTGTGCAGTCTTTGGGTCTTTATACTGGGGAGTGCAGCGCAGGTGAGTCTCTCCCCAGGGTAAGAGTGCATTGGTGAGGGGATAGAGGGCTTTGGGATGGGATGTGGGTGCTGGGAATGCAGCATGGAGTCATTGGGGAGAGTCAGACTGTGGAATGTGTGGGAGGAAGTAGAGAGGGAAACAGACTTTGTGTGTGTTGGAGGACGTGAGATAAACACACATATATATATATGTTTATATATATATAAACTAGAGATGAGCGGGTTCGGTTCCTCGGAATCCGAACCCCCCCGAACTTCAGCCTTTTTACACGGGTCCGAGGCAGACTCGGATCTTCCCGCCTTGCTCGGTTAACCCGAGCGCGCCCGAACGTCATCATCCCGCTGTCGGATTCTCGCGAGGCTCGGATTCTATCGCGAGACTCGGATTCTATATAAGGAGCCACGCGTCGCCGCCATTTTCACACGTGCATTGAGATTGATAGGGAGAGGAAGTGGCTGGCGTCCTCTCCGTTAGAATAGATAGAGACACTTGAGTTGATTTACTACTAACTTAGTAATTTTAGGGAGCATTAGGAGTACTCAGAGTGCAGAGTTTTGCTGATAGTTACTAGTGACCACCACCAGTTTTATTTATTATTTAATATAATCCGTTCTCTGCCTGAAAAAAACCGATACACAGTCACATACCATATCTGTGCTCAGCCTCAGTGTGCTGCATGATAATATCATCTATGTATATCTGACTGTGCTGAGTGCTCACTGCTCACACAGCTGAATTGTGGGGGAGACTGGGGTGCAGTTATAGCAGGAGTACAGTGCACACTTTTGCTGCCAGTGTGACTGACCAGTGACCACCAGTATATTTTCTGCCAGAAAAAGTTAAACACTCCTGTGGTGTTTTTTTTTTTATTCTATAAACGCATTCTGCTGACAGTGTCCAGCAGGTCCGTCATTCATTATATTATATAAATATTTACCTGCAGTAGTGTTATATTTTTTTTGTTCATCTCTATCATCTTTATCATCTCTATATTAGCAGACGCAGTACGGTAGTCCACGGCTGTGGCTACCTCTGTGTCGTCAGTGCTCGTCCATAATTGTATACCTACCTGTGGTGGGGTTTTTTTTTCTATCTTCTTCATACTAGTAGTTTAGGAGTCTGCTGACAGTGTCCAGCAGGTCCGTCATTATATTATATATACCTGCAGTAGTGATATATATATATTTTTTATATCATTATCATCTCTATACTAGCAGACGCAGTACGGTAGTCCACGGCTGTAGCTACCTCTGTGTCGTCAGTGCTCGTCCATAATTGTATACCTACCTGTGGTGGGGTTTTTTTTTCTATCTTCTTCATACTAGTAGTTTAGGAGTCTGCTGACAGTGTCCAGCAGGTCCGTCATTATATTATATATACCTGCAGTAGTGATATATATATATTTTTTATATCATTATCATCTCTATACTAGCAGACGCAGTACGGTAGTCCACGGCTGTAGCTACCTCTGTGTCGTCAGTGCTCGTCCATAATTGTATACCTACCTGTGGTGGGTTTTTTTTTTCTATCTTCTACATACTAGTAGTTTAGGAGTCTGCTGACAGTGTCCAGCAGGTCCGTCATTATATTATATATACCTGCAGTAGTGATATATATATATTTTTTATATCATTATCATCTCTATACTAGCAGACGCAGTACGGTAGTCCACGGCTGTAGCTACCTCTGTGTTGTCAGTGCTCGTCCATAATTGTATACCTACCTGTGGTGGTTTTTTTTTTTCTATCTTCTTCATACTAGTAGTAGGAGTCTGCTGACAGTGTCCAGCAGGTCCGTCATTATATTATATATACCTGCAGTAGTGATATACATATATTTTTTATATCATTATCATCTCTATACTAGCAGACGCAGTACGGTAGTCCATGGCTGTAGCTACCTCTGTGTCGTCAGTGCTCGTCCATAATTGTATACCTACCTGTGGTGGGGTTTTTTTTTCTATCTTCTTCATACTAGTAGTAGGAGTCTGCTGACAGTGTCCAGCAGGTCCGTCATTATATTATATATACCTGCAGTAGTGATATATATATATTTTTTATATCATTATCATCTCTATACTAGCAGACGCAGTACGGTAGTCCACGGCTGTAGCTACCTCTGTGTCGTCAGTCACTCGTCATCCATAAGTATACTAGTATCCATCCATCTCCATTGTTTACCTGAGGTGCCTTTTAGTTGTGCCTATTAAAATATGGAGAACAAAAATGTTGAGGATGGAAGCACTCAGCCTCTCGCTAGAAAAATGAAAAGACTTAAGCTGGCAAAAGCACAGCAAAGAACTGTGCGTTCTTCGAAATCACAAATCCACAAGGAGAGTCCAATTGTGTCGGTTGCGATGCCTGACCTTCCCAACACTGGACGTGAAGAGCATGCGCCTTCCACCATTTGCACGCCCCCTGCAAGTGCTGGAAGGAGCACCCGCAGTCCAGTTCCTGATAGTCAGATTGAAGATGTCAGTGTTGAAGTACACCAGGATGAGGAGGATATGGGTGTTGCTGGCGCTGGGGAGGAAATTGACAAGGAGGATTCTGATGGTGAGGTGGTTTGTTTAAGTCAGGCACCCGGGGAGACACCTGTTGTCCGTGGGAGGAATATGGCCATTGACATGCCTGGTGAAAATACCAAAAAAATCATCTCTTCGGTGTGGAAGTATTTCAACAGAAATGCGGACAACAGGTGTCAAGCCGTGTGTTGCCTTTGTCAAGCTGTAATAAGTAGGGGTAAGGACGTTAACCACCTAGGAACATCCTCCCTTATACGTCACCTGCAGCGCATTCATCATAAGTCAGTGACAAGTTCAAAAACTTTGGGCGACAGCGGAAGCAGTCCACTGACCAGTAAATCCCTTCCTCTTGTAACCAAGCTCACGCAAACCACCCCACCAACTCCCTCAGTGTCAATTTCCTCCTTCCCCAGGAATGCCAATAGTCCTGCAGGCCATGTCACTGGCAATTCTGACGAGTCCTCTCCTGCCTGGGATTCCTCCGATGCATCCTTGCGTGTAATGCCTACTGCTGCTGGCGCTGCTGTTGTTGCTGCTGGGAGTCGATGGTCATCCCAGAGGGGAAGTCGTAAGACAACTTTTACTACTTCCACCAAGCAATTGACTGTCCAACAGTCCTTTGCGAGGAAGATGAAATATCACAGCAGTCATCCTGCTGCAAAGCGGATAACTGAGGCCTTGGCATCCTGGGTGGTGAGAAACGTGGTTCCGGTATCCATCATTACTGCAGAGCCAACTATAGACTTGTTTGAGGTACTGTGTCCCCGGTACCAAATACCATCTAGGTTCCATTTCTCTAGGCAGGCGATACCGAAAATGTACACAGACCTCAGAAAAAGACTCACCAGTGTCGTAAAAAATGCAGTTGTACCCAATGTCCACTTAACCACGGACATGTGGACAAGTGGAGCAGGGCAGACTCATGACTATATGACTGTGACAGCCCACTGGGTAGATGTATTGACTCCCGCCGCAAGACCAGCAGCGGCGGCACCAGTAGCAGCATCTCGCAAACGCCAACTCTTTCCTAGGCAGGCTACGCTTTGTATCACCGCTTTCCAGAATACGCACACAGCTGAAAACCTCTTACGGCAACTGAGGAAGATCATCGCAGAATGGCTTACCCCAATTGGACTCTCCTGTGGATTTGTGGCATCGGACAACGCCAGCAATATTGTGTGTGCATTAAATCTGGGCAAATTCCAGCACGTCCCATGTTTTGCACATACCTTGAATTTGGTGGTGCAGAATTATTTAAAAACCGACAGGGGCGTGCAAGAGATGCTGTCGGTGGCCAGAAGAATTGCGGGACACTTTCGGCGTACAGGCACCACGTACAGAAGACTGGAGCAACACCAAAAACGCCTGAACCTGCCCTGCCATCATCTGAAGCAAGAAGTGGTAACGAGGTGGAATTCAACCCTCTATATGCTTCAGAGGTTGGAGGAGCAGCAAAAGGCCATTCAAGCAGTGGCGTCACAAGGCGGGTGCGGGGGGTGCGGCCCGCACCCGGGTGTGACACCTGGAGGGGGTGACACCAAATGTCAGCTCCTCCGTAGTGACAGGGCCCAGGTGCTGCAGTGTGAAATTCCGCTACAGCACCCGGCTCCTGTCATAGCAGAGGAGCCGACAGCACACTGAGACCGTCTCTGGGGGAAGCCCAGCATCTCCGGAGATGCTGAGCACGCCCCCAGAGTGACGATACCAGTATCCCCGCGAAGCCACGCCCCTAGCTGTAAAGGCCACGCCCCTTTTTTGCCGCGATCGCGGCAGTACATCAGGGGTGCGCACCGGGTGTCACCACACCTGGTGACGCCTCTGCATTCAAGCCTATACAACTGACCACGATATAGGAGGTGGAATGCACCTGTCTCAAGCGCAGTGGAGAATGATTTCAACGTTGTGCAAGGTTCTGCAACCTTTTGAACTTGCCACACGTGAAGTCAGTTCAGACACTGCCAGCCTGAGTCAGGTCATTCCCCTCATCAGGCTTTTGCAGAAGAAGCTGGAGACATTGAAGGAGGAGCTAACACAGAGCGATTCCGCTAGGCATGTGGGACTTGTGGATGGAGCCCTTAATTCGCTTAACAAGGATTCACGGGTGGTCAATCTGTTGAAATCAGAGCACTACATTTTGGCCACCGTGCTCGATCCTAGATTTAAAACCTACATTGTATCTCTCTTTCCGGCAGACACAAGTCTGCAGGGGTTCAAAGAACTGCTGGTGAGAAAATTGTCAAGTCAAGCGGAACGCGACCTGTCAACATCTCCTCCTTCACATTCTCCCGCAACTGGGGGTGTGAGGAAAAGGCTCAGAATTCCTAGCCCACCCGCTGGCGGTGATGCAGGGCAGTCTGGAGCGACTGCTGATGCTGACATCTGGTCCGGACTGAAGGACCTGCCAACGATTACGGACATGTCGTCTACTGTCACTGCATATGATTCTCTAACCATTGAAAGAATGGTGGAGGATTATATGAGTGACCGCATCCAAGTAGGCACGTCAGACAGTCCGTACGTATACTGGCAGGAAAAAGAGGCAATTTGGAGGCCCTTGCACAAACTGGCTTTATTCTACCTAAGTTGCCCTCCCACAAGTGTGTACTCCGAAAGAGTGTTTAGTGCCGCCGCTCACCTTGTCAGCAATCGGCGTACGAGGTTACTTCCAGAAAATGTGGAGAAGATGATGTTCATTAAAATGAATTATAATCAATTCCTCCGTGGAGAAATTCACCAGCAGCAATTGCCTCCACAAAGTACACAGGGAGCTGTGATGGTGGATTCCAGTGGGGACGAATTGATAATCTGTGAGGAGGGGGATGTACACGGTGATGAATCGGAGGATGATGATGAGGTGGACATCTTGCCTCTGTAGAGCCAGTTTGTGCAAGGAGAGATTAATTGCTTCTTTTTTGGTGGGGGTCCAAACCAACCCGTCATTTCAGTCACAGTCGTGTGGCAGACCCTGTGTCACGATCCGGGTATCTGGACGCCATTTCTTACCCATCAGATGCCTCCTAAGGCTGGCTCAGCGCTCCAGGACCGGATCCCATCTGTTATCCTAATGTTCACATTCCTGTATCCTCTCCTGTCTCTCTGAGACGCTGTCACAGTAACGCCTTATTACATCTGGCATGGCGTCTCCCGCGGCCTCCGCCGCCGTCCCTGAGCTTCTGCATGCAGAGTGTCAGAGTGGCGATTACGTCAGCCGCGGCCTCCGCTGTGTCCGCGTGGTTGGATGTGCACTTGTCAGCCTGGCGTCTCCTGTCTCCAGTGGCCGGCACCGCCATTACTGTTTTCATTACCACATGGATTACAAACCAAACTTCCCTCCAAGTGTCTGCATGGGCGCAGCCATCTTGGATTCTGTCAGCTGATCATTTCCTCCAATCTGTTGTCAGTATTGTTAATCTGCATAATTGCCTAGCCAATCCCTTCCTTGCTGCAGGTATAAATACACTGTGCCTGAGCAAGGAAGGCGTCAGTGCTTTGGTTGTCAAACCTAGTTCCTGTTTGTCTCTCTCCTGTGATTGTCTTCCAGGTTCCAGCTCCTGTCTCAAGACTTCCACCATAGAGAGAGACCCGCACCAGCATTCCACCTGCGGTGTAGCCTGACTCTCCAATCCATTGTGGATTCATCTGTTTCCAGCTACAACATTACCTGCTTCCAGCTCAGCTTCCAGCAGAGTACAGCTTCCCTTAAAGGGCCGGTGTCCTTTCTACACTTTACCACTCTCCACCGGTATTATTATTTCTCCGCTCTCAAGTTCTACATTTCAGTTCATATTTCATCGCTCCCAAGTTCATTTATTATTTAACTGGTTCCAGCCAGTAACCACTCCGTGCTAACAACAGTCTGGTTCCAGCCCGTATCCACAGCAGCTGTTTTATCTTCAGCAACCCAGCTTTTCCTGGAACACCAGCTGGCACAATCCTGGGTTATCTCCATTGCTACAGTCGGGCCTGGTAAGGACTTTCCATCTAGAAGATCATAAGAACTATCTTACACTACCAGTGCCCTGTGGCTCCTGCCATCCTGTAGTACCCAGGAACTGTATTTATTCTTTGCTGACTTTTACGTTTTCTTTTACTGCTGCTGTGTTGCGGAGTTGTCATAATAAACATCATTGACTTTTATCCAAGTTGTCGTGGTCACGCCTTCGGGCAGTTATTATTCATGTTACTTACATGTCCAGGGGTCTGATACAACCTCCCAGGTTCCGGTACATCTCAGCCCCTACAACTGAGGCTGCCTCCCGTCAGCTCAGGCCCTCAGTTGTGACAGTAAGCACTGACCAAATGAATCCAGCCGGAGACCAGGATCAAGCGGCCAGGCCGATGCAAGAACTGGCAGCCCGACTAGAACATCAGGAGGCTGCACAGGGCCACATCATCCGCTGTCTCCAGGATCTCTCTACTCGGCTGGATGGGATTCAGACAACTCTCCGTGGATCAGGCGCGTCTGGTGCGTCAACCACAGTGACTCCAGCTATAACCCCACCCACCTTACCCATTTCTGCTCCACGTCTTCATCTTCCAACGCCAGCAAAATTTGACGGATCTCCAAGATTCTGCAGGGGATTTCTCAACCAGTGTGAGATTCAGTTTGAGCTACAACCTGGCAATTTTCCCAGTGACCGTACAAAAATTGCCTACATTATTTCTCTTCTCAGTGGCTCAGCCCTTGATTGGGCATCACCGTTATGGGAGAGGTCCGACACCCTGCTATCTTCCTACACTGCCTTCGTGTCAACATTCAGGCGCATCTTCGACGAGCCAGGCCGGGTAACCTCAGCTTCATCCGAGATTCTCCGTTTACGCCAGGGGTCACGTACTGTAGGACAATATCTGATACAGTTCCAGATCCTGGCATCCGAACTGGCATGGAACGACGAGGCCCTGTATGCTGCATTCTGGCATGGCTTATCTGAGCGTATTAAAGATGAGTTAGCTACCAGAGACTTACCTTCTAAGTTAGATGAGCTAATCTCACTCTGCACGAAAGTTGATTTACGTTTCAGAGAGAGAGCAACTGAGCGTGGAAGATCATCTGCTCCAAAATCTTCTGCTCCTCCTCCTCGTCAACTGTCACCATCTAAAGATGAGCCCATGCAACTTGGCCGTTCCCGTTTAACTCCTGCTGAGCGCCGAAGACGTCTCTCCGAGTTTCTCTGTCTCTATTGTGCAGCTCCGTCTCACACCATTAATGCCTGTCCCAAACGTCCGGGAAACTCCAAATCCTAGCTCGCCAAGGAGAGGGCCGGCTAGGAGTAATGATCTCCTCTCCATCTCCTCAAGATTGTAATCTCCCAGTCTCGCTTCAAGTTGCTCAACGTTATCGGAACGTCATTGCCCTCCTTGATTCCGGAGCAGCTGGGAACTTTATTACCGAAGCCTATGTTAAACGGTGGTCCCTACCCACCGAGAGACTTCCTTCGTCCATTTCTTTAACTGCCGTGGATGGCAGCAAAATTTTTGATGCAGTCATTTCTTTAAGGACTCTACCAGTTCGTCTGAGAGTGGGAGTTCTTCATTCCGAACTTATTTCTTTTTTAGTGATTCCAAGAGCCACACATCCTGTGGTCCTGGGCCTTCCATGGCTCCGTCTTCACAATCCTACAATTGATTGGACGACTACGCAAATCCTGGCATGGGGTTCCTCCTGTGCTGAGACATGTTTGTTTAAAGTATTGCCTGTCTGTTCTTCCTCCCCCAGGTCGTCTGATGTTCCACCTCCTCCATATCAAGATTTCACGGATGTGTTCAGTAAAGCTTCTGCTGATATCCTTCCTCCTCATAGAGAATGGACTGTCCGATTGATCTCGTTCCAGGGAAGGTTCCACCTCGAGGCCGAACTTATCCGTTGTCTCTGCCTGAGACGCATTCTATGAAGGAATATATTAAAGAGAACCTAGCAAAGGGGTTCATTCGACCTTCTTCTTCTCCAGCCGGCGCAGGCTTCTTTTTTGTAAAAAAGAAAGATGGTGGTCTGCGGCCGTGCATCGACTACAGAGGTTTGAACGACATTACCATCAAGAACCGTTATCCTTTACCCCTGATTACTGAGCTCTTTGACAGAGTTAGCGGAGCTACCATCTTTACAAAGCTGGACTTGCGAGGTGCATACAATCTCATCCGGATCCGTGAGGGTGACGAGTGGAAGACCGCCTTTAACACCCGTGACGGACATTATGAGTACCTCGTCATGCCCTTCGGATTGAGCAATGCTCCAGCAGTCTTCCAGCATTTTGTCAATGAGATCTTCAGAGACATTCTATACCGTCATGTCGTGGTCTATCTAGACGATATCCTCATTTTTGCCAACGATTTAGAGGAACATCGTTTTTGGGTTAAAGAGGTTCTGTCCCGTCTCCGTGTCAATCATCTCTATTGCAAATTAGAAAAATGCGTCTTTGAAGTCAAGTCCATTCCGTTTCTAGGGTACATTGTGTCCGGTTCCGGACTAGAGATGGATCCTGAGAAACTACAAGCAATCCAAAATTGTCCGGTACCCTTAACCCTCAAAGGGGTCCAGAGGTTCTTAGGGTTCGCCAACTATTACCGAAAGTTTATACGAGACTTTTCCACCATTGTGGCGCCTATTACTGCTTTCACTAAGAAGGGTGCTAACCCGTCCAAGTGGTCTGAAGAAGCCATGCAAGCATTTCATCTTTTAAAACAAAGGTTCATCTCTGCGCCTGTTCTGAAACAGCCTGACATCGACTCTCCTTTCATCTTAGAGGTGGATGCCTCCTCCGTTGGAGTAGGAGCGGTGTTATCTCAGAGGGCTAAAGATGGCCATTTACACCCTTGCAGTTTCTTCTCCCGGAAGTTCTCCCCAGCTGAGCGCAACTATGCCATTGGCGACCAGGAGTTGCTAGCCATCAAGCTCGCTCTAGAAGAGTGGAGGTATCTGTTGGAGGGAGCTTCTCATTCAATCACCATACTTACAGACCACAAGAACCTTTTATACCTGAAGGGCGCACAATGTCTCAACCCTCGTCAGGCCAGATGGGCACTTTTCTTTTCCAGGTTCGACTTTAAACTCCAGTTCTGTCCGGGCTCTCAGAATCGCAAGGCCGATGCCCTTTCCCGCTCATGGGAGCAAGAAAATGAGTCAGAGTCTTCAGACAAGCATCCTATTATAAATCCGTTGGCATTCTCCACGGTAGGGATGGACTCTACGCCCCCATCAGGGAAAAGTTTTGTGAAGCCGATGCTAAGGAAGAAGCTCATGCATTGGGCCCATGCTTCCCGTTTTGCCGGACATACAGGTATCCAAAAAACCCTGGAGTTTATCTCTAGGTCCTATTGGTGGCCAACTCTGAAAAAGGACGTCTTGGAGTTTATTGCATCTTGCCCAAAGTGTGCCCAACATAAAGTATCCCGCCAGTCGCCTGCGGGGCAACTGGTTCCACTATCCGTTCCCCGTCGACCATGGACCCACTTGTCGATGGATTTCATTACAGACTTACCCATGTGCAACAAGTTCAATACCATCTGGGTGGTAGTTGACCGGTTCACCAAGATGGCACACTTCATTCCTCTCACCGGTCTTCCGTCAGCTTCCAAGTTGGCTCAAGTATTCATACAAGAGATCTTCCGACTCCACGGTCTTCCTGAAGAAATTATCTCAGATCGAGGAGTTCAATTCACAGCCAAATTCTGGCGAAGTTTATGTCAAGTCCTCCAAGTCAAGCTAAAGTTTTCCACGGCTTACCATCCTCAGACCAATGGTCAAACCGAGAGGGTGAATCAGGACTTGGAGGCCTTCCTCCGCATCTATGTGTCCTCCTCTCAAGATGACTGGGTTCAATTACTTCCCTGGGCCGAGTTCTGTCATAACAACCAGTATCATTCTTCATCTGCTTCAACACCATTCTTCACTAACTTTGGATTCCACCCTAAAGTCCCTGAGTTCCAACCGCTTCCAGCAACTTCTGTTCCCGCAGTGGATATCACCTTGCATCAGTTTGCCAATATCTGGAAGAGCGTACGATCAGCTCTGCTCAAGGCATCGTTCAGGTACAAGAAGTTTGCGGATAAGAAGCGTCGAGCAGTTCCTGCTCTCAAGGTGGGTGATCGGGTATGGTTATCCACGAAGAATTTGAGGTTAAGAGTTCCCAGTATGAAGTTTGCACCTCGCTATATCAGTCCTTTCAAGATTGAACAAGTCATCAATCCTGTTGCTTACAGACTCCAGTTGCCTCCCTTCTTAAAAATACCCAGGACATTCCATGTTTCCCTGTTGAAACCGCTGATCTTGAATCGGTTTCATTCCTCACTTCCTCCAACTCCGAAAGTCCAAACTCAACGAGGCGTTGAGTATGAAGTGGCCAAGATCCTGGACTCACGTCACCGTTACGGTCAACTACAGTATCTTATTGACTGGAAGGGTTACGGCCCTGAGGAACGTTCATGGACCAATGCTTCTGATGTCCATGCTCCTGCCTTGGTCCGGAGATTCCATTCCAAGTTTCCTCAAAAGCCAAAGAAGTGTCCTGGGGCCACTCCTAAAGGGGGGGGTGCTGTCACGATCCGGGTATCTGGACGCCATTTCTTACCCATCAGATGCCTCCTAAGGCTGGCTCAGCGCTCCAGGACCGGATCCCATCTGTTATCCTAATGTTCACATTCCTGCATCCTCTCCTGTCTCTCTGAGATGCTGTCACAGTAACGCCTTATTACATCTGGCATGGCGTCTCCCGCGGCCTCCGCCGCCGTCCCTGAGCTTCTGCATGCAGAGTGTCAGAGTGGCGATTACGTCAGCCGCGGCCTCCGCTGTGTCCGCGTGGTTGGATGTGCACTTGTCAGCCTGGCGTCTCCTGTCTCCAGTGGCCGGCGCCGCCATTACTGTTTTCATTACCACATGGATTACAAACCAAACTTCCCTCCAAGTGTCTGCATGGGCGCAGCCATCTTGGATTCTGTCAGCTGATCATTTCCTCCAATCTGTTGTCAGTATTGTTAATCTGCATAATTGCCTAGCCAATCCCTTCCTTGCTGCAGGTATAAATACACTGTGCCTGAGCAAGGAAGGCGTCAGTGCTTTGGTTGTCAAACCTAGTTCCTGTTTGTCTCTCTCCTGTGATTGTCTTCCAGGTTCCAGCTCCTGTCTCAAGACTTCCACCATAGAGACCCGCACCAGCATTCCACCTGCGGTGTAGCCTGACTCTCCAATCCATTGTGGATTCATCTGTTTCCAGCTACAACATTACCTGCTTCCAGCTCAGCTTCCAGCAGAGTACAGCTTCCCTTAAAGGGCCGGTGTCCTTTCTACACTTTACCACTCTCCACCGGTATTATTATTTCTCCGCTCTCAAGTTCTACATTTCAGTTCATATTTCATCGCTCCCAAGTTCATTTATTATTTAACTGGTTCCAGCCAGTAACCACTCCGTGCTAACAACAGTCTGGTTCCAGCCAGTATCCACAGCAGCTGTTTTATCTTCAGCAACCCAGCTTTTCCTGGAACACCAGCTGGCACAATCCTGGGTTATCTCCATTGCTACAGTCGGGCCTGGTAAGGACTTTCCATCTAGAAGATCATAAGAACTATCTCACACTACCAGTGCCCTGTGGCTCCTGCCATCCTGTAGTACACAGGAACTGTATTTATTCTTTGCTGACTTTTACGTTTTCTTTTACTGCTGCTGTGTTGCGGAGTTGTCATAATAAACATCATTGACTTTTATCCAAGTTGTCGTGGTCACGCCTTCGGGCAGTTATTATTCATGTTACTTACATGTCCAGGGGTCTGATACAACCTCCCAGGTTCCGGTACATCTCAGCCCCTACAACTGAGGCTGCCTCCCGTCAGCTCAGGCCCTCAGTTGTGACACCCTGTCACTGAAATGATGGGTTGGTTAAAGTGTGCATGTCCTGTTTATACAACATAAGGGTGGGTGGGAGGGCCCAAGGACAATTCCATCTTGCACCTCTTTTTTCTTTCATTTTTCTTTGCGTCATGTGCTGTTTGGGGAGTGTTTTTTGGAAGGGCCATCCTGCGTGACACTGCAGTGCCACTCCTAGATGGGCCAGGTGTTTGTGTCGGCCACTAGGGTCGCTTATCTTAGTCACACAGCTACCTCATTGCGCCTCTTTTTTTTCTTCTTTGCGTCATGTGCTGTTTGGGGAGTATTTTTTGGAAGGGCCATCCTGCGTGACACTGCAGTGCCACTCCTAGATGGGCCAGGTGTTTGTGTCGGCCACTAGGGTCACTTATCTTAGTCACACAGCTACCTCATTGCGCCTCTTTTTTTTCTTCTTTGCGTCATGTGCTGTTTGGGAAGTATTTTTTGGAAGGGCCATCCGGCCTGACACTGCAGTGCCACTCCTAGATGGGCCAGGTGTTTGTGTCGGCCACTAGGGTCGCTTAGCTTACTCACACAGCTACCTCATTGCGCCTCTTTTTTTCTTTGCGTCATGTGCTGTTTGGGGGGTGTTTTTTGGAAGGGCCATCCTGCGTGACACTGCTGTGCCACTCCTAGATGGGCCAGGTGTTTGTGTCGGCCACTTGGGTCGCTGAGCTTAGTCATCCAGCGACCTCGGTGCAAATTTTAGGACTAAAAATAATATTGTGAGGTGTGAGGTGTTCAGAATAGACTGAAAATGAGTGGAAATTATGGTTATTGAGGTTAATAATACTTTGGGATCAAAATGACCCCCAAATTCTATGATTTAAGCTGTTTTTTAGGGTTTTTTGAAAAAAACACCCCACTCCAAAACACACCCGTGTTCGACAAAAAAAATTTGGTGAGGTTTTGCCAAAACGCGTTCGAACCCAAAACACGGCCACGGAACCGAACCCAAAACCAAAACACAAAACCCGAAAAATTTCCGGTGCACATCTCTAATATAAACAGTTTCTCATATAACAAAGCAAAGTCTGTTGCGCTTCATTATATATAATCTTAGGGGGCCCCAATGATATCACTGTACCGGGCCCCAAGATTTCTGTTGCCGGTGCTAGAGATAGATTAAGTGAAGCAGTCATTTCAAAGATTAATGACACTTAGGGGTAAATTTACTAAAATGGGAGTTCTATTTAATATGGGATGTTGCCCATAGCAACCAATCAGCTTCTACTTCTCATTTATCTAGCACCTTCTAGAAGATAATACCTGGAATCTGATTGGTTGCTATGGGCAACATCCCATCTTAAATAGAACTCCCATCTTAGTAAATTTACCCCTTAGAAGCTTGCTTTTTGCAACTTCTCCACTTTATCTATCTACAAAGATTAATACAGCTCCCCCTGAATAGCTCCAAATACTGTAGATCACAGTCACTCTATACAGTGATATGAACAATTATATAACTATAGCATTAACCATTTTTCTTTTAAAGGGGGGCGTGGCTGCTGCACCTTCCCAGATTTGGCATGTCCACATTCACTACCTGGGCCCAGTCACAGTTCTTGATGGCCCTGAGCGTATGACCACCTGAGCCTTGCCGTGGCTGGTGGCTTACAATAATTTAGTTAAACCTGTGCTTTTGAGAAAGTGCTATATTTCACATACAAAAATAGTGCAACCATAATAGGATATGACAGTGCATGACATTACGAAAACAAACAAAGCAGAATAACACAGAATACAAACCAAAATGAACAATAACAGTTCATATAACACACTCTGCAGACAGGACTACACACTATACCATTGTCCTAAGGACAGTCACTGAAGATTCAGGCTTTCACATCAAGAAAGGGAGTGTCTACGAATGTCTAGTGCAATAACATCACAGGCAGGAAAGTGAAGTGAAATTAGGTCGGAGATATAGGGTGATGAGAAAGGGTTGAGAGTGAGGAATTCAGATTTGAATCTGTAAGGGAAGCGGAAACAGTATACTACCTAGCAGATAGGGGAGGCAGATGCAGTGGGGATGGAGAGAAAGACGATTTGGAGTGGAAAGAGGTAGGAGTTAGGAACACCAGATAGGGCAGTACGGATGGTCTAATGGTTAGCATTACTGCCTCACAGCACTGAGGTCACGGGTTCGATTCCCACCATGGCCCTAACTGTGTGGAGTTTGTATATTCTCCCCGTACTTGCGTGGGTTTCCTCCAGGTACTCTGTTTTCCTCCCACAATCCAAAAAATATACTGGCAGGTCAATTGGGTCCCAACAAAAAATTTACCTTAGTATGAATGTGTGCACGTGTACATGTGGTAGGGAATAGAGATTGTAAGCTCCACTGGGGCAGGGACCGATGTGAATGGCCAAATATTCTCTGTAAAGCGCTGCGGAATATGTGTGCACTATATAAATAACTGGTAATAATAATAATAATAATAATAATAATAATAATAAATAAGAGGAGGTTGCAACAGTCTAATTAGGTGGTGACCAGTGAGTGGATGAGTGTCTACTTTGCCTCCAGGGTAAGAAAAGGTGTGATCCGGGAGATATTATGAAAGTGGAAGTGCCAAGAATGGGAGATTGTCTGAATGATAAGTTTAAAGGAGAGGACCATTCCTATACAGCAGACTTGTGGGACAGTAGAGAAAGTGATGTTATGAATAAATTGTAAAAAGGAGGGAGGTGAAGGAAATTGGGAGAGTGTGAAGATAATGTGCCCAGTTTTAGATATGTTAAGTTCAGAAAATGCTAGGATATCAGGTACAACTTAGTAGAAAGATAGCTGGAAACGTGTCAGAACGGAAGGCTGAGAGATAGATATGAGTACAGAGAAGATATTTGAGGCCAAAATAATTGATGACCCCACCAAATGAGGAGGTATAAAGGAAGAAAAGAAGGGGGGGCAACAAAAGAGCCTTGAGCCTGGTGGAAGGCAATGTCCTGATGTATGTGAAGTGAGTTGAAAAGAAATTGTCAGAGAAAGAGGAAGGGATAGGAAAAGGAGTGGCTTAGGAGGAAGTTGAAGGTAGCAAAGGGGTTGGATGACTGATAGGAGAGATCTGAAACAACATTGTACAGAAAGGTTTGGAAAGGGCAATGGCAGAGCTATACGTGGAGACTACGAATTAGAAGCAGAGAAAGTCCGTATGAGAGGAGTGTCACTCGGCAATTCAAGAACACTGAATTACCATGACTGTTGAACTGAATGTCTTCTCCCACAGTTAAAAAGGTCTGTGAGTGTGAGTGTATTAACTAAGTTGGGCCTTCTAAACAGACACAGCAGGCAAGTTGTTCTGTCAGGCGAATGCTGAGGAGGACCTTAGATTATAAAATTCTTCTGTTTCCTATGGACAGAGCGATTGATGCTAGGATAGCTTGCCCGTCTAATAGACATAGGGGTATATTCAATTGAAGTCGGATCCATTCCGACATTCATTTGTCGGAATGGATCCGACAAGGGCTATTCAATGCCATCTCAATTCGACTTTAAAAAAAGTCAAATTGAGATGCTGGAGCTGAGACTGGGGAGAGCCACGGGCAGACGGGAGAGATCAGCGCTACAGCAGCGGCTACAGCAGCGGCTATAGCAGCATAGCCTGAGGATGTGTCACAGTCACCGCTCACGGCAGCGTCCACCCGGCTCCAGCAGGTCTCGCTTGCTGGAGCCGGGTGGACGCTGCTGTGAGCGGCGGCTGTGACACATCCCCCGGCTACACTGCTATAGCCGCTGCTGTAGCGCTGATCTCTCCCATCTGCCCGCAGCTCTCCCCCGTCTCCACGCTGATCTCCCTCCTCTCCTCCTCTCGGCTCCCTCATCTCAATCCGACTGTTTTTAAAGTCAGATTGAGATGGTCGAAAAGGGGGCCAGAACCTGTCGGTTTTGGCCCCATTGTTGACAGAAGCACGCGGATCGGCAACAATTCCACCGATCCACGTGCTTTTCGGCAAGTCGAATTCCTCGACTTGTCGAATAATCTGGGGTTATATTGAATAGGTCGGAACCCCTTTCAACCTAAAAAAGTCGAAAACTGCCGTCTTTTCGACAGACAGCAGTTTTTGACTTCAATTGAATATACCCCATAGGGCCTAATTCAAGGTTGATTGCAAATTAAGATTTTCCCCTAATGGGCAAAACCATGTTGCACTACATGTAGGGCAGATATAACATGTACAGAGAGAGTTAGATTTGGGTGGGTTATTTTGTTTCTGTGTAGGGTAACATAGAAACATAGAATTTGACGGCAGATAAGAACCACTTGGCCCATCAAGTCTGACCCTTTTTTTTATCCTTAGGTAATCTCAACCCTTTTTGAACGTTAATTCTTTGTAAGGATATTCATATGCCTATCCCAAGCATGTTTATATTGCTCAACAGTCTTAGCCTCTACCACCTCTGATGGGAGGCTATTCCACTTATCCACTACCCTTTCTGTGAAGTCATTTTTCCTTAAATTTCCCCTGAACCTGCCTCCCTGCAGTTTCAGTGTATGCCCTCGAGTTCTAATACTTCTCTTCCTTTGAAGAATGTTTCCCTCCTGAACTTTGTTAAAACCCTTGGTATATTTGAAAGTTTCTACCATGTCCCCCCTTTCCCTTCTCTCCTCCAAACTATACATGTTAATATCTTTTAGCCTTTCCGGGTAAGTTTTGTGATGTAGGCCATGCACCAATTTAGTTGCCCTTCTTTGTACACTCTCTAATGTATTTATAATAGAGATGTGCGGCGGGCACTTTTCGTGTTTTCTGTTTTGGTTTTGGTTTTAATTCCCCGCTCATGTTTTGGTTTTGGATTGGTTTTGCCAAAACCACCCTTTCGTGTTTTGGTTTTGGATCTGGATGATTTTTGAAAAAAACATAGAAATGTCTAAAATCACAGAATTTGGGGGTAATTTTGATACTACGGTATTATTAACCTCAATAACATTCATTTCCACTCATTTCCAGTCTATTCTGAACACCTCACAATATTGTTTATAGGCCAAAAGGTTACACTGAGGTGGCTGTATGACTAAGCTAAGCGACACAAGTGTGCAGCACAAACGCCTGGCCCATCTAGGAGTGGCACTGCAGTGGCAGACAGGATGGCAGATTTAAAAAATAGGCCCCAAACAGCACATCATGCAAACAAGTAAAAGAGGTGCAATGAGGTAGCTGTATGACTAAGCTAAGCGACACAAGCGTGCGGCACAAACACCTGGCCCATCTAGGAGTGGCACTGCAGTTGCAGACAGGATGGCACTTAAAAAAACTAGGCCCCAAACAGCACATCATGCAAAGAAGAAAAAGAGGTGCAATGAGGTAGCTGTATGACTAAGTTAAGCGACACAAGTGTGCGGCACAAACACCTGGCCCATCTAGGAGTGGCACTGCAGTGGCAGGCAGGATGGCACTTTTAAAAACTAGGCCCCAAAGAGCACATAATGCAAAGAAGAAAAAGAGGTGCAATGACGTAGTTGTATGACTAAGCTAAGCGACACAAACAATTGGCCCATCTAGGAGTGGCACTGCAGTGTCAGACAGAAGGGCAGATATAAAAAAGGGCCCCAAACAGCACATCATGCAAAGATGAAAAAGCGGTGCAATGAGGTAGCTGTATGACTAAGCTAAGCGACACAAACAATTGGCCCAACTAGGAGTGGCATTGCAGTGTCAGACAGGATGGCACTTAAAAAAAAAATTGTACCCAAACAGCACATTATGCCAAGAAGTAAAAGAGGGCAATGAGGTAGCTGTATGACTAAGCTAAGCGACACAAGTGTGCGGCACAAACACCTGGCCCATCTAGGGTTGGCACTGCAGTCCCACTGCACTAATGGCGTATACCGGACGCACTTCTAACACCAGCATAGTTGTTATGGCCTCAGTAATCCGCTTTGCAACAGGGTGTATATATATATATATATATATATATATATATACGGCAGTATCACTGGAATTATATGACAGTTCCACTGGACATATACGGCAGGATCATTGGACTGGACTTATACGCCAGTACTGCTGGACATATACGGCAGTACTGCTGGACATGTACGGCAGTATCAATAGACATATACGGCAGTAACACTGGACATATATGGCAGTATCAGTGGACTGGACTTATACGCCAGTACCAATGGAATTATACGGCAGGATCACTGGACTTATACGCCAGTACCACTGGAATTATACGGCAGGATCATTGGATTTATACAGCAGTACCGCTGTACATATACGGCATTATTTATCAATGGACATATACGGCAGAATCACCGGACATATACGGCAGTATCACTGGACTGGACTTATACGCCAGTACTACTGGAATTATACAGCAGGATAACTGGAATTATACGGCAGGATCACTGGATTTATACAGCAGTACCACTGGACATATACGGCAGTATCAATGGACATATACAGCAGTATCACTGGACATATATGGCAGTATCACTGGACTGGACTTATACACCAGTACCACTGGAATTATACGGCAGGATCACTGGATTTATACGCCAGTACCACTGGAATTATACGGCAGGATCACTGGAATTATACGGCAGGATCACTGGATTTATACGGCAGTACCGCTGGACATATACGCCAGTATCAATGGACATATATGGCAGTATTACTAGACATATATGGCAGTATCACTGGACTGGTTTTATATGCCTGTACCACTAGAATTATACAGCAGGATCACTGGATTTATACGGTAGTACCACTGGACATATATGACAGTATCAATGGACATATATGACAGTATCGCTGGATTGGATTTATACGCCAGTACCACTCGAATTATAAGGCAGGATCACTGGATTTATACACCAGTACCACTGGAATCATACGGCAGGGTCACTGGAATTATACGGCAGGATCACTGTAATTATACGGCAGGATCACTGGATTTATACGATAGTACCGCTGGACATATACGGCAGTATCAATGGACATATACGGCCGTATCACTTGACATATACAGCAGCACAGGGACACTACCACTGGACTGATGTAGGACAACACAGCACCACTGCAATGGACTGGACTTATACAGCAGCACTGGACATATGGCAGCAGAGGACACCACAACTGTGACTGGACTGATGAAGCACAACACACCACCACTGGACTGATGCAGCACAACACACCACCACTGGACTGGACTTATACCACAGCACTGGACATATGGCAGCAGAGGAATCAACCACTGTGACTGGACTGATACAGCACGAGACACCACCACTGGACTGATGCAGCACAACACAGCACCACTGGACTGGACTTATACCACAGCACTGGACATATGGTAGCAGGGGACACCACAACTGTGACTGGACTGATACAGCACGAGACATCACCACTGGACTGATGCAGCACAACACAGCACCACTGGACTGGACTTATACCACAGCACTGGACATATGGCAGCAGACGACACCACCACTGTGACTGGACTGATGCAGCACAAGACACCACCACTGGACTAATGCAGCACAACACAGCACCACTGTACTGGACTTATACAGCAGCACTGGACATATGGCAGCAGAGGACACAACCACTGTGACTGGACAGATGCAGCACAAGACACTACCACTGAGGACACTGAGAACGGAGACACATCCTCTCTCTACACTCTCCAATGCCGAAGTGAAAATAGCGGGGACGCTAGATGGAGGTCTCTATGAGTGAGCAGATGTTTGTGTCTGCTGATTGGATGTATTATGGTATATTTACTAAAGTGGAGATGATGGGGGTCATTCCGAGTTGATCGCTAGCTGCCATTGTTCGCTGAGTAGTGATCAGTGAAAAAAATGGCTAATCTGCGCATGCATATGCACCACAATGCGCGCACACATCATATGGGTACGAAGTCCATTGTGTTTTTGCACTGGTTCTAGCGACGATTCCAATCGCACAGCCGAACGCAAGGAGATTGACAGAAAGAGGGCGTTTGTGGGTGTCAACTGACCATTTTCTGGGAGTGTTTGAAAAAAGGCAGGCGTGACGGGGCGCTTGCTGGGCGGGTATCTGACGCCATTACCGTGTCACTCGTCGCAGCAACCATTGCACAGGATAAGTAACTACAGGGCTGGTCTTGTTTTGCACAAAATGTGTTTGCAGGTGCTCTGCTGCACAGGCGTTCGCACTCCTGCAATGTGAAAATACACTCCCCCGTGGGCGGCGACAATGCGTTTGCACGGCTGCTAAAAACTGCTAGCGAGCGATTAACTCGGAATGACCCCCGATGCCCATAGCAGCCAGTCAGATGCTACCTATCATTTATCTTGCAGCATTTATAAGATAATAGCTAGATTCTGATTGGTTGCAATGACAACACATGTCAGTAGGGTTAGCTTGTGGTTAGGGCTCAGATGTCTTTGTTTTTGACATTTATAAGAATCTTGGGGGTCATTCCGAGTTGTTCGCTCGTTGCCGATTTTTGCAACGGAGCGATTAAGGCGAAAATGTGCATGCGCATGGTACGCAGTGCGCATGCGCTAAGTATTTTAGCTCAAAACTTAGTAGATTTACTCACGTCTGAACGAAGAATTTTAATCGTTGAAGTGATCGGAGTGTGATTGACAGGAAGTGGGTGTTTCTGGGCGGAAACTGGCCGTTTTCTGGGAGTGTGCGGAAAAACGCAGGCGTGCCAGAATAAAACGCGGGAGTGTCTGGAGAAACGGGGGAGTGGCTGGTCGAACGCAGGGCGTGTTTGTGACGTCAAACCAGGAACGAAACGGGCTGAGCTGATCGTAGTGTAGGAGTAAGTCTCGAGCTACTCAGAAACTGCTAAGAATTTTCTATTCGCAATTCTGCTAATCTTTCGTTCGCAATTCTGCTAAGCTAAGATACACTCCCAGAGGGCGGCGGCCTAGCGTGTGCAATGCTGCTAAAATCTGCTAGCGAGTGAACAACTCGGAATGACCCCCCTTGGCAAATTATTACACTTTCAACTGAGTGTCTTTCTCGCTGCTAATTCCAAATATCTTTTAATTAAGTGTGCAACAATTTTGACATTCAAATTAACCTGATCAAGCATACATTCATTCCGGATTATCCATTTTTATTGTGTATTCACATATCAATGGGTACTGTTTTATATGTATTGTACTGATGTGATACATTGTTGTTTTACCCTCGGGAGGTTTACTAATATTGTATCTTTTTAATAAAGAAAACTCTATATGTATCATTAAGCGCCACCTGGGTTCTTGTATTTGTTTGCTTTCTTTGGGGCTGATATACCCTATTTCTGGGTGGCTGCTGATATACAGATTGGTATTAAATGCTGCTCACTCTAGTGCCTTAAACCATTTGTTGTTTTTCCACATATATAGTAGTGTCCCACATTACAATAGAAATACGTAGTAATGCCCCCATAATAATAGACATATATAGTAGTTTCCCACATAACAATAGAAATACATAGTAATGCCCCCATAATAATAATAAACATCTATAATAGTGTCCCATATTACAATAGAAATACATAGTAATGCCCTTATAATAATAGAAATATATATAGTAGTAGTGTCCACATTACAATAGAAATATAAACAAATGCCCCATAATAATATACATATATAGTAGTGTCCCACATTACAATAGAAATATATAGTAATACCCCCATAATAATAGAAATATATACAGTAGTAGTGTCCACATTACAACAGAAATATAAACTAATGCCCCATAAAATATATATATATTAGTGTCCACATTACAATAGAAATACCTAGTAATGCCCCTGTAATAACAGACATATATATATTAGTGTCCACATTATTGTAAAAAATGAATGACCCCACAGAGTGAAGCCAGAGACAGGCCCAGCAGCCCAGCCTGTGAAGAACAAAAGCTGCTTAGTGCCGATGCCTTACTCGAGCTGAGTGAAGGGAAACAGCTGGACACTGCAGGAAAAGGCCCCCAGCCCAGTCCCCAGGCTCCTCTCTTTGTGCCAGCCATGGCCGCCAGGAGAGGAAGAGTGATGTGATGTCACGACGTCACCAACGCACTCCCTGTGGCCCTGACAAAGTAGTAGGTGCCGTCATGCTGCCGAACACCATGGTCTTGTTGCTCGGCAGCGTATTATAATTGCGGTAATGGCAAAGTTTGCATTGGGTAGGTGCAAAGAGTGCAGTGGGTAGTACTGCGTACCTGCTGCCCAGTTCTTAAGGGTACTCCGTACCTGAGCGTACCTGCACACTTGCACCACTGATTGTATGGTTATAGCTCATCACCAATAACACCATGACAACCAGGTTTCTAGTACAACATAGTTGCTATTACAGCTTGGATGTGCATCGCTTAGTAGTGCGGGAGTTGCTGGGAGTTGTAGTCTAGCTCTGTGATTTGCGGTCTGTAAATAGCGTGAAACGTGTATCAGTTTTAAACTACAACAGCCTGCAGAACTTCTCTTTGTGACAGTCTCAGGAATGGCGGAGCCTGAGAGGGCCTGTCCTAGGAAGGAGGCTGGGAGCAATAAAAGCTGAGTAGGAACCCGGGACAAGGAGGAATCTAATAAGGTGATTTTGCTGGTGCTGAGTAGGGCCTTTTGGACCTTGTTGGACTTTGCCCAATTGTTGCTGATTACAAAGGGGCCCCCATAACAGTTCAAGCTTCGGGGCCCCAAAAATGTAAGTCCGCCACTAATTGTGGGGCAAAATAATCTCTCCTGTAAGCCATGTAATAGTCTCAGAAATGTGCCAACTCCAACCCTTCAATCTTGAAATATATCTTGTCCGTTGTTTACAAATCTCACTTTTGCACAATTCAAAGCACATCTACTGTATGCGCCCAACAAACCATTTCCATCAAGAAACTTTACGCCCACTATAAGCCACCATTTTGACGCAAAGATCCAAAAGCTTCCGTAAAAATGTTTCCAGGCATGTAATTGTATGATTAGATGTAGTAGTTTATTTTATGAATCTGAAAAACAACACAACTCTACTGAAAGCTGTACTGTGTTACATTGCAGTTTAACAAAAATGTACAAAAAAAAATCAACATCACGATACAAAGATGACCAAAAAGAGTAGAAGTAATCTATACAATAAAAGCAATGCACTTAGTAAAATCTGCATGAGGGAATGTGCTGGCCAGATAATGGAAGCGATCAGAAAATGGAAAACCCCATTGAGTGGTTATTAAATAGGTGTTTAATCACAGAGCTATCACAAACTTTGAATGTTTGGTTATGCTTTATTTTGAGGAGGTGTAGTAACATGTTTGATAAATTAGTTACATGAGTGATCACAAGGTCACCGAAGCTCTATGCCAGATGGTTACTCAATCAAGGTTTTAGTAAAGACAAGGTCAGTTTTGGCTGTACTTACCTTATGCATAACAAGTGCTTTTATTGCAACATACTGTGCTATGCAGCTGCCTGACAACCCTGTGTGGTGGTGTGGCTTTTAACAAACTGATACTTTATTACTTATCTATTTCTTGTATTGATTAGTATTTTTTTTTTATCTTGCTTATGGATTGATTAGACATTCATCAATTTTTTGACAACATGTCTTAGTGCCATGCATAAAATTTAAAGTGGAACTGTTTCATATTAATGTTCTTCTGATAAATAAGTCAATATTGCTCTGCAGAATGTCTGCTCAGTGCCTGGCCCCATTCTACAGTAATATATTGTTGTTTCATTTTTACCAACTATAATTGTTAGTGGCTGTCAGAAATATTTCTGCCACTGATGCGGACAAATTTAGCTGGTTGTGTTGATGTGTTCCAGCCTTCTCCCAGCTTCCCCCAGCTGGCCTGCCTTAGCACTAGTGATGAGCGGGTTCGGTTCCTTGGGATCCGAACCCCCCCGAACTTCATCCATTTTACACGGTTCCGAGGCAGACTCGGATCTTCCCGCCTTGCTCGGTTAACCAGAACGCCCCCGAACGTCATCATCCCGCTGTCAGATTCTCGCGAGATTCGTATTCTATATAAGGAGCCGCACTTCGCCGCCATTTTCACTCCTGCATTGGAGATGATAGTGAGAGGACGTGCAGCGTTCTCTCAGTTTCTGTGTTCAGTGTGCTGCAAATATCTGTGCTCAGTGTGCTGCAAATATCTGTGCTCAGTGTGCTTGCAAATATCTGTGCTCAGTGTGCTGAAAATATCTACGTTCTCTGCCTGAAAAACGCTCCATATCTGTGCTGCATTGTAGTATATAGTAGGAGGACAGTGCAGAATTTTGCTGACCACCAGTATATATATATAGCAGTACGGTACAGTAGTCCACTGCTCTACCTACCTCTGTGTCATCACGTATACTATCCATCCATACCTGTGCTGCATTTTAGTTGTGCGCAGTATATATATATAATAGGAGGACAGTGCAGAATTTTGCTGACCACCACCATAGGCGTGCGCAGGGGGGGTTCCTGGTGCGCACAGGCACCCCCTAATGTCTGTCACCAACTTACACACACCTGCTGCTGCTACATTATCGGCGATCGCAGAGTGTGCTCATTTCTGTCCTCCCACCCATTGCGCCCGCCACCCCCTCCGCTCAGTCTGGCTGTCATTCATTTGTATGGTGCAGCATCACCCGACGTAATCCTACTCCCAGTTCCTCTAACCTGTGGGATGTGTCGTGATGATGTCATGCCGCGTGCATGCACGCTCATGCTCCCACCCACGCTCTCTCTCTCCTCAACATGTGCCAATGCCACAGAATACAGCGTTCCTCTTGGAGGAGGACAATTTCAAATTCAATACCAATATATATTTCGAGAGATTAGGATATAATCTATGGTAATAAAATATACAAATTTAACATATATTAAACAGATATATATATATGTGCATCAATTCTCTATATTATTTAGTTTCATTGAGTGCCAATATGTGGTGGTAGACACGCCTGATAGGTGGTGCTAGACATGCCCATTAGGTTGTGTTAGACATGCCCAATAGGTGGTGCTAAACACGCCCTTCTAATCGTGCACCCCCTAATAAAATGTCCTGCGCACGCCTGTGACCACCACTATATATATATATAGCAGTACGGTACAGTAGTCCACTGCTCTACCTACCTCTATGTCGTCAAGTATACTATCCATCCATACCTGTGCTGCATTTTAGCTGTGCGCAGTATATAAATAGTAGGAGGACAGTGCAGAATTTTGCTGACAACCAGTATATATATAGCAGTACGGTACAGTAGTCCACTGCTCTACCTACCTCTGTGTCGTCAAGTATACTATCCATCCATACCCGTGCTGCATTTTAGTTGTGCGCAGTATATATATATATAGTAGGAGGACAGTGCAGAATTTTGCTGACCACCAATATATCTATAGCAGTACGGTACAGTAGTCCACTGCTCTACCTACCTCTATGTCATCAAGTATACTATCCATCCAAACCTGTGCTGCATTTTAGTTGTGCGCAGTATATATAGTAGGAGGACAGTGCAGAATTTTGCTGACCACCAGTATATATATAGCAATACGGTACAGTAGTCCACTGCTCTACCTACCTCTGTGTCGTCAAGTATACTATCCATCCATGCCTGTGCTGCATTTTAGTTGTGCGCAGTATATATATAGTAGGAGGACAGTGCAGAATTTTGCTGACCACCAGTATATATATAGCAGTACGGTACAGTAGTCCACTGCTCTACCTACCTCTGTGTCATTAAGTATACTATCCATCCATACCTGTGCTGCATTTTAGTTGTGCGCAGTATATATATAGTAGGAGGACAGTGCAGAATTTTGCTGACCACCAGTATATATATAGCAGTACGGTACAGTAGTCCACTGCTCTACCTACCTCTGTGTCATCAAGTATACTATCCATCCATACCTGTGCTGCATTTTAGTTGTGCGCAGTATATATATAGTAGGAGGACAGTGCAGAATTTTGATGACCACCAGTATATATATAGCAGTATAGTACAGTAGTCCACTGCTCTACCTACCTATGTGTCGTCAAGTATACTATCCATCCATACCTGTGCTGCATTTTAGTTGTGTGCAGTATATATATATATATATATATATATAGTAGGAGGACAGTGCAGAATTTTGCTGACCACCAGTATATATATAGCAGTACGGTACAGTTGTCCACTGCTCTACCTACCTCTGTGTCATCAAGTATCCTATCCATCCATACCTGTGCTGCATTTTAGTTGTGCGCAGTATATATATAGTAGGAGGACAGTGCAGAAGTTTGCTGACCACCAGTATATATATAGCAGTACGGTACAGTAGTCCACTGCTATAACTACATCTGTGTCATCAAGTATACTATCCATCCATACCTGTGCTGCATTTTAGTTGTGCGCAATATATATAGTAGGAGGACAGTGCAGAATTTTGCTGACCACCAGTATATATATATAGCAGTACGGTACAGTAGGCCATTGCTATATATTACTGGCATATAATTTCACACATTAAAAAATAGAGAACAAAAATGTGGAGGGTAAAATAGGGAAAGATCAAGATCCACTTCCACCTCGTGCTGAAGCTGCTGCCACTAGTCATGGCCGAGACGATGAAATGCCATCAACGTCGTCTGCCAAGGCCGATGCCCAATGTCATAGTAGAGAGCATGTAAAATTCAAAAAACAAAAGTTCAGTAAAATGACCCAAAAATCAAAATGAAAAGCGTCTGATGAGAAGCGTAAACTTGCCAATATGCGATTTACGACACGGAGTGGCAAGGAACGGCTGAGGACCTGTCCTATGTTCATGGCTAGTGGTTCAGATTCACATGAGGATGGAAGCACTCATCCTCTCGCTAGAAAAATGAAAAGACTTAAGCTGGCAAAAGCACAGCAAAGAACCGTGTGTTCTTCTAAATCACAAATCCCCAAGGAGAGTCCAATTGTGTCGGTTGCGATGCCTGACCTTCCCAACACTGGACGGGAAGAGGTGGCGCCTTCCACCATTTGCACACCCCCTGCAAGTGCTGGAAGGAGCACCCGCAGTCCAGTTCCTGATAGTCAAATTGAAGATGTCACTGTTGAAGTACACCAGGATGAGGATATGGGTGTTGCTGGCGCTGAGGAGGAAATTGACCAGGAGGATTCTGATGGTGAGGTGGTTTGTTTTAGTCAGGCACCCGGGGAGACACCTGTTGTCCGTAGGACGAATATGGCCATTGACAAGCCTGGTCAAATTACAAAAAAAATCACCTCTTCGGTGTGGAATTATTTTAACAGAAATGCAGACAACAGGTGTCAAACCATGTGTTGCCTTTGTCAAGTTGTAATAAGTAGGGGTAAGGACGATAACCACCTAGGAACATCCTCCCTTATACAGTACGTCACCTGGAGCGCATTCATCAGAAGTCATTGACAAGTTCAAAAACTTTGGGTGACAGCGGAAGCAGTCCACTGACAACTAAATCCCTTCCTCTTGTAACCAAGCTCCTGCAAACCACACCACCAACTCCCTCAGTGTCAATTTCCTCCTTAGACAGGAAAGCCAATAGTCCTGCAGGCCGTCACTGGCAAGTCTGACGAGTCCTCTCCTGCCTGGGATTCCTCTGATGCATCCTTGAGTGTAACGCCTACTGCTGCTGGCGCTGCTGTTGTTGCTGCTGGAAGTCGATCGTCATCCCAGAGGGGAAGTCGGAAGACCACTTGTACTACTTCCAGTAAGCAATTGACTGTCCAACAGTCCTTTGCGAGGAAGATGAAATATCACAGCAGTCATCCTGCTGCAAAGCAGATAACTCAGGCCTTGGCAGCTGTGGTGGTGTTAAACATGTGTCCGGTATCCACCATTAATTCACAGGGAATTAGAGAATTTATTGAGTTAGTGTGTCCCCGGTACCAAATACCATCTAGGTTCCACTTCTCTAGGCAGGCGATACCAAGAATATACACAGACCTCAGAAAAAGAGTCACCAGTGTCCTAAAAAATGCAGTTGTACCCAATGTCCACTTAAACACGAACATGTGGACAAGTGGAGCAGGGCAGAATCAGGACTATAGGACTGTGACAGCCCACTGGGTAGATGTATTGCCTCCCGCAGCAAGAACAGCAGCGGCGGCACCAGTAGCAGCATCTCGCAAACGCCAACTCGTTCCTAGGCAGGCTACGCTTTGTATCACCGCTTTCCATAAGAGGCACACAGCTGACAACCTTTTACGGAATTTGAGGAACATGATCGCAGAATGGCTTACCCCAATTGGACTCTCCTGGGGATTTGTGACATCGGACAACGCCACCAATATTGTGCGTGCATTACATGTGGGAAAATTCCAGCACGTCCCATGTTTTGCACATACATTGAATTTGGTGGTGCAGAATTATTTAAAAAATGACAGGGGTGTGCAAGAGATGCTGTCGGTGGCCCGAAGAATTGCGGGCCACTTTCGGCATTCAGCCACTGTGTGCCGAAGACTGGAGCACCAGCAAACACTCCTGAACCTGCCCCGCCATCATCTGAAGCAAGAGGTGGTAACGAGGTGGAATTCAACCCTCTATATGCTTCAGAGGATGGAGGAGCAGCAAAAGGCCATTCAAGCCTATACAGCTACCTACGATATAGGCAAAGGAGGGGGAATGCACCTGACTCAAGCGCAGTGGAGAATGATTTCAACGTTGTGCAAGGTTCTGCAACCCTTTGAACTTGCCACACGTGAAGTCAGTTCAGACACTGCCAGCCTGAGTCAGGTCATTCCCCTCATCAGGCTTTTGCAGAAGAAGCTGGAGAGATTGAAGGAGAAGCTTAAACAGAGCGATTCCGCTAGGCATGTGGGACTTGTGGATGGAGCCCTTCATTCGCTTAACCAGGATTCACGGGTGGTCAATCTGTTGAAATCAGAGCACTACATTTTGGCCACCGTACTCGATCCTAGATTTAAAACCTACGTTGTATCTCTCTATCCGGCAGACACAAGTCTGCAGAGGTTCAAAGACCTGCTGGTGAGAAAATTGTCAAGTCAAGCTGAACGTGACCCGTCAACAGCTCCGCCTTCACATTCTCCCGCAACTGGGGCTGCGAGGAAAAGGCTAAGAATTCCGAGCACACCCACTGGCGGTGATGCAGGGCAGTCTAGAGCGAGTGCTGACATCTGGTCTGAACTGAAGGACCTGCCAACGATTACTGACATGTCGTCTACTGTCACTGCATATGATTCTGTCACCATTGAAAGAATGGTGGAGGATTATATGAGTGACCGCATCCAAGTAGGCACGTCAGACAGTCCGTATACTGGCAGGAAAAAGAGGCAATTTGAAGGCCCTTGCACAAACTGGCTTTATTTTACCTAAGTTGCCCCCCCTCCAGTGTGTACTCCGAAAGAGTGTTTAGTGCAGCCGGTCACCTTGTCAGCAATCGGCGTATGAGGTTACTTCCAGAAAATGTGGAGAAGATGATGTTCATCAAAATAAATTATAATCAATTCCTCCGTGGAGACATTCACCAGCAATTGCCTCCAGAAAGTACACAGGGACCTGAGATGGTGGATTCCAGTGGGGACGAATTAATAATCTGTGAGGAGGGGGATGTACACAGTGAAAGGGGTGAGGAATCGGACGATGAGGAGGAGGTGGACATCTTGCCTCTGTGGAGCCAGTTTGTGCAAGGAGAGATTGATTGCTTCTTTTTTGGTGGGGGCCCAAACCAACCACTCATTTCAGTCACAGTCGTGTGGCAGACCCTGTCGCTGAAATGATGGGTTTGTTAAAGTGTGCATGTCCTGTTTATACAACATAAGGGTGGGTGGGAGGGCCCAAGGACAATTCCATCTTGCTGTTATGATTCCCGTACTCCAGACCAGAGGAGATCTTATGGCAGAGGTCTGAGTACTGGAAAGATATGCTGGTTACGGGAGCAGGAAAGCCTAGTAACCCCTGGCGCCCTAACTCCGTTGTCTCGCCCGTGTTATCAGAAATCCCCTGCGAGACTATGGTTGCTTGAGCCCATGGCAGCCGCGTTTGAAGGGCGGATTATGTCTGCCCAACTTCGATGCCCCCTCAGGTCTTAATGGGAGACAAAGGGAAATCCGAGACAGGGTGATAACAAGGGGCCCTCTGACTAAGCAACCAGGCCAGGGGCTACAAGCTAACTAACTTAAACCAAAAGTATGTGCGGACAAACCGCCAGGGAAAAGGACAACCAAAGATCCACTGATCCGTTACTCCTATCCAGCACCGCTGGATACCAGAGTGGATTTGTGGGAGCGGAATCCTCCGCAAAAGCTCCGGAACACAATGAAACTAAATAATAAACAGTAAGCGGTCAAGCCGCAACACACGGCTACGCCGCGACTCACGAACACCACAGGATGTTAAAGGTGCTCGGTCGGACTCCAGGAATAGATGACAACTTCCGAGTACAGGACCACTGAGGACAGGAACAACCGGATTGAGCAGGACTGGAAACTCTCTGTAACTGACACAGCAAACAGGAAGCTATCACCGGCGTCTGTGAGAAGTCCTGAGAGTGCTTAAATTTGGGAGCCCTCCAATCAAGATCCAGACAGGGTAATCACATAATCATGCCGTGCAGCTGCATGCTGTACGGCCAGGATACAATTGAATTGATTAATTAAGACCCAGCAACGGGGAACGCGGTCCGAGCGTGGCGTCCCCGTTGCTAGGGTCTGAGCGGCTCCGTGCGCCCGGCGTCTAGCGTTGCTAGGGAGCCGGCGGCTGTCTGCCTGCGGCGTCCCTAGTTGCTAGGCGCCGGGCCGCACTGACGGGCGGACCCTCGGCGCCTAACAGTACCCCCCCCTTGAGGAGGGGTCAAGGAACCCCTAAGGCCAGGTTTCTGAGGAAATTCTCGAAAAAATGCCCTTTTGAGCCTCGGGGCATGGAGATCCTCATCCAGGACCCAAGACCTTTCTTCTGGACCATAACCTCTCCAATGTACCAAAAAATAAAGCCGACCCCGGGACAACTTGGAATCGAGAACCTTCTCCACCAAGAACTCCTGCTGACCCTGTACATCTATTGGTGATTTCCCCTGAGAGATCTTGCGAGGAAATCTACTGGACGAAACATATGGTTTTAACAAGGAGCAATGGAAGGTATTTCCGATCCGTAAAGTTTTTGGTAAACGTAACCGGAAAGCAACTGGATTGACTTTTTTGATAATATGAAATGGTCCAATAAATTTAGGACCCAATCTGGCTGAGGTTTGTCGAAGTTTAATGTTGCAAGTCGACAACCATACCCTATCTCCTACTTTAAAAGTGCACGGCCGCCGGAGCCTGTCAGAAAAAATTTTCTCCCGAAATGCCGCTTTTCTGAGAGCCAGGTGCACTTTTCTCCAAATGAGTTTGAGATGAGAGGTCAAGGTCAGTGAGGAGACAGAGGAATGTTGAAAAAAGGAATTAGCTCTGGGGTGAAAACCAAAAACTGTAAAAAATGGAGACACATTGGTGGAGGAATGACAGGCATTGTTGTAAGCAAACTCCGCCAACGGAAGAAACTCAGACCAGTCATTTTGGAGTTTGGCCGAGTACAAACGCAAATATTGTTTTAATGATTGATTAACTCGCTCAGTCTGCCCGTTGGATTGGGGATGGTAGCCAGACGTTAAAGATAATTTCATCTTTAATGAGGCACAAAAAGACTTCCAAAATTGTGCAATGAATTGTGGACCCCGATCAGAGACAATATCAGTGGGTAACCCATGGAGTCTGAAAACATGGCGGAGGAACAAGACTGCCAATCCCTGGGCAGATGGCAATCGGGGAAGAGCAATGAAATGGGCCATTTTGCTAAAACGGTCCACTACCACCCATATGACTCGGCATCCGGCTGACAGAGGGAGGTCCACCACAAAATCCATGGAAATATGAGACCATGGCCAAAGAGGAACATTCAAGGGCATAAGTTGACCGATAGGCAAGGAACGGGGAACCTTATGCTGTGCACAGACCTGACAAGAAAAAACAAACTCCTTAATGTCTTTGGAAAGACCAGGCCACCATACCGAGCGGGAAACTAATTCAAAAGTTTTGGCGATCCCCGGATGCCCGGCAACTTTGCTATCATGAAACTCCGTCAAAACAGTTGCTCTCAAAAACTCGGGGACATAAAGACGACCAGCAGGAGTATTTCCAGGAGCTTGATGTTGAAGCTGCTTTAACTGGGTAAATAAATCTTGTGTGAGGCCTGCCCGAATGACTGAAGACGGAAGTATGGGAGTAACAGGACTGTTGTCTTGAACTGGAAGAAAACTGCGTGACAGGGCATCTGCCTTGGTATTCTTGGAACCTGGCCTGAAGGTGATAATGAACTTGAAACGGGTAAAAAATAAAGCCCAACGAGCTTGCCGGGCATTCAGCCGTTTAGCTGATTCAATGTATTGAAGATTTTTGTGATCAGTCAAAACTGAAATGGTATGAGTGGCTCCTTCAAGCCAATGCCTCCACTCCTCGAAAGCCCATTTAATAGCCAGTAATTCCCGGTTACCAACATCGTAGTTGGATTCAGCAGATGAGAATTTCCTGGACATAAAGGCACAAGGATGTAATTCTAGAGAATCCGGATCCTTCTGAGATAGGATAGCCCCTACTCCAACCTCCGAGGCATCAACCTCAACAATGAAAGGCAATTCTGGGTTGGGATGTCTGAGGACTGGGGCTGAGACAAAGGCTTGTTTCAAGGCCTGAAACGATAACTCCGCTTCACGTGACCAGTTGGTAGGATCTGCTCCCTTCTTAGTCAGTGCCACAATGGGAGCAACTAGGTCGGAGAAAGAGTGAATAAATCTTCTATAGTAATTCGCAAACCCTAAAAAGCGCTGAATTGCTTTTAAGTTGGTGGGTTGCGCCCAACTAAGGATGGCTTGGAGCTTCTTTGGTTCCATACAGAATCCCCGAGGGGAAATGATGTACCCTAAAAAGGATACCTCCGTGACATGAAATTCACACTTCTCCAGCTTGGCATATAGGTGATTTTCACGTAATTTTTTTAGAACCTGACGCACCTGGGTAACATGTTGTTCTATAGAGTCAGAATATATCAAAATATCGTCTAAGTAGACTACAACGAATCTTCCAAGAAATTCACGGAGCACATCGTTAATGAGATCCTGGAAAACTGCCGGAGCGTTAGACAGGCCGAATGGCATAACCAGATACTCATAGTGACCCGACTGAGTACTGAATGCCGTTTTCCACTCATCCCCTGACTTGATCCGGATGAGGTTATATGCTCCTCTCAGGTCAATCTTAGAAAAAATCACAGCCGAACGTAGCTGATCAAAGATGACAGAAATCAGCGGCAAAGGGTAAGTATTTTTTACTGAGATCTTATTCAAGGCTCTAAAGTCAATGCAAGGTCTGAGTGATCCATCCTTCTTCTCCACGAAGAAGAAGCCTGCACTTAAAGGGGATTTAGATGGCCTGATAAATCCTTTCCCTAGGCTTTCTTTAACATACTCATTCATGGCCACAGTTTCAGGTCCGGACAATGCATATAACCTTCCCTTAGGCAAAGTGGCACCAGGAATTAGCTCAATAGCACAATCATAAGGCCTATGGGGAGGCAGAATGTCCGCATTGCCCTTGGAAAATACATCAACAAAATCCTGGTATTCCACAGGAATGGGTGCGGGAATGACAGCAGCTATTCTGATGGGAAACGTAATACATTCCTTATTACAGATGGTACCCCATTGTGAGATCTCCCCCGACTGCCAATCAATGATGGGATTATGAAAGGCCAGCCAAGGGTGACCCAGAACCACTGGAACTGCTGGGCAATGGGTAAGGAAAAACTCAATTTTTTCGGAATGCAGAGCTCCTACCGAAAGTAGAACAGGAGGTGTACAGAGAGAAATAACCCCATTGGACAAGGGACTCCCATCTAAACCATGCATGGTGATACACCTACCCAAGGCTAACTGAGGAATACCTAAGGCCTTGGCCCATGTTAAATCCATAAAGTTCCCTGCAGCTCCACTGTCCACAAAAGCCGAGACCGAGGAACAGAGGCTGCCAAAGGAAACTTTAGCTGGGACTAACAGTGAATTATTTGAGGAGATAAGCTGCAGACCAAAGTGAACCCCCTCACAAATCACTTGGTCGAGGCGTTTCCCGACTTGTTCGGACAACTACGGGCAAAATGTCCTTTACCTCCACAGTATAAACAAAGACCAGAATTTTGCCTTCTGGTTCTTTCTTCAGGAGACAGTTTGGAGAGGCCTATCTGCATGGGCTCCTCTATGTCCACAGGAATGGAAAAAACACAAGGAGTAGACCCGACAGATGCTCCTTTTTCAGCCCTCCGCTCTCTGAGACGACGATCAATCTTAATAGAGAGCTCCATGAGTTTATCGAGAGTCTCAGGAGCGGGATACTGAAGGAGACTGTCTTTTATAGACTCGGATAAGCCGAGGCGAAACTGACTGCGCAGGGCTGGGTCATTCCATCCACAGTCGTTCGACCAACGGCGAAACTCCGTACAATAAATCTCTGCGGGATTCCTACCCTGTCTGAGAGCACGCAACTGACTCTCGGCGGATGCCTCTCTATCAGGGTCGTCATACAATAGTCCTAAAGACCCCAGAAAGGCGTCTACAGACAATAAAGCCGGATCGTCTGTTCTTAAACCAAAAGCCCAGGTCTGAGGATCCCCCTGAAGTAAAGAAATAATAATTCCAACCCGCTGAGATTCCGTACCTGAAGAGACTGGTCTTAAACGAAAATAAAGTTTACAAGACTCTTTAAAATTAAAAAACTGCTTTCTATCCCCAGAAAAACGGTCAGGCAAATGCATTTTTGGTTCAGGAATGACCCTCGGGGAAGTCCGTAACAGATCTTCCTGTGACCTCACCCGAAGGGACAGATCCTGAACCATCTGAGTAAGTTCTTGAATCTGGCTAACTAGAAGCTGGCCAGGATTTGGCCCAACACCGGTGGGATTCATGAGGCCGACAAATCTTCCAACTGAATAAGGGAAAAAAAATTAAATCCTGTTTAATTTAAAATTTTAGTCTGGCCGGTGATAATGTTATGATTCCCGTACTCCAGACCAGAGGAGATCTTATGGCAGAGGTCTGAGTACTGGAAAGATATGCTGGTTACGGGAGCAGGAAAGCCTAGTAACCCCAGGCGCCCTAACTCCGTTGTCTCACCCGTGTTATCAGAAATCCCCTGCGAGACTATGGTTGCTTGAGCCCATGGCAGCCGCGTTTGAAGGGCGGATTATGTCTGCCCAACTTCGATGCCCCCTCAGGTCTTAATGGGAGACAAAGGGAAATCCGAGACAGGGTGATAACAAGGGGCCCTCTGACTAAGCAACCAGGCCAGGGGCTACAAGCTAACTAACTTAAACCAAAAGTATGTGCGGACAAACCGCCAGGGAAAAGGACAACCAAAGATCCACTGATCCGTTACTCCTATCCAGCACCGCTGGATACCAGAGTGGATTTGTGGGAGCGGAATCCTCCGCAAAAGCTCCGGAACACAATGAAACTAAATAATAAACAGTAAGCGGTCAAGCCGCAACACACGGCTACGCCGCGACTCACGAACACCACAGGATGTTAAAGGTGCTCGGTCGGACTCCAGGAATAGATGACAACTTCCGAGTACAGGACCACTGAGGACAGGAACAACCGGATTGAGCAGGACTGGAAACTCTCTGTAACTGACACAGCAAACAGGAAGCTATCACCGGCGTCTGTGAGAAGTCCTGAGAGTGCTTAAATTTGGGAGCCCTCCAATGAAGATCCAGACAGGGTAATCACATAATCATGCCGTGCAGCTGCATGCTGTACGGCCAGGATACAATTGAATTGATTAATTAAGACCCAGCAACGGGGAACGCGGTCCGAGCGTGGCGTCCCCGTTGCTAGGGTCTGAGCGGCTCCGTGCGCCCGGCGTCTAGCGTTGCTAGGGAGCCGGCGGCTGTCTGCCTGCGGCGTCCCTAGTTGCTAGGCGCCGGGCCGCACTGACGGGCGGACCCTCGGCGCCTAACACTTGCACCTCTTTTTTCTTTCATTTATCTTTGCATCATGTGCTGTTTGGGGACTATTTTTTGAAGTGCCATCCTGTCTGACACTGCAGTGCCACTCCTAGATTGGCCAGGTGTTTGTGTTGGCCACTTGGGTCGCTTAGCTTAGCCATCCAGCGACCTTGGTGCACCTCTTTTTTTCTTTGCATCATGTGCTGTTTGGGGACTATTTTTTGAAGTGCCATCCTGTCTGACACTGCAGTGCCACTCCTAGATTGGCCAGGTGTTTGTGTTGGCCACTTGGGTCGCTTAGCTTAGCCATCCAGCGACCTTGGTGCACCTCTTTTTTTCTTTGCATCATGTGCTGTTTGGGGACTATTTTTTGAAGTGCCATCCTGTCTGACACTGCAGTGCCACTCCTAGATGGGACAGGTGTTTGTGTCGGCCACTTGGGTCGCTTACCTTAGTCATACAGCTGCCTCATTGCACCTCTTTTTTTCTTTGCATCATGTGCTGTTTGGGGACTCTTTTTTAAATCTGCCATCCTGCCTGACACTGCAGTGCCACTCCTAGATGGGCCAGGTGTTTGTGTCGGCCACTTGGGTCGCTTAGCTTAGCCATCCAGCGACCTTGGTGCACCTCTTTTTTTCTTTGCATCATGTGCTGTTTGGGGACTATTTTTTAAATCTGCCATCCTGTCTGACACTGCAGTGCCACTCCTAGATGGGCCAGGTGTTTGTGTCGGCCACTTGGGTCGCTTAGCTTAGCCATCCAGCGACCTTGGTGCACCTCTTTTTTTCTTTGCATCATGTGCTGTTTGGGGACAATTTTTTAAATCTGCCATCCTTTCTGACACTGCAGTGCCACTCCTAGATGGGCCAGGTGTTTGTGTCGGCCACTTGAGTAGCTTAGCTTAGTCACACAGCTACCTCATTGCACCTCTTTTTTTCTTTGCATCATGTGCTGTTTGGGGACTATTTGTTTAAATCTGCCATCCTGTCTGACACTGCAATGCCACTCCTAGATGGGCCAGGTGTTTGTGTCGGCCACTTGGGTCGCTTAGCTTAGCCATCAAGCGATCTTGGTGCACCTCTTTTTTTCTTTGCATCATGTGCTGTTTGGGGACTATTTTTTTAAATCTGCCATCCTGTCTGACACTGCAGTGCCACTCCTAGATGGGCCAGGTGTTTGTGTCGGCCACTTGGGTCGCTTAGCTTAGTCATCCAGCGACCTCGGTGCAAATTTTAGGACTAAAAATAATATTGTGAGGTGTGAGGTGTTCAGAATAGACTGGAAATGAGTGGACATTATGGTTATTGAGGTTAATAATACTATGGGATTAAAATGACCCCCAAATTATATAATTTAAGCTGTTTTTGAGGGGTTGTAAAAAAACACCCGAATCCAAAACACACCCGAATCCGACAAAAAAAATGTACGCACGCGCGAAGTACTTTTACACAAAACTATGCAGTTTTACACAAGGGCGAACAACGCTTTTCTGTCACTCTGTTGATCGGTGAGTGCAGTGGCGGAACTGTGGGAGGCAGTGGAGTCGGCTGCCGCCAGGCTCCTGACCGCAAGGGGGCACATCTCCTCCACTGTCTCCCGCTGCCTGAGGACCGCGCTGCTATTGCAGACGGAGGAGCTTTGTCAGTGACACGAAAGCTGCCTCCTGTATTTACAGAGAGATGGTACTGGCTGCAGCTAGGGGGAGCTCCAGAGCACAGCTCCTCCCGGGCCCTTCTAGTTAAGTAAGCCAGCCGAGGGTAGCTCTCTGCTCCTCCGTGCTCCGTGAGCCTGATGATAGACAAAGGTAGGCACTGTGTGGGGGGTGGGGGAGAGGTGTATTTGGGGGGGAAGCACTGTGTTTTGTGAGTGTGCTTGTTTTTAAGTGAGGTGTGTGTGTGTGTGTGTGTGTGTGTGTGTGTGTGTGTGTGTGTGTTTTTAAGGAAAGTTGTGCATTCAAGTAAAAAAGGCATGTGTGTGAGTGATGTGAGTGGCATGTGTGTGAGAAGCATGTATGTGTGTGTGTGTGTGTGTGTGTGTGTGTGTGTGTGTGTGTGTGTAAGTGAGAGGCATGTATGTGTGTGTAAGTGAGAAGCATGTGTGTGTAAGTGAGAGGCATGTGTGTGTGTGTGTAAGTGAGAAGCATGTATGTGTGTGTAAGTGAGAGGCATGTGTGTGTGTAAGTGAGAGGCATGTGTGTATGTAAGTGAGAGACATGTGTAAGTGAGAGACATGTGTGTGTGAGAGGCATGTGTATGTAAGTGAGAGGCACGTGTGTGAGAGGTGTGTGTGTGTGTGTGTGTGTGTGTGTGTGTGTAAGTGAAAGGCATGTGTGGGTGTTTAAGTGAAAGCGGCGTGTGTGTTTTTAAGTAAAGGAGGTGTGTGTGTGAAAGCGGTGTGTGTGTTTAAGTGAATGAGGCGTTTGTTTTTTTTATATATATCTAGTGTTCACGCTAGGTGTCTTTCACAGGGCGCTGCGCCCTGCCCCTTAGACAGCTGAATCCCGCCCTACCCGTTTTTGTGCGCCCTGCCGTTTGCTGCCTGCCGGACCCCGCCACGCCGCTGGACCCAGCCGCGTGCCGCCGGACCCGGTAAGCACATGAGAATCCCCCTGGGCTAAATTAACCTTGTAAGTATTTTGCAGCTGTAAACTTCAATCTCAGTGCTCTCTACCTGGTGCAGTGTGCCTCGGTGCTCTCTACCTGGTGCAGTGTGCCTCAGTGCTCTCTACCTGGTGCAGTGTGCCTCAGTGCTCTCTACCTGGTGCAGTGTGCCTCAGTGCTCTCTACCTGGTGCAGTGTGCCTCAGTGCTTTATCTGGCGCAATATGTATAACGTGCTCTACCTGGTGCAGTGTGTATAGGAGGGTTTACCTGGTGCAATGTGTATTAGGTGCACTACCGTGTGGTGTAATGGTAATTGCCACTATTATGTGGCCACGCCCCTTCCCCACAAAACAACGCCCCTAGATTTTTGCTGCGCGCCTTCGGCGCACACTGTACATGTTTTGGCATATAGGAATGGGAGCACCAAGCATTATAGTATGTACCTAAGTTTGCCCATCTAACTTAAAAATGTGCCCTCCCGAATGGAAAAATGTGCCCTCCCCGTGACCAGCACCCTGCCCTAAAAAAATCCTAGAGTGAACACTAGTTATATCGGCACACCGCTGCGCCAAAGCATCTCCATCGAGACCCGCTGGCGGGTGAGGGAGCACTGTAGGTGTACTATAAAAGGTATGCTGGTGTCTGTTTTATTGTAATGACTGACTTGGTGTGCGTCCACTTTGTATGTGTATCTATATTACTATTGGGAAAGGTACCTGAGCACGCTGCTACTGTTCACCCTTAGTGCCGGATAGCTACATATGGTATGTGTGTGTATATGTAGGGGGGCACCAATATTTATCATGCCTCCGGGGCGACTGGGACGAACTTACGCCACTGGGTGAGTGATTGACAGGAGGAAGTGGGTGTTACTGGGTGGTAACTGAGCATTTTCCGGGAGTGTGCTAAAAAACACAGGCGTGTCAGGTAAAAACGCAGGCGTGCCTGGGGAAACGGGGGAGTGGCTGGCGGAACGCAGGGCGTGTTTGTGACGTCAAAGCAGGAACTAAACTGAGTGAAGTGATCACAAGGTAGGAGTAGGTCTGGAGCTGCTCAGAAACTGCATGAAAATTTTTATGAGCAGTTCTGCTGAACTTTCGTACGCACTTCTGCTAAGCTTAGATACACTCCCAGAGGGCGGCGGCCTAGCGTGTGCACTGCTGCTAAAAGCAGCTAGCGAGCGATCAACTCGGAATGAGTGCCAGGGAGCCTAATTCAGTCCTGGTCGCACGCAGGCTATTTTTTGCACTGCTGCAACCAGGTAATCGCCACCTACAGGGAAGGGGGTAAGCGCTGTGCAGGGGTTCGATCGGCTGTACAGTGAGCTGCACAAACAAAAGTTTGTGCAGTTTCTGCACAGCCAAGAACTTACTCAGCCGCTGCAACGATCCGGACAAGTGGTGACGTCAGGAATCTTCCTCCGGAACTGCTGGGCACGTCTGCGTTTTTCAGGACACTCCCAGAAAACGGTGAGTTGCTGCCCACGAACGCCTTCTGCCTGTCAATCTTCTTGCAAATGCTGGTGTGATCACTTTCTTCGTTAGATTCTTCGCTGCCCGGCGATGGACATCGCCGGCAGCCGACACGTCTGCACATTGCGGGCCACACGCACGCGCTGTTTAGACCCGATCGCACGGCTGAAAAAAAATGCAGCGTGCGATCGGTTCTGAATGACCCCCAAGGACAGGATTATCTGCAAAAACAAAAAAAGAATCCCTTTTGCTATCCAAAAACAGGTAAAGATATTGGTCTGTTAGCTCCAGCATAAGCCTGTCCAATGTCTAGCATGAGGGAGCTTATTTACCAAACCTACTTATGCATTTGTCATTTCAGGATGGAAATAGCTGAACATTTTTCTAGAAAATTGTTGTGATTACAGATTTTCTATTTCTGCAATAAGCGGTGACAGAAAATCTTTTGGGCTGGAGAGAGAGCTGGAGTCGTATTAGAGTGAGTTGTATAACGTTTTATGAAATGATCAGGTCAAGAAGTAAAGCAAACTTTATAGTATAATATTTTCTTTAAATTTTACCCCTATCCAAGCCATACTCCACATTATGTTACAGTGGCAGAAATACCCCTGATAGGAACTTACAAAGGGGGTCATTCTGAGTTGATCGCTTGCTAGCAACTTTTTACTCTGCTGCGATCAGATAGTCGCCGCCTATGGGGGAGTGTATTTTCACTTTTCACAAACGCTTTTGCAGCCGACGGCAGAAAAATGTTTTTTGTAGTTTCTGAGTAGCTCTGGACTTACTCAGCCGCTGCAATCACTTCAGTCTTTTTGGTTCCGGAATTGACGTCAGACACCCGCCCTGCAAACGCTTGGACTCGCCTGCGTTTTTCCAAACACTCCCAGAAAACAGTCAGTTGACACCCACAAACACCCTCTTTCTGTCAATCACCTTGCGATCGGCTATGCAAATGGATTCTTCGTTAAATCCATCGCCCAGCACCGATCCTCTTTGTACCCGTACGACGCGCCTGGCATTGCGGTGCATACGCATGCACAGTTTTGCGGAGATTTAACCTGATCGCAGCACTGCAAAAAGTTGCTAGCGAGCGATCAACTTGGAATGACCCCCATAGTCAGCCAGGTGCTGTGTACTTCATGCATCTGTAAAACAATGCATACCTCCCAATGTCCTGATTTGGTGGAGAGGGATATCTTCGCTCCCGCGGAGGGGTCTGGCCTTGCAGATAGGGGGCGTGGCCTCGCGACCCCTCATCCTATGGGCGCATGGACAGCACTCTGTGAGCTACTGGCCATGCCCCTTGTCCCTCTCTGCCGGTGAATAGATGCTGTGCGCATGCACATAGCATCTATTCATCGCAGGCAGGAAGTGAGAGAGGTCTCTCAACTGGTCCCTCCCACTAGGGGACACTGCAGGGGCCTGCAGGAGGGACAGTTGGTCAGTCCGTGAAAAACAAGGCACTCAAAATGGACATTAAAATAAAACTTATATTATGCAAAATACATTTTGGCCTGGGACAGGTTCAGGAAACCAGTTCCTGATTATATTTATATCATATTTAATGAGAGGTTCTGGAGCTGAGTTCCTGCTGGTTCCTGCTGAAAAATAGCACTGGAATTTTCCTATGCATTTATAAATCAATCACAAGTCCTATATGGATTGCTTACATTTGCAAACTACGCCACCCTTCAGCAGGATCTTTACATCACTGTTTATATACAATCAGCGATCAACAAATACATTTTCAGGCATTCTGAAAAGTATAATGAAATTTAGAGCTTCATATGTATTTTTGGCCAACCATTTACCAGGGGCTAACAATATGGGGGGGCAATGTGACCCTAGGGGCTAATTCAGTAAGGATCGTAAAAAGTACAAATTAGCAAAAACTGCGACCAATCGCAAAATTGACAAAGCACGCCCAAACGGAAAATTTGCAACACTAATTTAATGTTACAACAAAAAAGGTGGACTTGTCAAATTTGCTAACTTTGCAATGAGATTGAAAATACCGCATTTTTTGCTAAAAAAAACTTACACTTAGTCGCATTTTTTGCGTAAAGGTTTCTGATGTCACAATTTAACATCAGCCACACATAACATTGAGCCAACCATGCCTACTGACTAGAGATGAGCGGGTTCGGTTTCTCTGAATCCGAACCCGCACGAACTTCATGTTTTTTTCACGGGTCCGAGCAGACTCGGATCCTCCCGCCTTGCTCGGTTAACCCGAGCGCGCCCGAACGTCATCATGACGCTGTCGGATTCTCGCGAGACTCGGATTCTATATAAGGAGCCGCGCGTCGCCGCCATTTTCACACGTGCATTGAGATTGATAGGGAGAGGACGTGGCTGGCGTCCTCTCCATTTAGATTAGGGTTGAGAGAGAGAGAGAGAGATTGACCTGAGGCTGTGATACTGTAGAAGAGAGTGCAGAGTTTAGTGACTGACGACCACAGTGACCACCAGACAGTGCAGTTGTTTGTTTTATTTAATATATCCGTTCTCTGCCTGAAAAAAACGATACACACAGTGACTCAGTCACATACCATATCTGTGTGCACTGCTCAGCCCAGTGTGCTGCATCAATGTATATATATATATCTGACTGTGCTCAGCTCACACAGCTTATAATTGTGGGGGAGACTGGGGAGCACTGCAGTGCCAGTTATAGGTTATAGCAGGAGCCAGGAGTACATAATATTATATTAAAATTAAACAGTGCACACTTTTGCTGCAGGAGTGCCACTGCCAGTGTGACTAGTGACCAGTGACCTGACCACCAGTATATATAATATTAGTAGTATACTATCTCTTTATCAACCAGTCTATATTAGCAGCAGACACAGTACAGTGCGGTAGTTCACGGCTGTGGCTACCTCTGTGTCGGCACTCGGCAGCCCGTCCATAATTGTATATACCACCTAACCGTGGTTTTTTTTTCTTTCTTTATAGTCATACTAGTTACGAGTATACTATCTCTTTATCAACCAGTCTATATTAGCAGCAGACACAGTACAGTGCGGTAGTTCACGGCTGTGGCTACCTCTGTGTCGGCACTCGGCAGCCCGTCCATAATTGTATATACCACCTAACCGTGGTTTTTTTTTCTTTCTTTATACATACATACTAGTTACGAGTATACTATCTCTTTATCAACCAGTCTATATTAGCAGCAGACACAGTACAGTGCGGTAGTTCACGGCTGTGGCTACCTCTGTGTCGGCACTCGGCAGCCCGTCCATAATTGTATATACCACCTAACCGTGGTTTTTTTTTCTTTCTTTATACATACATACTAGTTACGAGTATACTATCTCTTTATCAACCAGTCTATATATTAGCAGCAGACACAGTACAGTGCGGTAGTTCACGGCTGTGGCTACCTCTGTGTCGGCACTCGGCAGCCCGTCCATAATTGTATATACCACCTAACCGTGGTTTTTTTTTCTTTCTTTATACATACATACTAGTTACGAGTATACTATCTCTTTATCAACCAGTCTATATATTAGCAGCAGACACAGTACAGTGCGGTAGTTCACGGCTGTGGCTACCTCTGTGTCGGCACTCGGCAGCCCGTCCATAATTGTATATACCACCTAACCGTGGTTTTTTTTTCTTTCTTTATACATACATACTAGTTACGAGTATACTATCTCTTTATCAACCAGTCTATATTAGCAGCAGACACAGTACAGTGCGGTAGTTCACGGCTGTGGCTACCTCTGTGTCGGCACTCGGCAGCCCGTCCATAATTGTATATACCACCTAACCGTGGTTTTTTTTTCTTTCTTTATACATACATACTAGTTACGAGTATACTATCTCTTTATCAACCAGTCTATATATTAGCAGCAGACACAGTACAGTGCGGTAGTTCACGGCTGTGGCTACCTCTGTGTCGGCACTCGGCAGCCCGTCCATAATTGTATATACCACCTAACCGTGGTTTTTTTTTCTTTCTTTATACATACATACTAGTTACGAGTATACTATCTCTTTATCAACCAGTCTATATATTAGCAGCAGACACAGTACAGTGCGGTAGTTCACGGCTGTGGCTACCTCTGTGTCGGCACTCGGCAGCCCGTCCATAATTGTATATACCACCTAACCGTGGTTTTTTTTTCTTTCTTTATACATACATACTAGTTACGAGTATACTATCTCTTTATCAACCAGTCTATATTAGCAGCAGACACAGTACAGTGCGGTAGTTCACGGCTGTGGCTACCTCTGTGTCGGCACTCGGCAGCCCGTCCATAATTGTATATACCACCTAACCGTGGTTTTTTTTTCTTTCTTTATACATACATACTAGTTACGAGTATACTATCTCTTTATCAACCAGTCTATATATTAGCAGCAGACACAGTACAGTGCGGTAGTTCACGGCTGTGGCTACCTCTGTGTCGGCACTCGGCAGCCCGTCCATAATTGTATATACCACCTAACCGTGGTTTTTTTTTCTTTCTTTATAGTCATACTAGTTACGAGTATACTATCTCTTTATCAACCAGTCTATATTAGCAGCAGACACAGTACAGTGCGGTAGTTCACGGCTGTGGCTACCTCTGTGTCGGCACTCGGCAGCCCGTCCATAATTGTATATACCACCTAACCGTGGTTTTTTTTTCTTTCTTTATACATACATACTAGTTACGAGTATACTATCTCTTTATCAACCAGTCTATATTAGCAGCAGACACAGTACAGTGCGGTAGTTCACGGCTGTGGCTACCTCTGTGTCGGCACTCGGCAGCCCGTCCATAATTGTATATACCACCTAACCGTGGTTTTTTTTTCTTTCTTTATACATACATACTAGTTACGAGTATACTATCTCTTTATCAACCAGTCTATATATTAGCAGCAGACACAGTACAGTGCGGTAGTTCACGGCTGTGGCTACCTCTGTGTCGGCACTCGGCAGCCCGTCCATAATTGTATATACCACCTAACCGTGGTTTTTTTTTCTTCTTTATACATACATACTACTACGACATCTCTTTATCAACCAGTCTATATTAGCAGCAGACACAGTACAGTACGGTAGTTCACGGCTGTGGCTACCTCTGTGTCTGCACTCGGCAGGCAGTCCGTCCATAATTGTATACCACCTAACCGTGGTTTTTTTTTCTTTCTTCTTTATACATACATAGTTACATAGACATCTCTTTATCAACCAGTCTATATTAGCAGCAGACACAGTACAGTACGGTAGTTCACGGCTGTGGCTACCTCTGTGTCTGCACTCGGCAGGCAGTCCGTCCATAATTGTATACCACCTAACCGTGGTTTTTTTTTCTTTCTTCTTTATACATACATAGTTACATAGACATCTCTTTATCAACCAGTCTATATTAGCAGCAGACACAGTACAGTACGGTAGTTCACGGCTGTGGCTACCTCTGTGTCTGCACTCGGCAGGCAGTCCGTCCATAATTGTATACCACCTAACCGTGGTTTTTTTTTCTTTCTTCTTTATACATACATAGTTACATAGACATCTCTTTATCAACCAGTCTATATTAGCAGCAGACACAGTACAGTACGGTAGTTCACGGCTGTGGCTACCTCTGTGTCTGCACTCGGCAGGCAGTCCGTCCATAATTGTATACCACCTAACCGTGGTTTTTTTTTCTTTCTTCTTTATACATACATAGTTACATAGACATCTCTTTATCAACCAGTCTATATTAGCAGCAGACACAGTACAGTACGGTAGTTCACGGCTGTGGCTACCTCTGTGTCTGCACTCGGCAGGCAGTCCATAATTGTATACTAGTATCCATCTCCATTGTTTACCTGAGGTGCCTTTTAGTTGTGCCTATTAAAATATGGAGTACAAAAATGTTGAGGTTCCAAAATTAGGGAAAGATCAAGATCCACTTCCACCTCGTGCTGAAGCTGCTGCCACTAGTCATGGCCGAGACGATGAAATGCCAGCAACGTCGTCTGCCAAGGCCGATGCCCAATGTCATAGTACAGAGCATGTCAAATCCAAAACACCAAATATCAGAAAAAAAAGGACTCCAAAACCTAAAATAAAATTGTCGGAGGAGAAGCGTAAACTTGCCAATATGCCATTTACGACACGGAGTGGCAAGGAACGGCTGAGGCCCTGGCCTATGTTCATGGCTAGTGGTTCAGCTTCACATGAGGATGGAAGCACTCAGCCTCTCGCTAGAAAAATGAAAAGACTCAAGCTGGCAAAAGCAGCACAGCAAAGAACTGTGCATTCTTCGAAATCCCAAATCCACAAGGAGAGTCCAATTGTGTCGGTTGCGATGCCTGACCTTCCCAACACTGGACGTGAAGAGCATGCGCCTTCCACCATTTGCACGCCCCCTGCAAGTGCTGGAAGGAGCACCCGCAGTCCAGTTCCTGATAGTCAGATTGAAGATGTCAGTGTTGAAGTACACCAGGATGAGGAGGATATGGGTGTTGCTGGCGCTGGGGAGGAAATTGACCAGGAGGATTCTGATGGTGAGGTGGTTTGTTTAAGTCAGGCACCCGGGGAGACACCTGTTGTCCGTGGGAGGAATATGGCCGTTGACATGCCAGGTGAAAATACCAAAAAAATCAGCTCTTCGGTGTGGAGGTATTTCACCAGAAATGCGGACAACAGGTGTCAAGCCGTGTGTTCCCTTTGTCAAGCTGTAATAAGTAGGGGTAAGGACGTTAACCACCTCGGAACATCCTCCCTTATACGTCACCTGCAGCGCATTCATAATAAGTCAGTGACAAGTTCAAAAACTTTGGGTGACAGCGGAAGCAGTCCACTGACCAGTAAATCCCTTCCTCTTGTAACCAAGCTCACGCAAACCACCCCACCAACTCCCTCAGTGTCAATTTCCTCCTTCCCCAGGAATGCCAATAGTCCTGCAGGCCATGTCACTGGCAATTCTGACGATTCCTCTCCTGCCTGGGATTCCTCCGATGCATCCTTGCGTGTAACGCCTACTGCTGCTGGCGCTGCTGTTGTTGCTGCTGGGAGTCGATGGTCATCCCAGAGGGGAAGTCGTAAGCCCACTTGTACTACTTCCAGTAAGCAATTGACTGTTCAACAGTCCTTTGCGAGGAAGATGAAATATCACAGCAGTCATCCTGCTGCAAAGCGGATAACTGAGGCCTTGACAACTATGTTGGTGTTAGACGTGCGTCCGGTATCCGCCGTTAGTTCACAGGGAACTAGACAATTTATTGAGGCAGTGTGCCCCCGTTACCAAATACCATCTAGGTTCCACTTCTCTAGGCAGGCGATACCGAGAATGTACACGGACGTCTGAAAAAGACTCACCAGTGTCCTAAAAAATGCAGTTGTACCCAATGTCCACTTAACCACGGACATGTGGACAAGTGGAGCAGGGCAGGGTCAGGACTATATGACTGTGACAGCCCACTGGGTAGATGTATGGACTCCCGCCGCAAGAACAGCAGCGGCGGCACCAGTAGCAGCATCTCGCAAACGCCAACTCTTTCCTAGGCAGGCTACGCTTTGTATCACCGGTTTCCAGAATACGCACACAGCTGAAAACCTCTTACGGCAACTGAGGAAGATCATCGCGGAATGGCTTACCCCAATTGGACTCTCCTGTGGATTTGTGGCATCGGACAACGCCAGCAATATTGTGTGTGCATTAAATATGGGCAAATTCCAGCACGTCCCATGTTTTGCACATACCTTGAATTTGGTGGTGCAGAATTTTTTAAAAAACGACAGGGGCGTGCAAGAGATGCTGTCGGTGGCCAGAAGAATTGCGGGACACTTTCGGCATACAGGCACCACGTACAGAAGACTGGAGCACCACCAAAAACTACTGAACCTGCCCTGCCATCATCTGAAGCAAGAAGTGGTAACGAGGTGGAATTCAACCCTCTATATGCTTCAGAGGTTGGAGGAGCAGCAAAAGGCCATTCAAGCCTATACAATTGAGCACGATATAGTAGGTGGAATGCACCTGTCTCAGGCGCAGTGGAGAATGATTTCAACGTTGTGCAAGGTTCTGATGCCCTTTGAACTTGCCACACGTGAAGTCAGTTCAGACACTGCCAGCCTGAGTCAGGTCATTCCCCTCATCAGGCTTTTGCAGAAGAAGCTGGAGACATTGAAGGAGGAGCTAACACGGAGCGATTCCGCTAGGCATGTGGGACTTGTGGATGGAGCCCTTAATTCGCTTAACAAGGATTCACGGGTGGTCAATCTGTTGAAATCAGAGCACTACATTTTGGCCACCGTGCTCGATCCTAGATTTAAAGCCTACCTTGGATCTCTCTTTCCGGCAGACACAAGTCTGCTGGGGTTGAAAGACCTGCTGGTGACAAAATTGTCTAGTCAAGCGGAACGCGACCTGTCAACATCTCCTCCTTCACATTCTCCCGCAACTGGGGGTGCGAGGAAAAGGCTCAGAATTCCGAGCCCACCCGCTGGCGGTGATGCAGGGCAGTCTGGAGCGACTGCTGATGCTGACATCTGGTCCGGACTGAAGGACCTGACAACGATTACGGACATGTCGTCTACTGTCACTGCATATGATTCTCTCAACATTGATAGAATGGTGGAGGATTATATGAGTGACCGCATCCAAGTAGGCACGTCACACAGTCCGTACTTATACTGGCAGGAAAAAGAGGCAATTTGGAGGCCCTTGCACAAACTGGCTTTATTCTACCTAACTTGCCCTCCCACAAGTGTGTACTCCGAAAGAGTGTTTAGTGCAGCCGCTCACCTTGTCAGCAATCGGCGTACGAGGTTACATCCAGAAAATGTGGAGAAGATGATGTTCATTAAAATGAATTATAATCAATTCCTCCGCGGAGACATTGACCAGCAGCAATTGCCTCCACAAAGTACACAGGGAGCTGAGATGGTGGATTCCAGTGGGGACGAATTGATAATCTGTGAGGAGGGGGATGTACACGGTGATATATCGGAGGGTGATGATGAGGTGGACATCTTGCCTCTGTAGAGCCAGTTTGTGCAAGGAGAGATTAATTGCTTCTTTTTTGGGGGGGGTCCAAACCAACCCGTCATATCAGTCACAGTCGTGTGGCAGACCCTGTCACTGAAATGATGGGTTGGTTAAAGTGTGCATGTCCTGTTTTGTTTATACAACATAAGGGTGGGTGGGAGGGCCCAAGGACAATTCCATCTTGCACCTCTTTTTTCTTTTCTTTTTCTTTGCATCATGTGCTGATTGGGGAGGGTTTTTTGGAAGGGACATCCTGCGTGACACTGCAGTGCCACTCCTAAATGGGCCCGGTGTTTGTGTCGGCCACTAGGGTCGCTAATCTTACTCACACAGTCAGCTACCTCAGTGCGCCTCTTTTTTTCTTTGCGTCATGTGCTGTTTGGGGAGGGTTTTTTGGAAGGGACATCCTGCGTGACACTGCAGTGCCACTCCTAGATGGGCCCGGTGTTTGTGTCGGCCACTAGGGTCGCTAATCTTACTCACACAGCTACCTCATTGCGCCTCTTTTTTTCTTTGCGTCATGTGCTGTTTGGGGAGGGTTTTTTGGAAGGGACATCCTGCGTGACACTGCAGTGCCACTCCTAGATGGGCCCGGTGTTTGTGTCGGCCACTAGGGTCGCTAATCTTACTCACACAGCTACCTCATTGCGCCTCTTTTTTTCTTTGCGTCATGTGCTGTTTGGGGAGGGTTTTTTGGAAGGGCCATCCTGCGTGACACTGCAGTGCCACTCCTAGATGGGCCCGGTGTTTGTGTCGGCCACTAGGGTCGCTAATCTTACTCACACAGCTACCTCATTGCGCCTCTTTTTTTCTTTGCGTCATGTGCTGTTTGGGGAGGGTTTTTTGGAAGGGACATCCTGCGTGACACTGCAGTGCCACTCCTAGATGGGCCCGGTGTTTGTGTCGGCCACTAGGGTCGCTTATCTTACTCACACAGCGACCTCGGTGCAAATTTTAGGACTAAAAATAATATTGTGAGGTGTGAGGTATTCAGAATAGACTGAAAATGAGTGTAAATTATGGTTTTTGAGGTTAATAATACTTTGGGATCAAAATGACCCCCAAATTCTATGATTTAAGCTGTTTTTTAGTGTTTTTTGAAAAAAACACCCGAATCCAAAACACACCCGAATCCGACAAAAAAAATTCGGTGAGGTTTTGCCAAAACGCGTTCGAACCCAAAACACGGCCGCGGAACCGAACCCAAAACCAAAACACAAAACCCGAAAAATTTCAGGCGCTCATCTCTACTACTGACATGATGCATCAAACAACAAGCCAAGCTACTTCCGCTGGTGAATCCACAAATACAGGCGGAAAAAGGAAAAAAAAACTGGGGTTTTTTATGTTGAAAGTTTACATACATGACATATTAATGTTTATTTGTTATTATTGACATTCCTTATGTTATTGTTTAATGTACAAATATTTATTAAAATGGAGGTGCATAATTAAAATGTCCACAAAATCACAATTATTGTGGTGATGTTACTGTATTAAACATATGTTTCTTTGTCAAGGGGAAAATAAAAAATAAAAATCCTTACACATGTACTGTATGTGGGTATGATTTTTGAAGATAATAATTGTTTGTTGCTTTAAATCAGAAAAAAAACTCAGCTTTTCTACAAAAAGCCATTAACCAAACAATTAAAAAAAAAACATGCTTGTAAATGTAATTGTACATGATTGTAGAAAAACAAGTGTGTTCTTGACAAACCTGCATTGTTATTAACTTAAAGAATTATTAGGTCACTACTAGCATATATTTTAGAGTAATACATGTGTTAAATCAGGCATGTCCAAACTGCGGCCCTCCAGCTGTTGTGAAACTACATATCCCAGGATGCCCTATCACAGTTTTGCTATCAGTGAATGCTAAAGCTGTGTCAGGGCATGCTGGGATGTGTAGTTTCTCAACAGCTGGAGGGCCGCAGTTTGGACATGCCTGTGTTAAATAGTTTAAACCTCCTTTACATGTTAAGTTTCAATGCAGCTGAATAAACTGAATTGTGGTCAGCAGTGTGAGCGGCTTTAGCTGGGTGTAATGAAGCAATGATTGCAGTATACATGGAACATTCTACAACTGAGGTCAGCTTGTGCAGATTTTAAGGTTGACCTGTAGTCACTCAGAAATTACACACCATAAATGTGCGTTCAGTTGCAAAAATTGTGTATGCACCGCCTACCGATCATCAGCATATGCCCACAACACGCCCCTGCTTGTAGTTTTTGCGAGACCAGCCCTTTAGTACGCCCACTACATGCCTACTTTTCGTAATGCATACGCAGTTTTTGCTATGTCTCAGAAGTTGTATTTTTTGTCTCAGAGTTTACGTATTTTTGCATTTTCTGCGATTTTTGCTGCTTTGCGTTCCGTGCTGAATTAGGCCCCTAGGCCACTAAATTATGTGGAATGGCATTTGGCACACCTAATGGGGTTTGATGCAGCCTTGTGCATGTGACTAACATGGCTACATAAGCCTAGACCATCACTATGCGGCCACCCGGCCAGATTGTGTCCAGTGCCCTGTATTTAAAAAAAATAGATGTTATTTATACGGCTTGGTGCTGTAACTATGCAGCCCAGAAATTAAATGAGACGCCCACTGGAACTATCACAACTCATTCACAACTGTGTACACAAAAAGCAAAAATGAAGAATATTGACCAGGGCCATCATAACATGTAGGTGCACTGGGCAGCTGCCCAGGTCCCCACAATTCTAGGGGCATTCAAGCAGGGACAGGTGGTGGTCACATAATCAGAGCGTCCAAGCAGTATTCTGTACCTGCCTCAAAGCCATCAGTCAGACAGTGAATGGCTATCAACATGCTGATTGGTGGATGTTTGGAGATATCTACAAATCAGAGTGTTGGCAGCCATTCACCATACGGAAATATGTGGATAGATGGCACAGGATTTAAGGTGGGTTAAGGTTTTTTTTTTTTTTATTAATGATTCCCGTAAATGGGTGAATATGGGCCCAAGTGCATCGCTTTGCCCAGAGTCTACACTGCTGTTAAGACAGCCCTGACATTGACTACTCGAGAAGGTTTATGGCTATGCAGACTGGACACGACAATAGCGATGCAGGTGCCATGTTTCCCTGCATACATGATCGCAGCATTTACACACCCCAAAAATGGACATAACATGACTGTGTTTTTGTTTTTCATTCTGCAATAAATTACCCACTGCGAGTGGACTCGTAAATGCACCTTTACTCAGGTTCAGTGCGATCGCAGTGCATGCACAGGGTGTCAATAATCGCTCTATTGTGAAAACACGGCATAGCATATAACTCTGAATCAGACCCTATGAGTCTTATCATTAACAGAAATCAGGCAGCGGGAGCTTTAAAAACAGCAATTCCAGTGTAAGTGTGGCGCTGGAGAGATAAGCTAAGTGCATATGAGACGACGGTGCGAACCAGTGACATAGCCACTGGCTCATTTATAATGGCTGCAGTGTGTGCGGTGCACACGGGCTCCTGGAAGTCCAGGGGAGCCCACACCGCACACCCTGCACCCAACAATAAATATACTTATCCTACGGAGTCCGGCGGCACAGCAGCGGTGCTGCCGAAATCACTGGGAAAATGGCACAGCACCATTTTCCCGGTGTTTCGCGCATGCACAGTAGGTAAATCACTGGGAAAATGGCCGCCGCGCCATTTTCCCAGAGATCTGCGCATGCGCTGTAGACTCTGGGACAGTGCTACGGTCCCCTAGGGACCATAGTGCCAGAGTCCACACAGCACTGCTGGCTACAGAGGAGGGGGCACACCCAGATCCTGCACACGGGCCTCGTCCTCTCTAGAAACACCCCTGGACATAGCAGTGCGATGTAACGATACACTGCATCCCACACTTTATGAAGGAGCAATGTATCATTACATGCTGCATGTAACAAAACTACGTCAGACGTGGAATCATCCCATTGGATGTTCAGCACATCCAATGGGGCGATTCAATGAACAACGGTAGGGATTGACTTATTGGGGGTATACAGTATACGATGTGTACGATAAATATTTCTGATCTGAGTCATCGTACAGCATACACATCATATACTGTATACCCCCAAAAGTCATTCCCAACCGTTGTTCATTGAATCGCACCATTGGATTTGCTGAACAATGGTCGGGAATGACTTATTGTGGGTATACAGTATACAACGTGTACGATAAATCTTTCTGATCTGAGTCAATATTACACAATATATCTGATGGTGTGTACCCAGCCTTAAGCCTTAAGTGGGTACACACTTGTCCAATCCTCAGGAGATCCGACTCCCGACCAACCAGTTTTTCCCAACATTTGACAAGTGTGTACCCTCTGTCGACTGACCGGCACACCCGTTCCAGGTCGCATGTCGTGCCTCCTGGTTTTTAAACCTGCTTAAAAACTAGGTGACCGATAATATATTATGTAGGCTGTGGTAACCATAGATGGCAACCGGTGTATGCTCCAAGCAGCCCAGCACCCTATCAGAGTGGGGGCAGTGCGGGACCTGGAGGGATCCCGTCATCATTCGCCACTGCTGGGGGACGCAGTGGTGGTGGCAGGAATCGATGTACTGAAAAATGGTGGAGAGCATGGTGTCAATTGTGGGAGGCGGTCTGGTCATGTCGGCAGAGCCGGTGCGCTTTACCTTAAAGCAGAGTTCCGCAGAGGATTTGGATTCCTATTACAAAAATGCCACAACAGCGCCATTTTTAAAAGTCAAGTTGGCCACGGCTAGCCAATCACGGCTTGCAGCGTCATCACCCCACCCCCCTTGTGATGACTAATATTAGCCAACGCAAGGCGGTAGGTGTCAGTCAGTCCGTGCAGGAGGAGCAAGGAAGAGCTTCTGAAGAGAGAAGATGTCGGGGAAGTCCTGGATAGGTGGTGGCCATGCAAAAGAGCTTACAGGTGGAGGTACTGGATAATAAAAACATTTGGTGCCCTGTTTTTTTTTAAATATTTATTTTACAGGGGGCCTATAGGTACCAGCAGGCCCTTAATGTACAGCATGCTGATACTTGGGATTCTCAAAGTACCAGCATGCAGGGGAGGCTTGCTGGGACCTGTAGTCCTCCTGTAAAAGACAATATTCTATTGGACTATTAACTCAACACCCACTGCCCAGGGGTGCTGGGGATAGCCTCAGACTTCAACCCTGGCCTTGGGTGCACTGGAGAGGGGGACCCTTTACTGGGGATGGCCCCACTTCCGCAGGAATCCCCGGCCAGTGCTGGCTAGTTAGGGGGGATAAATGCTTTGGTCACGGAACTTCATCAAGTGTGTGCCCTGGCTGTGGCATTACCCACCTGCTAGTGGAGCCCGATGCTCGTTTTGTTCCCCATATTTTTCGAACTAGGCCCAGCTCCATGAGCCTGGTGCTGGTTCATTACATATGGGGGACCCCTACACGTTTTGTTCCCCATATTTTTTGGACCAGTGTTGGCTCAAAAAACCACATATTTATTTTTTTGCTTAAAAAGGAACATTAAAATGCTGTCCCCATCCCCCCTTGACCATTATAATTAATTACATTTCTCATTAATAAATCCCCCTTCTCCCACAGTCCAATTATTTTTTTAAGCAGAAAGTTTCAGCAGACACAGTTGGTGTGTAGTGAGTAAAGGGCCCAGGGTTGGACTGGCCCACAGGGGTACAGGGGAAACCACCGGTGGGCCTTACTGCTGGGGGGCTCACTCCCTCCTCTAGGGATCAGGTTCCAGACTGTGCTGTTACTAATCTAGTACATTATCTTGCATGCACTACAATATTCACTGTATATATTTATCTAGGGGACCAACACTTGCAAAATGGTTAGGCAAACCAATGTGGTGGCTGGGAACACCCCCTCTAGACACTGGCTACACCCCATAAACATGGGCCCCTACCACTGCATCCCTCCCCCCCCGTGGGCCCTACATGCCCCAGTCCAATACTGAAAGGGCCTAATTCAGACCTGATCGCTCGCTAGGGTTTTTTTGCACTGCTGCGAACAGATAGTCACCGCCCATAGGGGAGTGTATTTTTGCTTTGCAAGTGTGCGAACGCCTGTGTAGCAGAGATGTACAAACAGATCTTGTGCAGTCTCTGAGTAGCCCAGGACTTACTCAGCTGCTGCGAACACTTCAGCCTGTCCGGGACTGGAATTGACATCAGGAACCTTCCCTGCAAACGCATGGACACGCCTGCGTTTTTCCAACCACTCCCAGAAAACAGTCAGTTACCACCCACAAACAGCTTCTTCCTGTCAATCTCCTTGTATCGCCCGTGTACATAGATTCTTTGGACACAAACCTATCACTGAGCGGCGATCCGCTTTGTACCTGTGCGATGCACCTGCGCATTGCGGTGCATATGCATGCGCACTTCTGTCCTGATCGCAGCGTTGCAAAAAACCCTAGCGAGCGATCAGGTCTGAATTACCCCCAATGTCTGTAGAATCTGCAAGCAGGTCTGTAGTAGGATTGTATAAACAGTCTGATCTGCCAAGGATTGGACAAATGTGTACCCAGCTTTACAATGGAGCTAGTCTATTTATCAAGTACCTTTCCTTTTTCTAAAAAAATAATATAATGTAGACACATTGCACAACAATTATGCTTTATTCCAAAAATTATTTTTTTAATACATAGAGCAGTTTGTGAAATTAAACCTTGATAAATTTCACATTTTGCTTTCTTTCAAGTAAAGAAAAAGTTGACTAATGAATCTCACTAATGTGACAGCTTAAAAACAGCGTTTTTACCGGATAGTTTGATAATGCTATAAAACTGTAAAGCAGGAGTGGGGAACCTTTTTTCTACCAAGGGCCATTTGGATATTTATAAAATCCTTCGGGGGCCATACATAAATTATCAACTTGAAAATTACCCTGCCCCCCCAGTAGTTCTGCCCCTTAGAGGTACTGAGTGCGCACGCCAAAGGGTGTGGCCAAATAAAATGGGACGTGATACACATGCCCCCAATAGTGCAGTACCAGATACACATGCCAGTGCAGTGCCAGATACACAAATGCCGCCACAGTGCCAGATATACAAATGCCCCCACAGTGCCAGATATACAAATGCTCCCACAGTGCCAGATCCACAAATGCCCCCACAGTGCCAGATCCACAAATGCCCCCACAGTGCCAGTTCCACAAATGCCTCACAGTGCCAGATCCACAAATGCCCCCACAGTGCCAGACCCACAAATGCCCCCACTGTGCCAGACCCACAAATCCCCCCACAGTGCCAGATCCACAAATGCCCCCACAGCGCCAGATCCACAAATGCCCCCACAGTGCCAGATACACAAATTCCTCCACAGTGCCGGATCCACAAATTCCCCCACAATGCCAGATCCACAAATGCCCCCACAGTGCCAGATCCACAAATGCCCCCACAGTGCAAGATACACAAATGCCCCCACAGCGCCAGATCCACAAATGCCCCCACAGTGCCAGATACACAAATTCCTCCACAGTGCCAGATCCACAAATTCCCCCACAATGCCAGATCCACAAATGCCCCCACAGTGCCAGATACACAAATTCCCCCACAATGCCAGATCCACAAATGCCCCCACAGTGCAAGATACACAAATGCCCCCACAGCGCCAGATCCACAAATGCCCCCACAGCGCCAGATCCACAAATGCCCCCACAGTGCCAGATACACAAATGCCCCCACAGTGCCAGATACACAAATTTCCCCACAGTGCCAGATACACAAATTCCCCCACAGTGCCCCCCCCCCCACCCCACTGTGCTGCTCACCGCTGCTGCTCCGTCCGGCGGTGTGTCCCAGCTGTTAGGGCAGGGAGGAAAGCGCGGCTAAGTCGGGCGGCGGTGGCGTGTAGGATGTCAAACCAGCCGCCGGTTCGTGAGCCAATCAGAGCTCGTGGACCAGCAGCGGTGGCTCCTGATTGGCTGCCGGTCCGCGGGCTCTGATTGGCTCATGAACCAGCGGCTGGTTTGAGATCCTGCCCGCCGCTGCCACCGGACATGTAGCTGTGCTCTCCTCCCTGCCCTGACAGCTGAGATACGCCGCCGCCGGATTGAGCGGCGGCATGTCTCGCTGACACACAGCAGCGGGTGGGCCTTATCAAACAGCTTTGCGGGCCTTATATGGCCCGCGGCCGGAGGTTCCCCACCCCTGCTGTAAAGCATACAATATTTCAGTAAATGTTTTTTACTGGCAAAAAAATAAATAAAGGATAATGGTAAATTTAGACTACAGTAAAGATTCCATTTAATCAAATACAAGTCTTTTAGTATTAATAGCACTAGTGGTTATTGGTAAGCAGTGCGTTTTCCTAGCAGTTGTAGAGACTAGAGAGTAGAGGTTATTCAGATGTAATGGCATGCGCAAAGTACCAATTATCAGTACTTTGTGCATGCACAGGATACATTGTGCGCGTGTTCATGAACGGGACCTGCAATGTAGCAAGAAGTGATTGACAGTCTGATGCCATTTGGGGGCGGGGAGGGGGCAGCAACAGAATCCGTTTCTCCAAACAGAGGCGTGTCACTGCCATTTAGGGGGAGGGAAGAGGCCAGGGATCTCAGTGGTTGCATGGGTGCCGCAAGCCACACGATGGTGAGTGAGTGATCCGATGTTTCATCCTAGGATGCAGGCTGGATCACTACTACAGCTGGAAGTGTCTGCTTGTAATAGATGCCTGCTGCTTCATTCCCATACAGTGCTAACACTGCTGCTGCCAACGGGGCAAACGCAAGATTTCTGGAGGGGGTTTCTAAATGTTTGATTTTAGACCGATTGTCACCAGCCCATGAAGGTTCCATAATTAGTATGTAATTAGTACTTTACTAACACCCTTATTTTTGTGTCACTTTCTAACACATAGCTCTTGCTTCTTTCCTATTAACACAAATTAACAGTTTAGTATTTCAATGGTGTGCTGCCCATGGGTAATTGTGCCTGAGCCAGCTTTGTGTGGTCTACACTCTAGACTTATACTTATGCCCTTATTTATCAATGAGTGATAAATTTCACTGTGAGTGATAAATTGCAACAGCCAATCATCTCCTGTCATTTTTCAAACACAGCCTGTGACATGGAAGTTAGAAGCTGATTGGCTGTTGCAATTTATCACTCACAGTGAAATTTATCACTCATTGATAAATAAGGGCATTAGTATTAGGGACCTCCAGAAATAGAGATACCTTGAAGTAGCCTGGAGGCTGATGTAACCAAGATCTCTAATTTTTTTTATTACCATATAGTGTACAGGTCTTGTTACTAATAGTCCTTGGGATGCATGGGAAAATCCCTTTTGTTTTTTCGTGTCTAGAACAACCCCCTCCAGCAGCACCTGAGGAATGTTACCAGTTTGATTTGAGCAGTTTGCCATTATATATTATCATTAGTATGTAACAACAAGCTATAGGCTGCCCCAAACAAAGTACAGCTTATGTAATACAGTCATTCAGACATAGGCAGGCCCAATGATCATGATAAGTCCCTCACCAGATTCTGTCTGTTGTCATGATTGAGCACTCAGATATACAGACAAACATATACAGCAGAAGTGGTAGAAATATTTACGGCCAATGGGCATGTGCAGGAGCACCATTCCGCCCTTTATACTGCATGTAGTGGGCGCTGGTCAGGCTGTGGGGAAGGGGGCTTTCTGGGCAACTGGAACCCCCCCCCCCCCCCCCGTGTTTGCCTATGTCTTCCAAGAAGCAGCAACGCCAACCACATCTAAACCATTCCCAGTGTTAGCATTCTAGGTTGATGTGTGAGTTTGCTGTTGATTAGGAGAAATACATGCTCAATACTTAAGCCTGGGAGAGCTGCGAGATTGATTTTGTAAATTGGACATCAGTAACAAAATGAGGACATAATTGAAGTGGAAGTTTGACTAATAGGTAAAAAAACTGGCACTTGTCATAGTTACATAATAAAGCTGTTCTATAGATTGCTTTCAAATCAGGCATTACTGATGATACTGGTGATCTGCATTACACTGCAGGCAGAACACAAATACAGTGCTGACTGACTGTTCCACATGAGTCAGAAACAACAAAACACAATGTGGAGGGTGGAGAGAACCTAAATGAATACATACATCTCTTGTCTAGAATGTGGCAATCACAAATGCATCGGAAACGCTGGGAATAGAATCTATAGCAAATAGACCTGCAGAGCAAAGTTTGTAGTTCACACATAGGCAAAGATTCCAAAATGAATACCTTCAACTTTATAAATGCATTGACTCAAGATCAGTGCCTATAAATGCCAGTTGATTTGGGGAAAATTTATTAATTATTAATTTTTTCACCCAGCAATTATATTTCATTATTGTCACTAGTTGCAACAATAAGAAATTATGTTCTGTCCGGATGTATGAAGAACACATCCAATTGGAGCTCATTCCTGAAATGTGTAATGTAAAGTGATCACTGTAGGACCCATGGTGTCAGGGCTGTTTCTACAGATGGGTGAGCTGTGCAATCGAATTGGGTGCCCGCTACGGCCCGTGCACACATAACATCCCTCTCTGATTTCTACCCATAGTACTCTGCTCACTTGACGGAGTTACGTAAAATGACGCGGCTGCATCGTGACGTGACCTTAGGAGCCTGTGGTGTTATTAAAGGATGCGGAGGAGTGGACAGGAGCGATCTGAGCAGAGCAGCACTGAAGACAGCACTGGGAAGTGTTTACTCTGCCCTCCCCTCGTCTTGTACTGCTGAATTTCTGGGTCGCAGGGACAGCTGCTGGTCTGCTGAGGCCGCACAAGTAATGTAAGTGAGCATAGCTGCTTTGTGGACGGAGTTCAGGGGACGGAGACACACACAAACTCACTGACACACTCTCACTCTTTCCCCCCCAACCCCCCAAGTATAAGGCGTAATGTGTAAAAGGAGCTCTGCCTGGTGCAATGTGTGTAAGGGGCTCTACCTGGCGTAATGTGTGTAAGGTGCTCTACCTGGCATAATGTGTTCAAGGGGCTCTGCCTGGATTAATGTGTATAAGGGGCTCTGTCTGGTGTAATGTGTGTAAGGGGCTCTACCTGGCATAAGGTGTATAACATGCTTTACCTGGCATGAGGCATATAATATGATGTCAGGGGTATAATTGTGTGGGGCATAATATGGTATCAGCAGCATTACTGTGTGGGGCATAATTTGGTGCAAGGGGCATTACTATGTGGGGCATAATTTAGTGCAATTAGCATAAATAGTATGGTGCAAGAGGCATTACTGTTTGGGGCATAAATAATAAGCTGCAAGGTGCATTACTGTGTGGAGCATAATATGGTGCAAGGGGCATTACTGTATTGGGCATAATATGGTGCAAGGAGCACTATTGTGTCGGTGTAAGGTAGTCTTTTCCTGCAAGGCCATGCCCATTGCAGTGAGACTGCTCCCCCTACAGCAAGGCCACACCCCTTTCTGAACGCGCATGCCTTTAGTGTTCACATTGGGAGTCATAGGGGTATATGCAATTGCGGTCGAATTCCCGAAAATGTTGAAAAACGGGACATTTTCGCCCAAAAAAAAATTTGACAATGCAATTCAGTACTTTTCGTCAAAAAAACGGACTTTCAAAATTCGACTTTTTGAAATTCGACATTTGTCAAATTCGACATTTCTGCAATGGTACAAATGCGGCAATTCGATAAAAGTATATTCTCTAGAAATAGCCCTTTCTGGAGTGCTACTGCACATGCACAGTAATCAGCGCATCTGTGAGTGGCCATTACTGGGGAAGGATCCTACTGGCTACAATTACAAATTCCCTCTAAAGGTGGTCTTAGCTATGCGGGCCAATATCTGAAATGCTTTACATTTTGCAGCTTTGTAAACTTCACAATATTGCACCCTCCAGGTAGGGAGTGAAGTAAGGGAAGGGATTCACTGTGTATTGTACAGTGTTTATTAAGCTGCTCTTAGTATTGCATATTGGTAATTAAGATCCTTTCTGTCCTCACTAGAATATTCTCTGTATTGTATAGATATTATGTGACTACTCTGTACTGTATAGAGATCACAAGAACACTCTCTGTTTGAGGATCTATTAGATTGTAGATCTTTAAAATAATATTTTTTCAGATATTCTATGGGCTATGCATAGCATATCCATTTTTAGTCAAGCCACGTCTGCACAGCTATTATTACAGTACATCCATCTTTCTATTATGGAAAGCTAGCAAGAGAGCCTGGGTCACATTCTCGTGTTTCTGTCCAGCACAAAAGTACCCTAGTTTTGAGTAGCCAGATAACTATTAGCATTAACTGTTAAGATTGCTTAAAACTGCAGATAGTATAGTTATCCATGCGAGAAATTTACTGTGTATGTATATATATATATATATATATATATACACTGCTCAAAAAAAATAAAGGGAACACTAAAATAACACATACTAGATCTGAATGAATGAAATATTCTTATTAAATACTTTGTTCTTTACGTAGTTGAATGTGCTGACAACAAAATCACACAAAAATTATCAATGGAAATCAAATTTATTTACCCATGGAGGTCTGGATTTGGTGTCACACTCAAAACACACTACAGGCTGATCCAACTTTGATGTAATGTCCTTAAAACAAGTCAAAATGAGGCTCAGTAGTGTATGTGGCCTCCACGTGCCTGTATGACCTCCTTACAACCCACACAAGTGGCTCAGGTAGTGCAGCTCATCCAGGATGGCACGTCAATGCAAACTGTGGCAAGAAGGTTTGCTGTGTCTGTCAGTGTAGTGTCCAGAGCATGGAGGCACTACCAGGAGCCAGGCCAGTACATCAGGAGACGTGGAGGAGGCCGTAGGAGGGCAACAACCCAGCAGCAGGACCGCTACCTCCGCCTTTGTGCAAGGAGGAACAGGAGGAGCAAAGTTGGATCAGCCTGTAGTGTGTTTTTCCACTTTAATTTTGAGTGTGACTCCAAATCCAGACCTCCATGGGTTAATAAATTTGATTTCCATTGATCATTTTTGTGTGATTTTGTTGTCAGCACTTTCAACTATGTAAAGAACAAAGTATTTAATAAGAATATATCATTCATTCAGATCTAGGATGTGTTATTTTAGTGTTCCCTTTATATTTTTGAGCAGTGTATATATAGTATATATATAGCAATGGAAGCACTGATAAAGTGACAGACGGAAGATATGTTTGCCCCAGGTTTCTGGCCTATATGTTTTAAACCCCAAGGAAACATCTGTTTTTGCTAAACAGACTTGATTAGAGCTTTTGGGCTTTTAGTAAAAGTCAGAAATGGGTCCTGGGTGTGTGGATGTGAGAGAGATAGGAGGGCCTCACACAAGGACCATTTTGAGTATTTAGGCCTTCAGCATGAGAGCAGGATAATTTACTGTCTGCACCTGTAAGAGGCTGATAAAAGCTGTGTCAGGGCTTGGCTCGGGGTCTCACTACCTGGGGAAACAGGCAGCAGGCTTGTGATGAGACACTGTGATTTACTGACTGTAAGTACTGTACATATGTCTGTGTTTGTGGTAGGGTCATTAGGTCCTACCACCTGAGAGAGGGAATTTATCATGTTTAGTTAGTTCCCAGCAGGCTAGCATTTCTTTTTATATTTTCTCATAAATATATATATATATATATATATATATATATGTACAGTACTGTGCAAAAGTTTTAGGTAGATGTTAGTAGTTTAATTTTATAAATAAACAAAATGCAAAGTGAATGAACAGAAGAGATATCTAGATATCTAATCAATATTTGGTGTGACCACCCTTTGCCTTCGAAACAGCATCAATTCTTCTACGTACACTTGCACACAGGTTTTGAAGGAACTCGGCAGGGGGGTTGTTCCAAACATCTTGTAGAACTAACCACAGATCTTCTGTGGGTGTAGTCTGGCTCAATTCCTTCTGTGTCTTCATGTACTTGTCAGGCTCTGTCTAGTTTGTGGCTGATTGGCTGATGCGGAAGAGCTGATGGGGACTGTCATGGCGGATCCCATGCCGTGGTTTGGCGGGAATGCGGCGTGCGTGCACGCTGGCTGACAACAGGAGTGTCCTTAGGCCCAGAATGGCATTTAGCGACAAGGTGACCAGTGGCAGCGAGACATGGGAGCCTCAGACGGAGGTTGCACCGGCGGACAGGTTCAGCTGCAGTAAGTCGATTCCTGACAGTACTGTAGTTCCAGACAGACTTGATGATATTGCGATCAGGGCTCTGGGGGGCCATACCATCACTTCCAGGACTCATTGTTCTTCTTTACACTGAAGATAGTTTTAATGACATTGACTCTATGTTGGGGTTGTTAACCTGCTACAGAATAAATTAGGAGCCAATCAGATGCCTCCACGATGGCATTGCATGATAGATAAGTACCAGTATGTATTTCTCCAGTCTAGCCCTAGAACCCAGTTATAATGACTTGCAATAAGTTCAGTATGGGGGTAATTCCAAGTTGATCGCAGCAGGATTTTTTTTAGCAGTTGGGCAAAACCATGTGCACTGCAGGGGGGACAGATATAACGTGCAGAGAGAGTTAGATTTGGGTGGGTTATTTTATTTCTGTGCAGGGTAAATACTGGCTGCTTTATTTTTACACTGCAAATTAGATTGCAGATTGAACACACCCCACCCAAATCTAACTCTCTCTGCACATGTTATATCTGCCTCCCCTGCAGTGCACATGGTTTTGCCCAACTGCTAAAAATTTTCCTGCTGCGATCAACTTGGAATTACCCCCTATATTTCTTTTAAAATTTAATGGGAGAAAGATTAACACATTTTGGAGCAGAGGTGATTTTGGAAAATGCATTTCCATAAGCAAAAGCTATGGGAATATATAATTTGGCCACCATTTCATCTAAAGGTCTTTGCTTTTATTATAAACTCACAAGTTATTATTTTTGATAGTTTAAATGACGATATGTTCAACTTTACTTCAAACAGATCAGTTTTTTAGACAGGCTGATGATAGGTGTACCTTATACCCCTTTTCCACCAGCCAGCATAGAACACGGGTTATTGCAAATGGACGCGCATAACCCATGTTGCTGGCTGCTGTAAAAGGGCTGAGTTGGAATAATCCGGGTCGATTGACCCGGTATTCCAACTTGGGTAGCTTGCAGGGTTCAACACGGGTTCAACCCGGTAAGCTGTGCAGTGTAAACGGAAGCGACATGGCTCCCGTTCACACTGTATGGGAGGGCGGCGCTGGGAGATCATGTGATCTCCCAGCGCCGCCCCCGCTGCGTCACTGTCAACGTCACCAACCTGGCAATATGCCGGGTTGGAAACAGCAGATGGAAAGGGGGCTGACGCGGGTCGCACCCGCGTCAGGCTCCTGGCTGCGACCCACATAATTAGAAGGAAAAGGGGTTTTATCTAGCTACCATATTCCACTTGTGAGATGTAATTCACAAGTACTGTAAGTAAATAACTGGAATGCTCTGACACTTCTCATTTTAATATATGTGTTTCTATTGTAGTGCCTTAGAAAAAAACTATGCAGTAATCTTATATATTGTATCGGGGCAGATTTGTCATAGGGCTCACCAGGAAGATTCCTGGTAGGCCCGTGTCTGTGCGGCCTGTTTTATGTGCTGTCATGTGGCTCCACCCCCTACATAACAGGCAGCCCACCGCACTTAGGGGGTCATTCCGAGTTGATCGCTCGCTAGCAGTTTTTAGCAGTCATGCAAACGCTAAGCCGCCACTCTCTGGGAGTGTATTTTAGCTTAGCAGAATTGCGACCGAAATGATCGCAGAGCGACTACAAAAAAAAAAATTGTGCAGTTTTAGAGTAGCTCCAGACCTACTCAGCGCTTGCGATCACTTCAGATTGTTCAGTTCCGGATTTGACGTCACAAACACGCCCTGCGTTCTCCCAGCCACGCCTGCGTTTTTTGGAACACTCCCTGAAAACGGTCAGTTGACACCCAGAAACACCCACTTCATGTCAATCACTCTGCGGCCAGCAGTGCGACTGAATAGCTTCGCTAGACCTTGTGTGAAACTGCATCGGCCGTTGTGAAGTACGTTGCGCGTGCGCATTGCGCTGCATACGCATGCGCAGAAGTGCCGTTTTTTTGCTTTATCGCTGCGCAGCGAACATTTTCAGCTAGCGATCAACTCGGAATGACCTCCTCAGTACACTGCATTGTCCCCATACATTCTATTATTTCATCTCTGCAGTACAACAACGCCCTATGTCTCAGACACAACTGCAGCAAAAGACGAAGGCCCTATGAGGAGGGATCAAACTCGTCAATAGACCCCACCCAGGGCCGGCGCTACCACTAGGCAGCTTTAGGCAGCTGCCTATGGGCGGAGACCACTGGAGGGCGGCACTGCACTGCACTGCACAGTGAATGAAACAACGAATGACCGATTTTTATTTTTTTTAAACACAGTCCGTAGCTCCAGCTGCGTTATGGCCCGTCTGCAGCAGCTGCCTCCTCCTTACATGTACAGTGACAGTGGAAGGCTGGCAGCTGGCTGCATGTAAAGGACGCTGAAGCAGGAGCGCACCGCGCAGCTCCTCTCAGGAAGCCGAGTTCTCAGCATGGGGAGGTAAACTAGACACTATCGGATTTGAGGTGAGGAGCATGGAGTGACCAAACAGGGCCAGAGGGAGGGCCAGTGCACGCCGGGACCAGTGCCGGAACCTGACACAGCAATACAGGCAAACACCCAATGGGCTGTCTTCATGTAGTTTTTTAGGGTCTTATTTTTAAAAAAAAGAAAGCTGTCTTTTATTTCTCACAATGACCTGGTAGCGTCTAGTTTATGACCTGTGGGAGAGGGGAAATCAGGTGCATTCCGGAGCCCTCTGCTACAATTCATTCTAAGGCAGCAGCAGCGGCAGCAGCAGGGAAATCCCTGCAAATGCATATCTCTCACTCACTGGTGACGAGTCTCTTCCTATCTATGAGTCTGCACAGGGATCATAAGAGCATGTGCTGAGCTCTGATTGGAAGAGCTCGGCACATGCTGATTAGAAGAGCCTCTGAATGGACAAGACTGACACGTGACCTGCTTTCCTTACCCCTGGAACATCGAGGATCTCTCGGCATGGTCCCCATCTGTGAGTAATCAGCCTGCCTCCTCTGTCCCCACGGTTAATGCTCTTATTCCCATAGCTCCTGCCTATAGCTGCAACACTCTTTTCACTGCTTCTGTCTGTCTCTCTATATCCTCTGCCCACCATCTGTGTCCCCCTGTCTGCTCACCATCTGCCACCCCTCTCTCTGCCCACCATGTGTGTCCCCCCCTTCTCTGCCCACCAGCTGCCTCCCCCTCTCTTTGCCCAGCATCTGTCCCCCCTCTCTGCCCACCATGTGTGTTCCCCCCCTTCTCTGCCCACCAGCTGCCTCCCCCTCTTTGCCCAGCATCTGTCCCCCCTCTCTGCCCACCATCTATCTCCCCCCCACTCTGCCCACCATCTGTGTCCCCCTTTCTGCTCACCATCTGCCACCCCTCTCTCTGCCCACCATGTGTGTGTCCCCCTTCTCTGCCCACCAGCTGCCTCCCCCTCTCTTTGCCCAGCATCTGCCACCCCTCTCTCTGCCCACCATGTGTGTTCCCCCCTTCTCTGCCCACCAGCTGCCTCCCCCTCTCTCTGCCCAGCATCTGTCCCCCCTCTCTGCCCACCATCTGTCCCCCCCTCTTTGCCCACCATCTGTGTCCCCCTCTCTGCCCACCATCTGCCACTCTTCTCTGCCCACCATCTGCCAGCCACTCTCTGCCCACCACCTATCTCCCCCCTCTCTCTGCCCACCATCTGTCCCGCCCTCTCTCTGCCCACCATCTATCCCGCCCTCTCTCTGACCACCATCTGCCACCCCTTCTCTGCCCAGCATCTGTTCCCACTCTCTCCCCACCATCTGTCTCCCCCCTCTCTCTGCCCACCATCTGTCTCCCCATACTCTCTGCCCACCATCTGTCTCCCCATACTCTCTGCCCACCATCTGTCTCCCCATACTCTCTGCCCACCATCTGTCTCCCCATACTCTCTGCCCACCATCTGTCTCCCCATACTCTCTGCCCACCATCTGTCTCTCCCCTTTCTCTGTCCAGCATCTGTCCCCACTCTCTACCCACCATCATCTCCCCCTACTCTCTGCCCACTATCTGTCTCCCCCCTCTGCCCAGCATCTGTCTCCCCCTCTTTGCCCACCATGTGCGTGTCACCCTTCTCTGCTCACCAGCTGCCTCCCCCTCTCTGCCCAGCATCTGTCTCCCCTCTCTGCCCAGCATCTGTCTCCCCTCTCTGCCCACCATCTGTGTCCCCCTGTCTGGCCACCATCTGTCCACCACCTCTCTCTGGCCAGAATCTGTCTGCCCCTTCTCTCTGCCTAGCATCTGTCCCCACCTCCACCCTTCTACCCAGTATTTGTGTCCCCCTCTTTCTGTTACAGTAACAAGTAACTAGAACTGTGGAGTGTGGCTCATGACTCAATTTAACTAGCAGTTTGCAACATATGGATAAACTTAGAGAAACATAATAGTACACAGTTTTAACTTTAGAGGGTAGTTCATGATTTATTCCCTCTAGAGTAAAAAAATACCCTTTTTACACTATCAGCATATAACACGGGTTATTACACATGAACGTGCATAACCCGTGTTGCTGTGCGGTGTAAAAGATCGTCCATATTTGCCTGCACTGCTATGGAGCTGGGTGACGGGGAAGTGAAGAAACTTCACTCCCCCGTCACTATCCCCCCACCACCACCGGGTTGCCCGTCGGCCGTATCCGCAGTCGGGCAGCTTGGAGGCATATTGCAAAGTGTGTAGGGCCCTTAACAGTGAAATTAATTTGTAACATCTTTTCTTTATCAATTTAATTTAATTTGCACATTTGTCACTGTTTTATGTTTTGTGTATATTTTGCCGTCTTAAATATATATAATAAAAGTTATATTTTAAAAATCAGTGGTCACTCCTACTAGGAGTGACTTATAGTTGTATAGAAGAATACAAGTGATCCGTGAGTGCCGCGTTAAGGAATACTTGCCCTCTTTCTGTTTACATATATAAACATTCTATTCCTGGGTGCACCTCCCTTGTGATAATAATAATAACATTCTATATTGACAATTGGGAAAGGATAGCATAAATGGTTAAGTCTGTGCGGACACTGTACTACCGTCCACCCCCATCTCTCTTCCCATATTCTGACTGCCCCCCTCTCTCTGCCCCCCCCCCCCCCTCACACACACACTTTTCTGCCCGGCATCTGGCTGCCCCGATTATTTGGAAACCCCCCTTACAAATTCCTGCGTTTGCCACTGCCTCCTATTCTTTTAGAAACGAGAAGCAGCGAAGGATGTTGTGGGCGCTCCCAGCAAGTCTGTCTTTGTTGAACGTCAGTTACTGTGAGTCTTGTTCCTGCAATCTGCCGCACCACACCTCCGCGATAGCAACACCCGGCACAGCTATATTCAGGCTGCTGCCGCAGTTCGCATGTGCTCCCAAGTCCCACAAATTACAAGCTGACACTGCAGCTCCCACCGCGATTGGCTCCCACATGATGCCCGCTCCGGCACTCCATCCCCCCTGAGATTGGGCTCCTGAATCAGTCACCTGCTCAGGTGGCGCATCTTGTTACCCGCTCGCTTCCCCCGGACCCCCCCGCTGCGCGCGCAATTATGCCCCTGCTCCCGAATGTTACCTGCTGCCTCCCCGAGTACCCCCCCTCCGGCATCTTTTGACCAGCCCCCCCCCCCCGCGCAATTGGGCTCCCGCATGTTACCCACTGCCTTCCCCTCCTCCTGCATCTTGTCAACAGTCCCCCCCCCCCGCACGCGCCAATTGGGCTCCCGCACCTTACCCGCTGCCTCTCCCCCACTGCCGCTGTTCACGATGACTGCAGCTGACAGCTAGCCGTCAGCTGCACCTGGGTGGGGTATCCTGTGCCACTGCCGTCGCTGTCAGCGTGTAACCTGCCGCACACTGTGACCCGCTTGCCTCCAGTGAGACCTGCGCCGACTCGCAGGTGGCTATTTGATTTTTTTTTTATACATGTGACTCCTCATAAAGACTCAGTGCAGCTGTTCCTTTCTTCAATAGTGTGTATATGTATATATTATATATATATTACTTCCCAAATGGGACTGGCACTCTCCTGTCAGGCGTCTCAAACCTCGGTGCCTTCTGTGGTGATGATGCAAGCTTCCGGAAAGAAACAGCGGCACTCGAGGATTTTGTAAATGGTAAAGAGTGTATTCAAAATCGTTTACATGAAGCCATGAATCCGAATCTCACGAGAATCCGACGGATGATGACGTTTTCCCCCGTTCGGGTTTTGCGTGTTAGGCGGGAAGAACCGAGGCTGCCTCTGACCCGTATTTACCATGTGAAGTTCGGGGGGGGGGGGGGGGTTCGCTTCATGTAAACGATTTTGAATACACTCTTTACCATTTACAAAATCCTCGAGTGCCGCTGTTTCTTTCCGGAAGCTATTATATATATTATATATATAAAAAAAATATATATATATATATAGTTCCAAAGGTCCTGCACTCCAATAATAGAAAGAATAGCCGCTGATGCTGCACAATTCCATATACGTCAAAGGTTTGGTACTCGGCGTAATAAACACAGTAGACAGATTACAACAACGTTTCAGTGCTTTACCACTATCCTCAGGTTACCTTGTAATCTGTCTACTGCGTTTATTACGCTAAGTATATATACTGTACACAGATCCGGCGCTTTCCTTAGGCAGCTTTAAGCAGCGGCCCCTGATGGGGCAGACCCACTCTCCTCTCCCTATCCGAGGAGGATGACAATGGCTGTGAAACTTGTAGGAAGCCAACTTTACATCTGGGGGACTGGACAGTTGGTATTGGGGTGTGTGTGGGGAAGAGAGGGGGGGCGGAGAAGGAGGGGGTGGGGGGTGGCAGTAAGCAGATGGTTTGCCTAGGGTGCTCAGAAACCTTGCACCGGCCCTGACCCCACCCCCTCATCAGACCGCACCCCCATTAGCGCTGCTTCCATAATTTTTCCCTAGCTGGTTTTCCATCCCAATCTGCCCCGATGTGTGTGTTTCTTATTGATATTTTAAGTATAATTAGATACTGTTTATGCTGTAACTTTAATGATATATCAATTTAATCTGCCTGAAAAACCAGTTTACAAAATAAGGAAATAAAATAATGAAAGTACAGTAGTAAGACTATAGAATTTCACAATCAAAGCCTAAAACATAATATTACATCATTGTGCAATTTTCCCATGTCATAGAGACCGTTTTACTGTTGCCAAGAACTTGGGAGTACCCATACTTTATTATTAGGAGGTAATCAACGATATGACAAAGACTGCCAGAGAGACAAGGTGAACATAAGTGGCTAATATAATAAGACTTTAAAAAATCTACTTTATTTAAAAAAAAATAGAAGTAAAGAAAATAAAAGTCCATGTAAATATTAATGCATATAAAACATTATTTAAGGCACAATGGGGGTCATTCCGAGTTTTTCGCTGCGCAGCGATTATGGCAAAAAAACGGCAGTTCTGCACATGCGTATGCGGCGCAGTGCGCACACGCGACGTACTTTCACAACAGCCGATGTAGTTTTACACAAGGTCTAGCGAAGCATTTCTGTCGCACTGCTGGCCGCAGAGTGATTGACAGGAAGAGGGCGTTTCTGGGTGTCAACTGACCGTTTTCAGGGAGTGTTCGAAAAAACGCAGGCATGCCAGGAAAAATGCAGGCGTGGCTGGGCGAACGCAGGGCGTGTATGTGACGTCAAATCCGGAACTGAACAGTCTGAACTGATCGCAAGCGCAGCGTAGGTCTGGAGCTACTCTGAAACTGCACAATTTTTTTTGTAGCCGCTCTGCAAGCCTTTCGTTCGCACTTATGCTAAGCTAAGATACACTCCCAGAGGGCGGCGTATTAGCGTTTGCACGGCTGCTAAAAACTGCTAGCGAGCGATCAACTCGGAATGACCCCCAACTCGGAATGACCCCCTATGAGGGTAATTCCGAGTTGATCGCAGCAGCACATTTGCTAGCAGTTGGGCAAAACCATGGGGGTCATTCCAAGTTGATCGCACCAAATCTTCGCATCGCAAGTAGCGGAGTTTAGCCAAATGCGCATGTGCAAAGCACTGTATGCGCATGTGCAAAGTCAAATGTACGACGAATGTGCAGAAATACAAACGCTTTTTGTGTTCACAGCCACGCAACAACAAAGAGACATGTTGAAGGCGGTACTGGGGAATGGCTTCGCTAGCTAGTGAAAAGGGGTGTGAAGGTGGGTGTCTTGTGGGGGAGTGTGCTAAGGTTAGCAGGTTTCGCACCACTGCAAAGCTGCTCGTTGCCGGTACACACTAGGGCCCTCATTCCGAGTCGTTCGCTCGTTCTTTTTTTTCGCATCGCAGTGAAAATCAGCTTAGAGCGCATGCGCAATGTTCGCACTGCGACTGCGCTAAGTAATTCTGCTATGAAGAAAGGATTTTTACTCATGGCTTTTTGTTCGCACCGGCGAACGTAGTGTGATTGACAGGAAATGGGTGTTACTGGGCGGAAACACGGCGTTTTATGGGCGTGTGGCTGAAAACGCTACCGTTTCCGGAAAAAACGCAGGAGTGGCCGGAGAAACGGGGGAGTGTCTGGGCGAACGCTGGGAGTGTTTGTGACGTCAAACCAGGAACGACAAGCACTGAACTGATCGCACAGGCAGAGTAAGGGGTACATTTACTAAGCAGTGATAAGAGCGGAGAAGTGAACCAGTGGAGATATTTCCCCATCAACCAATCAGCAGCTCTGTATCATTGTATAGTATGCAAATTATAGATGTTACTTCAGTGCTGATTGGTTGCCATGGGCAACTTCTCCACTGGCTCACTTCTCTGCTCTTATCACTGCTTAGTAACTGTACCCCTTTGTCTGGAGCTACTCTAAAACTGCTAAGTTTTTTTTGTTCGCAATATTGCGTAAACTTCGTTCGCACTTTTAAGATGCTAAGATACACTCCCAGTAGGCGTAGACTAAGCGTGTGTAACTCTGCTAAATTCGCCTTGCGACCGATCAACTCGGAATGAGGGCATAGGTGTTCACAGCACAGGAGTAGGTTTAGGGCTGCGCACAGCTAGCGAACACTTGCTAAAGGTGCCTGACAGGGCGTAGCTAGCTAATCATTGGCAATAGAACTCAGCTGATTGACATGCTAATGCTTCAACACTGCAATTGTAGCTGTAGCACTCTCACAGATGGTATGTACATTTACACTCCCAGAAAATGTTTTTATGTTAAATGTTAGTTAATTAGGTTACACTGACATGTGTATTATTAGCAAATACATGTGTATTCCCCATGTCCCGCATGTCTGCTTTGTGTAGAAATTATGTGTATTTTGTAAGTGTTAAAACACAATTAATTACCTTAAAATGCAACACACATGTCATGTTTTCAAGATTCCGACATTAGTTTTGTGTTTCCTATAATAACGTTACCAACATCATTCAGCCTAACCTATACTATTATTACCTGCTACTTTTCCTAATACATTGCTATGGATGAATTAGGTAACTTGTCAGTTATATTTAATATGGCATGTTGCCCATAGTAACCAAACAACTTATATTGTGTAAGGAGCAACATACATGTTTTTGTTTGATCATTATTTTGATATAAGCAAGATACCCTGATTTTAATTCATTTTACCACCCATAAAAAAAAACAACAATAAGCTAAAAATTATCTTTTTACACACACCCACAATAATAAATACACCATTTCAAAACAAAGTATATTTTGTAAAACTAATTTTACTATTTGTACAAATGATTTATTTCAAACAAAATCAACAAACATGGCACAGCAACAAACACCTGTCAGTACAAAAATAGGAAGACAGCACCCATTACTCAAGCCCCCCCCCCCCCCCCCCCCCATCATCTACTGCCCATCAAACACAAAAAGAGACTGGTATCATGACCCTGCCTGAGGAACATGTGGGTCAAATTGAGGAAGATTCTGGCCACAATACCCAAACCAAACTATTCAGACCCCAATATGAAGAGGAAAATGGGACAAGTTCACAGGCTAATGCATCACAGGCTAATACCAAAAAGATAAGCCAGCAAACCACATTCAGCATGATGGAGTTTGGCATTCTAGTCCCACAAAACATTGAAAATCTATTTTGGAACTGATTCAACATGGGTGCTGGTAAATGTGACCGCATCTGGAGATACATTTTTTTTTTTTTACGGCCTGCCTGAAGTGGATGTTGTTCTCTGCTCGGTCTGCGAAATAACCTGCAAGGCCCTGCCCAGTGGGACCTGGTTCCTGGGCAGGGGTAGGGGATGGGCCAGGTGTTGCACACTGTGGGCGAGGAGGCCAATGATGGTCTGTATTCCTTGGCCATTTGTGGTATTTAATTGTCCAATTGTGTTGTTCAATTGTTGGACCGAGGAGGTGAGGTCGGCCATACCTTGGTGAACACAGGTGGTCAGGTCAGTGAGCCGTAAGGACATCTCAGGTACCTCCCGGGTCATCACATCATAGAATTGGGTGTTTATAACTCCATGACTGGCGATTTCACCAAGAATCACTGGGAGAGAGGGTTGGGTGGGGGTGCCAGTGTGGGGCTGGGCTGGTGGTATTTCCTGCCCCACACTGGAGGTGTCACTACCTCCCCCAGCCTCAGCCTCAGTGAGATGCCCCTCCTGTGACTCTCTGAGATGCCCCTCCTGTGCTGTGTTTTGAAGAAAAAAAAAGTATTTTAAAAAATAGTCTCAATTAAGACAATCATACAGAAAACACTTGACAATATATGTTTTGAAACTTACCTGCCAAGTCATGTGGCCATAGCATGTCAGATGTGTTGGTGTCATTTTCTGACACACCTGCCACCTCCTCATAGGACCCACACAGACCATCGCTCGCTCCTTTAGATCTGTATACTCCACGGTCTCAGGGGCAGGGCCTCCCCATGTTGCCCTTGAAGCATTCCAGTTTGCAGCCCTTTTCTGCTTCAGGCGGGACTTGAAGTCTGCCCAACTACATAAGTGTTTTGGATTTGGGTAAAGGAAAAGAAATGCATAGTAAGTTAATGTGAAGCATAGTTTTGGGCAACATGTCATGGTTGTGGTTGCTATAGGCAACCACACTTGTTTTTAAAAGCTAAAATCGTATTTAATGCATACTATAGTGATTATCATTGTGGCTCAGTATGTATTTACCATCTTCGGACTTCCAATGGTGTGCGGAGAATTGGGCCAACTGCATTTATCCGGTCTGTAATTTCGCTCCAGATGTGGTCTTTTTCCGCAGCACCCATGTTTTTGTTACCAAAATGGATTTTATCCATGGCTTCTGGAACCAAAATACCCAACTCCCTCCTTGTAAATGGGGGCTGCCTATTTCTCTTTTTGGCTGTTGCCTGTGATGCATCAGTCTGCCAATTCTCCCCACCTTCCTCTTCAGGTAGTGGTGTGCTTTGCTGGGTTTGGGTATTCATTCACAGAATCTCCCTTACTTTGGGCCACAGTTTCCTTAGGCAGGGCCCTCACACCAGACTCTTCTTCTGTTTGTGGCCCAGTAGAAGGGGGTGGTTGAGTACTGGCTCCTGCTCCTTCATCCTCTGCACTGGCAGCTCTTTTTTGGAGACGTTGCTGTTTCAGCCATCTCCTACTGGCTGCAATCTCTTTCATCTTCCTCTGCAATTGGTGCATCTCTGCATTCATTCTGCTGCATTCTGGATCAGAATCCATGTTGGTGATGGCATGTGCGTCTGAATGTATGTTGTGTATTTATACCTGTGTATGTTTTTTTTTGCGGGAAATTGCACAGGTGATGCATACACAATTGTTTGACGTACTTTAATTGCATACACTATTTAATCGGCCCCCATGTGGCCTGTTTTTGTGGATGTATACAGGAGAGAAGAGCCAGACAGACGGAGACAGAGAGAGATAGAAGAGAGAAGTAAATTTGGGGTTGGAGAGGTGTGCTAGGTAAGTTATCTTTATGTATGTTTGCAGCAAACTCCTGCTTCCACGGTTTAGACGCTATTTTTAGCATTTGGTACGCTTTTTGACATTTAAATGTATTTTCAAACTAATTTTCCTACATTAATTATGTTTCATGGAGAATTTATATTGTTTATTATCAAACATATTGTTCAACATTAGTTGTGGTGTTGACCTTCATTATAATTGCAATATGTTTTTCTGTATTTTAGTTACAGCAAGTGTGTGTGTGTATATATGTGTATATATATATATATATATATATATATATATTAGAGCTGTGCACCGGAAATTTTTCGGGTTTTGTGTTTTGGTTTTGGATTCGGTTCCGCGGCCGTGTTTTGGATTCGGACGCGTTTTGGCAAAACCTCCCTGAAAATTTTTTGTCGGATTCGAGTGTGTTTTGGATTCGGATGTTTTTTTTCAAAAAACCCTCAAAAACAGCTTAAATCATAGAATTTGGGGGTCATTTTGAGCCCATAGTATTATTAACCTCAATAACCATAATTTACACTCATTTCCAGTCTATTCTGAACACCTCACAATATTATTTGTAGTTCTAAAAGTTGCACCGAGGTCGCTGGATGACTAAGCTAAGCGACCCAAGTGGCCGGCACAAACACCTGGCCCATCTAGGAGTGTCAGACAGGATGGCAGTGTCAGACAAGATGGCACTTAAAAAAATTGGCCCCAAACATCACATGATGCAAAGATAAATTAAAGAAAAAAGAGGTGCAAGATGGAATTGTCCTTGGGCCCTCCCACCCACCCTTATGTTGTATAAACAGGACATGCACACTTTAACAAACCCAAAATTTCAGTGACAGGGTCTGCCACACGACTGTGGCTGAAATGACTGGTTAGTTTGGGCCCCCACCAAAAAAAAAAGCAATCAATCTCTCCTTTCACAAACTGGCTCTACAGAGGCAAGATGTCCACCTCCTCCTCATCGTCCGATTCCTCACCCCTTTCACTGTGTACATCCCCCTCCTCACAGATTATTAATTCATCCCCACTGGAATCCACCATCTCAGGTCCCTGTGTACTTTCTGGAGGCAATTGCTGGTAAATGTTTCCACGGAGGAATTGATTATTATTCATTTTGATGAACATCATCTTCTCCACATTTTCTGGAAGTAACCTCGTACGCCGATTGCTAACAAGGTGAGCGGCTGCACTAAACACTCTTTCGGAGTACACACTGGAGGGGGGGCAACTTAGGTAAAATAAAGCCAGTTTGTGCAAGGGCCTCCAAATTGCCTCTTTTTCCTGCCAGTATACGTACGGACTGTCTAACGTGCCTACTTGGATGCGGTCACTCATATAATCCTCCACCATTCTTTCAATGGTGACAAAATCATATGCAGTGACAGTAGATGACATGTCAGTAATCGTTGGCAGGTCCTTCAGTCCGGACCAGATGTCAGCACTCGCTCCAGACTGCCCTGCATCACCGCCAGCGGGTGGGCTTGGAATTCTTAGCCTTTTCCTCGCAGCCACAGTTGCGGGAGAATGTGAAGGAGGAGCTGTTGACGGGTCACGTTCCGTTTGAGTTGACAAGTGTCTCACCAGCAGGTCTTTGAACCTCTGCAGACTTGTGTCTGCCGGAAAGAAAGATACAACGTAGGTTTTAAATCTAGGATCGAGCACGGTGGCCAAAATGTAGTGCTCTGATTTCAACAGATTGACCACCCGTGAATCCTGGTTAAGCGAATTAAGGGCTCCATACACAAGTCCCACTTGCCTAACGGAATCGCTCTGTTTTAGCTCCTCCTTCAATCTCTCCAGCTTCTTCTGCAAAAGCCTGATGAGGGGAATGACCTGACTCAGGCTGGCAGTGTCTGAACTGACTTCACGTGTGGCAAGTTCAAAGGGTTGCAGAACCTTGCACAACGTTGAAATCATTCTCCACTGCACTTGAGTCAGGTGCATTCCCCCTCCTTTGCCTATATCGTAGGTAGCTGTATAGGCTTGAATGGCCTTTTGCTGCTCCTTCATCCTCTGAAGCATATAGAGGGTTGAATTCCACCTCGTTACCACCTCTTGCTTCAGATGATGGCGGGACAGGTTCAGGAGTGTTTGCTGGTGCTCCAATCTTCGGCACGCGGTGGCAGAATGCCGAAAGTGGCCCACAATTCTTCGGGCCACCGACAGCATCTCTTGCACGCCCCTGTCGTTTTATTAAAAATTCTGCACCACCAAATTCAATGCACTGTATGTGCAAAACATGGGACGTGCTTGAATTTGCCGACATGTAAGGCACACACAATATTGGTGGCGTTGTCCGATGTCACAAATCCCCAGGAGAGTCCAATTGGGGTAAGCCATTCTGCGGTGATGTTCCTCAGTTTCCGTAAGAGGTTGTCAGCTATGTGCCTCTTATGGAAAGCGGCGATACAAAGCGTAGCCTGCCTAGGAACGAGTTGGCGTTTGCGAGATGCTGCTACTGGTGCCGCCGCTGCTGTTCTTGCTGTGGGAGGCAATACATCTACCCAGTGGGCTGTCACAGTTATATAGTCCTGAGTCTGCCCTGCTCCACTTGTCCACATGTCCGTGGTTAAGTGGACATTGGGTACAACTGCATTTTTTAGGACACTGGTGACTCTTTTTCTGAGGTCTGTGTACATTCTTGGTATCGCCTGCCTAGAGAAATGGAACCTAGATGGTATTTGGTACCGGGGACTCACTAACTCAATTAATTTTCTAATTCCCTGTGAATTAACGGTGGATACCGGACACACGTTTAACATCACCACAGCTGCCAAGGCCTGAGTTATCTGCTTTGCAGCAGGATGACTACTGTGATATTTCATCTTCCTCGCAAAGGACTGTTGGACAGTCAATTGCTTACTGGAAGTAGTACAAGTGGTCTTCCGACTTCCCCTCTGGGATGACGATCGACTCCCAGCAGCAACAACAGCAGCAGTGTCAGGTCCGGGTGTTTTTGTGAATCCGTTAACCTGGAACCAACCACAGGTGTAGGTGCTGGGGTATGAAGAAAACAGGGAGGACGAAGGAAGTTCCGTTTCATATATTTATTAAAGTAACAATTCAGTAAGGAGTTAAATGACTAGTTAATCATCATTATACTGAAATATTGCAGGAATGGCAGAAATAATATGCAAGAGAAAACTCAGAAATAAATAAAAGAAATGTTCATGGAAACATATGCAAAAACAAGCTGAAGAATAAATGTTGAATTGTCCAAATATAAACAAGCTTTGATGCTGAGCTGCAGATTGAGTTTAACTGGTTAATGCAGACATGGAGAATTAACTGTAAGAATTTGCAATGGAGTTTTAAGAGTTAACTGAGAGACTGTGAAGAATTATCCTTGTAATGACAACATAGAAAATAAAAGTACTGAATTGGGTTACTTGCGGGTTCCGGAGATCACTGTGAAACTGTAGTAGATGGCAAGGTGATGAATGGGTTAAATGCAGAGTTGAACAAACGAACAGCTGAGGGAATTGGAATCCTCCAGACTTTGTATGAAAGGCAGACAGACAAGGTAACCTCATGCAGGACACTGGGAATCCAAGTATTTCCAATAGGTGTGCAATTGACTGATAGCACAATGGAGAGCCGGTGAATCTTTGGCAGTGAAGGCTGCAAACGGACCTCTGGGAACGGAGGCGATATCTGGACCACGGGAATCACACAGGAATGCACGGAGAGAGTTCAGAGCTAGAGCACAGCTTTGATACAACAAAGCACTGGCCCAGAGTGACATAATCCCAGCCTACTTAAAGGCAGCACAAGCACGGGATTGGCTTACACCTGCTCACAGGTGTTTTCACAAGTGCTCAGTATTAGCTATTTGGTCTCCAACATGGCCACCTCCTATACAGCAGACACACCGCAGTGCCTTAGGCCATTTGGTCCCCGCACTCACAGTTCCCAGACTCTGCATTACCTGTGCCATTGATCACGCCGTGTCCCCACACGGGCGCACAGCACCGCGAGCAACCGCACTGGCAACGGATGAACCCCAGAACCCGCAAAGGTGAGAGACCGGTTCGTGACAGTACCCCCTCTTCTACGGGTGGTCTCCGAACACCTTTGAACCTTGTCAGGATTTTTGGAGAAGTATTTCTGTACCAGTCTTGGAGCATGAACATCTTCAGAGAAAACCCAGGATCTCTCCTCCGGACCGTAACCCTTCCAGTCGACCAGAAACTGTAAACGTCCATATCGGGAACGTGAGTCCACAATCTCTTTAACTTCAAATTCCTCATTCTGCAAAGAGTGAACTTTAGGAGATTTGGACTGGGTAGTACGGAATTTATTGAGAATCAAAGGCTTCAGTAAAGATGTATGAAAGGCGTTAGGAATTCTCAAAGACGGTGGCAGCTTGACTTTGTATGACACAGGGTTGAGTACCTTTACAATGGGAAATGGACCAATAAACCTGGGAGCAAATTTCTTAGAAGGAACTTTGAACTTGAGATTGCGCGTAGAAATCCAAACTTGGTCTCCCACTTTGTAATTCGGTACAGCTTTACGTTTTCTATCTGCAAAAGATTTATAACGAGCGGAAGTTTTGACCAAGGACTTACGTACACAACTCCAGATGCTAGATAGACGTTGAAGCTCTTGATCTGCCGCTGGGACCTCTAGGGCTGGCAATGGATGAAACTCTGGCACACGAGGATGAAAGCCGAAGTTAATATAAAAGGGCGTAGATTCTGAAGATGAATGGAAGAGATTATTATGAGCAAATTCTGCCAATGGAAGGTAGTCAACCCAGTCATCCTGTGAGGACGATATATATAGCCGGAGAAATGTTTCAAGGTCTTGGTTGACTCTCTCAGTTTGTCCATCTGTCTGAGGATGATATGCAGAAGAAAAGTTCAACTTGACATTTAAAGATGAACAAAGCGACCTCCAAAACTTGGCCACAAACTGTGTTCCCCGATCAGAGATAATTTCTCGAGGAAGGCCATGCAACTTGAAGATTTCAGAGATGAACAATCTGGCTAGTAAAGGGGCTGATGGTAACCCAGTTAATGAAATGAAATGTGCCATTTTCGAAAATCGATCCACTATCACCCAAATGGTATTTCGCCCTTTTGATGGAGGTAGATCGGTCACGAAATCCATTGAGATATGAGTCCATGGTTGTTTGGGTATGGATAGTGGATGTAGTAGACCTGGTGGAGAACTTCTTGGACTCTTATGTTGGGCACATTTAGGACATGCTGCTATAAACTCTTGGACATCGGCTTTGAGACGTGGCCACCAATAAGACTGTTGAATAAATTTGAGAGTCTTTAGAACCCCAGGATGACCCATGAAGGAAGAGGAGTGAGCCCAGGTAAGCAGCCGTTTTCGAAGACTTGTGGCGACAAAGGTCTTGCCAAGCGGAGGAACTGGAGAGGTTCGAGTCATTAAAAAGGACGTAGGATTCACAATGGCTTGATTCGTGGTAGCATCATTTAATTCAGAAGAAGCAAAGGACCGGGAAAGGGCATCTGCCTTTTTGTTCTGAGACCCTGGACGATAGGTGAGTTTGAAATCAAATCGTGAGAAGAAAAGCGCCCATCGAGCTTGTCGTGGATTCAGACACTGAGCTGACTGCAGATACAGAAGATTCTTATGATCAGTATAAACTGTAATGCGATGTTGAGCTCCTTCTAGAAGGTATCTCCACTCCTCAAATGCCAACTTGATGGCAAGTAACTCTTGCTCACCGATTGCATAATTACGTTCTGCCGGGAGGAACTTACGGGAGAAATATCCACAGGGATGGACCTTTTTATCTTCAAAGACTTGTGACAACACAGCTCCTACTGCTTCTGTAGATGCATCAACCTCTAGTAGAAAGGGACGATTCAAATCAGGCTGTCGAAGAATGGGGGCTGACACAAAGGCTTGCTTTAAATCAGAGAAGGCTTTGATTGCTTCAGAAGACCAGTTCGTAGGATTTGCTCCCTTGCGAGTTAGGGCTGTGATGGGAGCAGCTAACGTAGAATAATTCTTGATGAATCTCCTATAGAAATTCGCAAAGCCAAGAAATCGCTGAATCCCCTTGAGAGTTGAAGGAGTGGACCAATCTCGGATAGCTTGTACCTTACCTGGATCCATACATAGCTCTGATCCAGAAATGATGTAACCAAGGAACGGTATGGAAGATACTTCAAAAGTGCACTTCTCTAACTTACAATAAAGTTGATTTTTTTCTCAGACGTGTCAGTACCTCTTTAACTTGGTGACGGTGAGACTTTAGATCCTTAGAGAATATTAGGATATCATCCAGGTACACTACTAGACACTTGTAGAGAAGATCACGAAAAAGTTCATTCACATAGCTTTGAAAAACTGCAGGTGCATTACAAAGACCAAAGGGCATTACGAGGTATTCGTAATGCCCATCCCGGGTATTAAAAGCAGTCTTCCACTCGTCCCCTGCACGGATGCGGATTAAATTGTAGGCCCCTCGGAGATCCAGTTTTGTAAACACCGTAGCTCCCTTTACCCGGTCAAATAATTCTGGAATTAAGGGTAATGGATACTTGTTTTTCACAGTGATCTCATTGAGTCCACGGTAATCTATGCATGGTCGTAACCCACCATCCTTCTTCTTAACGAAAAAGAATCCGGCTCCTGCAGGTGAAGAAGATGGTCTGATAAATCCTTTGATTAGATTTTCCTGTATATAGTCAGACATAGCTTGCGTCTCTGGGATGGATAGCGGATAAATTCGTCCCCTAGGAGGGGTTTTGCCTGGAACCAGGACGATTGGGCAGTCCCATTCGCGGTGAGGAGGTAGAGAGTCTGCTGCTTGTTTACTGAAAACATCTGCAAAAGATTGATACACCGGAGGTAGGTCGGGAAGGCTAATTGACCGGAGAGGTGCAATTGAGGCTAAACAGTCCTTGGTACAAGATTTACCCCACGAAAGGACTTCCATGGTTTGCCAATTGAGTTGAGGATTATGTTTCTGCAGCCAAGGTAAACCAAGTATCACATCTTGAGAGGCTTTGGGAATCACGTAGAAGGAGAGGTATTCGGAATGGAGCACACCAACTTTCATCTTGAGACATACGGTTCGATGAGTAATTATACCATCTGGAATTCGACTTCCATCCACTGCTGTAACAGCAACTGCTGCTTCCAGAGGCATGGTTTGAACTTTGGACCGTAAGACAAAGGCTGAGGAGATGAAGTTCTCGGCTGCCCCGGAATCTAGGAGGGCTGAAACTTTCACTGTAGAACTTGGAACTTCTAATTGAATAGACAAGGTCGGCTCTTTCCCAGAACGTGGTTCTAAAGTAACTCCTAGCTTAAGCTCCCTTGAATAAGCTAGGAGCGAGAGTTTTCCAGGCCGGAGTTTGCAGGATTTAACTAAATGTTCGGAGGACCCACAGTACATGCAGAGGTTACCCTGTCGACGATGAAGTCGTTCCTCCTCTGTGAGGCGAGAGCGCCTAATCTGCATAGGTTCTTCTGTTGTTACCGGCGACTGTGATGAAGAATCTTGTCGAGGCCTAGGATGATAACGTGGACTAGATCGCTCTGTCCTGGATCTCTCTAAACATCGCTCTCTGTAGCGTAGGTCAAGTTTGTTACAGAGAGAAATCAATTCATCCAGTGTAGTAGGCACATCCCGGATGGTTAAATCATCCTTGATTTTCTCTGAAAGTCCATTCCAAAACGCGGCGATCAGGGCCTCCTCATTCCAATTTAACTCTGAAGACAACGTACGAAACTGAATAATATATTGACTGACAGGACGTAAACCTTGACGCAGACGGAGAATCTCTAAAGATGCTGAGGTGGTTCTGCCTGGTTCGTCAAAGATTCTCCGGAAGGATGATACAAACTCCTTGTAATTAGAGAGGATAGGATCACCTCTTTCCCATAATGGAGATGCCCACTCCAGAGCCTGACCGGAGAGGAGGGCAATAATATATGCAACCTTAGAACGAGCTGATGGGAAACTGGCGGACAACAGTTCAAACTGGATCTCGCATTGATTCAGGAATCCTCTGCAAAGTTTTGGGGTTCCGTCAAACTTACTTGGAGAGGGTAACTGCAAACAGGACGTAGGTAGCGTCTCAGGGGAAACTGTAGTGATAACTGGGACAACTGGAGTTGGAATCTGGACTAGAGACGTTTTAATAGCTGTTTGAAGAATCTCTAAACGGTCTGCCATAGTTTGCATAAACTGCACTATTTGTGTCTGTATAGACTCCTGGTTTTCCAGACGGGAAAGGATATCTGATGTAGCACCGCCTCCTGCGAATTGGTCACTTGACGGATCCATGTGGCCAGTGCTTACTGTCAGGTCCGGGTGTTTTTGTGAATCCGTTAACCTGGAACCAACCACAGGTGTAGGTGCTGGGGTATGAAGAAAACAGGGAGGACGAAGGAAGTTCCGTTTCATATATTTATTAAAGTAACAATTCAGTAAGGAGTTAAATGACTAGTTGTTAATCATCATTATACTGAAGTATTGCAGGAATGGCAGAAATAATATGCAAGAGAAAACTCAGAAATAAATAAAAGAAATGTTCATGGAAACATATGCAAAAACAAGCTGAAGAATAAATGTTGAATTGTCCAAATATAAACAAGCTTTGATGCTGAGCTGCAGATTGAGTTTAACTGGTTAATGCAGACATGGAGAATTAACTGTAAGAATTTGCAATGGAGTTTTAAGAGTTAACTGAGAGACTGTGAATAATTATCCTTGTAATGACAACATAGAAAATAAAAGTACTGAATTGGGTTACTTGCGGGTTCCGGAGATCACTGTGAAACTGTAGTAGATGGCAAGGTGATGAATGGGTTAAATGCAGAGTTGAACAAACGAACAGCTGAGGGAATTGGAATCCTCCAGACTTTGTATGAAAGGCAGACAGACAAGGTAACCTCATGCAGGACACTGGGAATCCAAGTATTTCCAATAGGTGTGCAATTGACTGATAGCACAATGGAGAGCCGGTGAATCTTTGGCAGTGAAGGCTGCAAACGGACCTCTGGGAACGGAGGCGATATCTGGACCACGGGAATCACACAGGAATGCACGGAGAGAGTTCAGAGCTAGAGCACAGCTTTGATACAACAAAGCACTGGCCCAGAGTGACATAATCCCAGCCTACTTAAAGGCAGCACAAGCACGGGATTGGCTTACACCTGCTCACAGGTGTTTTCACAAGTGCTCAGTATTAGCTATTTGGTCTCCAACATGGCCACCTCCTATACAGCAGACACACCGCAGTGCCTTAGGCCATTTGGTCCCCGCACTCACAGTTCCCAGACTCTGCATTACCTGTGCCATTGATCACGCCGTGTCCCCACACGGGCGCACAGCACCGCGAGCAACCGCACTGGCAACGGATGAACCCCAGAACCCGCAAAGGTGAGAGACCGGTTCGTGACAAGCAGTAGGCGTTACACACAAGGATGCATCCGAGGAATCCCAGGCAGGAGAGGACTCGTCAGACTTGCCAGTGACATGGCCTGCAGGACTATTGGCTTTCCTGTCTAAGGAGGAAATTGACACTGAGGGAGTTGGTGGTGTGGTTTGCAGGAGCTTGGTTACAAGAGGAAGGGATTTAGTTGTCAGTGGACTGCTTCCGCTGTCACCCAAAGTTTTTGAACTTGTAAATGACTTCTGATGAATGCACTCCAGGTGACGTATAAGGGAGGATGTTCCTAGGTGGTTAACGTCCTTACCCCTACTTATTACAGCTTGACAAAGGCAACACACGGCTTGACACCTGTTGTCCGCATTTCTGTTAAAATAATGCCACACCGAAGAGGTGATTTTTTTTTTGTAATTTGACCAGGCATGTCAATGGCCATATTCGTCCCACGGACAACAGGTGTCTCCCCGGGTGCCTGACTTAAACAAACCACCTCACCATCAGAATCCTGCTTGTCAATTTCCTCCTCAGCGCCAGCAACACCCATATCCTCATCCTGGTGTACTTCAACAGTGACATCTTCAATTTGACTATCAGAAACTGGACTGCGGGTGATCCTTCCAGCACTTGCAGGGGGCGTGCAAATGGTGGAAGGCGCCACCTCTTCCCGTCCAGTGTTGGGAAGGTCAGGCATCGCAACCGACACAATTTGACTTTCCTTGGGGATTTGTGATTTAGAAGAACGCACAGTTCTTTGCTGCGCTTTTGCCAGCTTAAGTCTTTTCATTTTTCTAGCGAGAGGATGAGTGCTGCCATCCTCATGTGAATCTAAACCACTAGCCATGAACATAGGCCAGGGCCTCAGCCGTTCCTTGCCACTCCGTGACGTAAATGGCATATTGGCAAGTTTACGCTTCTCATCAGACACTTTTAATTTTGATTTTTGGGTCATTTTACTGAACTTTTGTGTTTTGGATTTTACATGCTCTCTACTATGACATTGGGCATCGGCCTTGGCAGACGACGTTGATGGCATTTCATCGTCTCGGCCATGACTAGTGGCAGCAGCTTCAGCACGAGGTGGAAGTGGATCTTGATCTTTCCCTATTTTACCCTCCACATTTTTGTTCTCCATTTTTTAATGTGTGGAATTATATGCCAGTAAATATTATAGCAATGGCCTACTGTACCGTACTGCTATATATATATATATATATATATATATATATATAAGTATGGTATGTAGGCGGCACTCGTGGACTTAATTCAAATAAGAAACCCGGACACTCCTGGGTTGAATACAACGTTTCGGATTTATTATCCTTCGTCAGGTATATAACAAATGCAAGAAATCAAGCTTACCTTTATGCAGTTAAGAAACGTTGTATTCAACCCAGGAGTGTCCGGGTTTCTTATTTGAATTAAGTCCACGAGTGCCGCTGATCCTGATTACAGACAAGCTGGCACAAACTACTGGAGTCAAAACCAGTGAACAAATCTATACTGATTTTCTGAGACTCAGAAACAGGGAAACTGATTTCTACCTACATGGAGTATGCTTATCGGACTATTTTCGGGAGAAAAAAATCCCCAGGGGCTTTCGCATTAAAAACATGCCCACCATTGGACGCTTCAACACAGATTTCTGTCGGAAATGGGCAGCCGTTTTAAATAAAGCCTCGTTTGACTTAATGCTGCTCGTCATTGAAGAATCCACAAGGGAGTTAGCCATCACCAGAGAGAAAATTAAAACTCTGGAGCAGAACAGCCTGGATGCTCTGATCTCAGATACTTCTGTGGACTGGATCGCTAAATTAAACACAGAGGTAGAAAAATACAGATCTGAATTAATTCAATTTAAAACCAAAAAATTTGCTACTGTCAATAGAGACTATGATGAGAACCGGGTATACTACTGGGCGAATCCGCAACCGGGCGGACGGAGACCATACCGCAGGAGGTTCAATAAATTTAATAAACAATCTGGACGATCATCTCAAGATACTGACACCTCCAGTGGAACTTCTCACAGTGAAGCAGAACTACCAAGCACCAGTCGCACCAATTCCAGAGGTCGTTCCCCTTTAGGGGTAAAAACGAGAGCAAAGGAGGACGGCGCAGAAGACAAAGAACCAGACGTGGCGGCCAATGCCAAAGGGAGACCAAAGCGAGCTGCAAAAACAACAAAGAAATTATATATAATTTATCATCACGCACATTGACTGACATTGAGACTGCGGTGTTGAGTAAAGGTTTGAATTTTGTTCCGACTAACCCCCATAATAGTCTCAAAAGTAAAGTTGATCTGAGTCGCCTTAACAGGCAACTGAGACTGAAAGAATTCTTTAGTAAAAATGACTCTGATAAACCTTTAACTAAAATTGATAAACCAGCATGTCCTGTTAAACCAAAATCTAACTTTGACCCCTATTCTTCCAACACAGCCATAAAAGCTTTCACTAGAACTGTCACTAATTGTATTGATTTATGTGAAAAAGAAAATGTCACTAGCACCATGAATTTATCACCTGCTGAATGGCAGGCATTGCGTGATCTTGCGACCTGTAATGACATAACAATACGCCCTGCCGATAAAGGTGGGGGCATTGTGGTGCAAGACTTATGTGATTATAGAGATGAAGCTTACAGACAGTTATGTGATGATAATGTGTATACCAAGCTAGAGGCTGATCCCACTGCTATGTATCTAAGGGAGCTTGAGGATGTCTTGCTGTCTGCGGTTGAGGCTGGACATATTACTGAATCTGTAAAGAATGCTTTGTGTTGCAATTATCCACGGGTACCCGTATTCAATATGCTTCCCAAATTGCATAAAAACAGTGAGAAGCCACCTGGCAGACCCATTGTGTCTGCCAGGGACTCCTTGTACTATCAAGTATCCAAATATCTTGACTTTTACCTCCAGCCGGTAGTTCAGAATCAATCTACATATCTGAAAGACACGACAATGTTTTTGCATAAACTCAGATCTTTTGGTGTTATACCTGAAGACTGCTGGCTAGGCACTATTGATGTAGTAAGCCTATACACTAGTATTCCTCATGACAGGGGACTCGAGGCTGTACGAAGTTTGATTACCAATAACACCCTCTATCTTGGTCCTAATGTGGATTTTTTCTTGCAACTTTTGAGGTTGGTTTTGGAGAGAAATTATTTTATTTTTAACAATGAATTTTTCCTGCAAACCCGGGGTTGTGCGATGGGATCTTGTGTCGCACCAACCTACGCGAATGCTTTCATGTTCCTAGTTGAACACCAATTGTTCTTTGATGACCAGGACCTGGCCAATCTCATACCCCTATATACAAGATATATAGACGACGTGTTCCTCCTATGGAGGGGCACAGAGGAGGAATTCACTAATATGATGTCACTGGCCAACACTAGGGACAGACACATCAAGTTTACGTGGAACATTCAAAAGGAAAACATACATTTTTTAGATGTAGAGGTAAAAATACGTGGTGTTGACTTCAGTACATCTATTTACCAGAAACCCACTGATTGCAACAATATGCTGCATGCCTCCAGCCACCATCCGAGCTCCCTTAAAAGAGGTCTCCCCTATTCGCAATTCTTACAGGTTCACCGCATTTGCAGTGATCCTGTTGATGAGGTGAATAAAATGGAACTTATGACTAAAAAATTTCTAGAAAGGGGGTACAGCAACAAGGATTTACAATCAGCTAAAATTAAGGCACTCAAAGCACCTAAAGTAAAGAATATCACCTGTCCCAAACCTAATAAAATAGACACTACCATGATTTGGGTCAACAATTACACGGTATCTACTAAGACCATTGTCAGTACCGCTTAAAGGGTTTGGCCAGTAGTCCAAGCAGACCCAGACCTTGCAGAATTGTCTGAAAGTGCGTTACTACCTTGTTATACAAGGGGTAAAAACATCGGGGACCATGTGATACATGTTGACATTGCTAACATGTCACCCACATATCCTAAACACTTCATGACTAAAAAACCAGGAAACTACAGGTGCTTAGGTTGCACTACTTGCACCTATCTGGACACCGGCAATTATATCAGGCATCCACATAGTGGTAAACAGATCAAATTAAAACATGTTTTTACTTGCACCAGCAAATATGTGATCTACTGCATTAGGTGCCCTTGCAGCTTATATTACATAGGCAAAACGGTGTGCCAGTTCAAAGAAAGAATGGCACAACACCGCAGTGCCATTAAGCAGATATTGGAAGGGAAAAACATAGATCAGCCTGTTGCCAAACATTTTAAAACTTGCAAGCACAGTCTCTCCTCATTACGCTACATGATGTTGGACCATGTCAAGGAAGATATCAGGGGGGGTGATAGAGGAAAGATCCTTCTGCAGTTAGAAATTAAATGGATACATCTTTTGAATACCGTTTCCCCGCATGGACTGAATGAAATGATTTCCTTTAATTGTTTCTTATAATGGTTATGTTGCTATTTTTTGTAGTATTGCTGTAAGATCATTTGTAGTAATGTCATACTCAGAAGGAAGGCACCGGGCAAGATGTCTACATTTATTTGGCGGAGTGCCGAGTGTATCTTTACTCCACTCTATATATATATATATATATATATATATATATATATATATATACTGGTGGTCAGCAAAATTCTGCACTGTCCTCCTACTATATACTGCGCACAACTACAATGCAGCACAGGTATGAATTGTATAATTGACGACACAGAGGTAGAGCAATGGACTACTGTACCGTACTGCTATATATATATACTGGTGGTCAGCAAAATTCTGCACTGTCCTCCTACTATACACAGCGCACAACTACAATGCAGCACAGATATGAATAGTATACTTGACGACACAGAGGTAGAGCTATGGACTACTGTACCGTACTGCTATATATATCTACTGGTGGTCAGCAAAATTCTGCACTGTCCTCCTACTATATACTGCGCACAACTACAATGCAGCACAGATATGGATAGTATACTTGACGACACAGAGGTAGAGCAATGGACTACTGTACCGTACTGCTATATATATATATACTGGTGGTCAGCAAAATTCTGCACTGTCCTCCTACTATATACTGCACACAACTAAAATGCAGCACAGGTATGGATTGTATACTTGACGACACAGAGGTAGAGCAATGGACTACTGTACCATACTGCTATATATATACTGCTGGTCAGCAAAATTCTTCACTGCCCTCCTACTATATACTGCGCACAACTGCAATGCAGCACAGATATGGATAGTATACTTGATGACACAGAGGTAGAGCAATGGACTACTGTACCGTACTGCTATATATATCTACTGGTGGTCAGCAAAATTCTGCACTGTCCTCCTACTATATACTGTGCACAACTACAATGCAGCACAGATATGGATAGTATACTTGACGACACAGAGGTAGAGCAATGGACTAATGTACCGTACTGCTATATATATATATATATATATACTGGTGGTCAGCAAAATTCTGCACTATCCTCCTACAATGCAGCACAGATATGGAGCGTTTTCAGGCCGAGAACGCAGATATTTGCAGCACACTGAGCACAGATATTTGCAGCACACTGAGCACAGATATTTGCAGCACACTGAACAGTGAACACAGAAACTGAGAGAACGCAGCCACGTCCTCTCGCTATCATCTCCAAAGCACGAGTGAAAATGGTGGCGACGTGCGGCTCCTTATATAGAATACGAATCTTGCGAGAATACGACAGCGGGATGATGACGTTCGGGCGCGCTCGGGTTAACCGAGCAAGGCGGGAAGATCCGAGGCTGCCTCGGAACCGCGTAAATTAGGTGAAGTTTGGGGGGGTTCGGATCTTGAGGAACCGAACCCGCTCATGTCTAATATTTATATATATCTGCTGGTAAGTATGTGCATGGTGTTTGGTGTATTATGATGTCCTAATTTGGGAGTTTGCTTCTTATTTTGAAAATACTTTCTTGTTTTTTTGTAGGGTGCATATTTTGTGTTAATTTTTGGTGCCAAGTGAGGCTTTTTTAGTTGTGTCATTTTCTGTTTTTTTCTTCTATCTGCTGGTAAGTACAGTATGTGCATCGTGTTTGGTATATTATGGGTGGTGGGGTGTCCTAATTTGGGAGTTTGGTGATTCTTTTTTAAATACTTTCTTGTTTTTTTGCAGGGTACATATTTTGTGTTAATCTTTGGTGCTAAGTGAGGCTTTTTCAGCTGTGTCATTTTCTGTTTTTTCTTCTAACTGCTGGTAAGTATGTGCATGGTGTTTGGTGTGTTATGAGTGGTGGGGTGTCCTAATTTGGGAGTTTGGTGATTCTTTTGAAAATACTTTCTTGTTTTTTTTTGTAAGGTGCATATTTTGTGTTAAGTTTTGATGCCAAGTGAAGCTTTTTCAGTTGTGTTATTTTCTGTTTTTTCTTATATCTGCTGGTAAGTATGTGCATGGAGTTTGGTGTGTTCTGGGTGGCGGGGTGTTGGTTATTTGTTTTGTGTTTTAAGTATCCATTTAAGAATATATTATTTATTTTATTTTTTTAAAGGTAAGTATATGCATGCTATGTGTGTGTTTGTAGTGTTCATTTTCTATATTGGTAAGCATGTTTGTGTGTTGTTTTTTTTTGGCCTAATTTTTCTAAAAAAATTTCTCCTGGTGTGGTACATTTAGAGATGGATTATGAGACTGAAGTAAGTTTTTTTACAGTTGAAGTACTGATTTTTATGTTGTAATTGTTTAAACACATTGGATGTTGTTTTGATTGTAATTTTTAACCTTTTCAAGATGCTCCTGGCCACATATCTAGCCTCCGAAACTGTCCAACCCCAACATGCCCCTCATTCTCGAAGGCAACGGAGGCGTGCAAGCAGTGGCGCACGCAGGGGGGTTCCGAGTACCCAGAAACCCCCCCTGATGGACTAAATTCTCTTTTAAGAGACGGAGACCAGGTCTCTGCACCAGCCGCACATCCTCACGCCAGTGCTGCTGCCCGGCCACTGCAGTGCTGGGCGGCACAGAGAAACTCTTCCTGTCAGCTCTGTACTCGTGTCGTGCTGACCGGCCACCACCGGTTCAGCTGTCAGGCGCTTCCGCATCAGGTGGCTTTCATATCCATTCCACCTGACGCGGAAGCGCTGACAGCTGAACCGGCGGTGGCCGGGCAGCACGGCATGAGTACAGAGCTGACAGGAAGAGTTTATCTGCGCCGCCCAGCACTGCGGTGGCCGGTCAGCAGCACTGGCGTGAGGAAGAGTTTCTGCGCCGCCCATCACTGCCAGGCAGTCACGAGGAGCTACTATGGCAGCAAACCACGTCTGAAGTATGGGGGAAAGGGGGGGTGCGTGTGTGCCCTGTGTGTTTTAAAACTGCTGTGTGTGTAAGAAGTACAGTATGCAATGTGTGTGTATGTGCCCTGTTGCTTTTCTAAGCATGCTGTGTGTGTGCATGCTACATGTATGTGTGTGCGTGTGCATATGCTGCATGTTTGTAAGTATGCTGTGTGTGTGTATTGCATGTAAGCTGTGTGCCACACATATACTCTCTCTCTCTCTCTGGCTATATATATATATATATATATATATATATATATATGTGTGTATGGGGTGAACCAACAGCGCCCAAAAAAAAATGCAGTGGACACAAGTTTTTCACAGTATGTCAGCTTAAAAATAACCCCAAAATACAGTCTCTACATGCCACTCCCTAAAACATAAAGGGCGTCTGCTACCTCTTAAATGGGTTCTGCACTAGTACGAGTGCAGGATAAAGATTAACGTTGGAAGTGATGGATAAGATCTGAGCGACCAGTGGTGGCAGAAGAATAAAAAGGACTGCTATTATTAATTAAAAGAAGGGGGTTTATTTGTGAACAGAAAGGTGTTTTATATATAAAAAGACTTATAAAAACACATAACTGGCCAAAACGGGGTTACAACATCCACGGTGCTAAATACTAGCACGATGGGACCCTAGGCACATAACAATGAAGAAGCATCAGAATTAAACTGGCAAGAGAACAGTTTAAAATTTACATGGAGCATATAAAAAGTTGGAAAGCAAATTAAAAAGCATGGGGTTACTAAAAAATACAATTCAAATGTTAAAAATTAAAAATTAAAAATACGGAATTGATGAGGGATAAAAAAAGGTTTGGAATGCAATTAAAATAATGGAGATGGATAGAAGTAGCTTAACTGAGGATTCAGTAGTATCAGGATTCATCCAACGCGTTTCGTCTGGTCTGACTTCATCAAGGGGTATACCCACTGGTCGCTCAGATCTTATCCATCACTTCCAATATATATATATATATATAGTGTGTGTGTGTGTGTGTGTGTGTGTGTGTGTATGTGTGTGTGTATATATATATATATATAATATGCACGTATCTATGCATATATGTGTGTGTGTATGTATGTGTGTATATATATATATATATTTTCTTGGACAATCTTGTTAATATATATATATATATATATATACACACAGAGGAAAAACCACAGCACTCACCGCACCAGAAGCGGGGCACAGCTATGCACTTACCACTCACAGGGTGGGGTGCATGTAACACTGCACTCTCCACCACAGAAGCGGGGTACACAGCTGTACTTACCACTCACAGGGTGGGGTGCATGTAGCCCATGACCACATCGCTCTAATAAATACAAACAGAGAACCCAGCACTCACCAAAGTAAACTCACTTATCCTCAACAATTCAATAAATAAATGATGGGGGTTTAGTTGGTGGATTGGCCAATGCACGGAAGCCTGCATACCGATTTTCAAGGTACCCCCCCCCCCCTGAAAATCCTGTGTTTGCCCCTGGCAAGGCCTTGTATTTTCTGTACCTGTGTCAACCTTTTTGGTATGCCAGATGATGAGGTGTTGCGGCGATACAGGCTGCCCCCTCATGTCATCCTAGAAACTCTCTCAATAATAGAGAGTGATCTAGATACATCAATCGGTATCCTACATCAATACCAGCATTGACACAATTCCTTGCTGTGTTACATTTCTGTGCCACGGGTTTCTACCAGCACGTCGTTGGGGTGCCGGTAGGAATCTCGCAGGGGTCCTGAGGCGCGTCATAGCTGCTTTCTTCAAAAGAGTGAAGCAGTTCATATCAATGCCATTGGATGCTGGGGCCCTAGCTGTGTTGAAGTGGCAATTCCAGGAAGGGGGTAGTCGCTTCCCACACGTTATTGGGGTTGTGGATGGGACACATGTTCCACTTGTGGTGCCAAAACATAATGAGGAAATCTATAGGAACAGGAAAATGTTCCACTCTCTGAATATGATGGTTGTTTGTGGCCCATCCCTATAGACCCTGTCCCTGAATGCCACGTACCCCGGCAGTGCACATGATGCCCACGTCATTAGGCAATCAGGGATATGGCAAAAATGAAGACAGATGGAAGGCCAAAACATGTGGTTATTTGGTGAGTTGTATTGGCATCATGTTTTTTTGTTAAAACCAAACTTATGTTTTTCGGGACATATTTGTTACTTATGTTTTTGAATTTTTGCAGGAGATCGTGGATACCCTTGCACCCCCTGGCTCATGACTCCTTACTGCACACCCACACCAGGGCCATAAGTGCCATTTAATTCCACACTTACAGCCACTAGGCAGCTGGTGGAGCGCACAAATGGCATCCTGAAAGGACACTTCCGTGTGCTCCACCGCACTGGTGGCAACCTCATGTATTCGCTGGAAATGGTAAGTAAAATTGTGGTCCTGTGTGCAATCCTGCACAATATTGCTGTGAGGAGGCGTGTCGAGCTGCCTGATAATGAGGTATTGGGGGTAATTCCAAGTTGATCGCAGCAGGAATTTTGTTAGCAGTTGGGTAAAATCATGTGCACTGCAGGGGAGGCAGATATAACATGTGCAGAAAGAGTTAGATTTGGGTGGGTTATTTTATTTCTGTGCAGGGTAAATACTGGCTGCTTTATTTTTACTATAAAAAGAAGAAAATTTCCAGCGCTTTTCTTTGTATGAACACAATAAAAAATGTTTTCTTATAGACAACTTTATAAATATATGTTGTTCTTTTATTATTGTCACAAATTATAAACACTTCTTCAGATAAACAGTTTAAAATTATGCTTGTGATCACAAGAAAGTATTCATTATAAAATACCGGTACGTCTATTTAACTCACATACACAATACATAAACACACACAAACATTTAGACACATGTATCTATTGTTGGTAACTGTTTCTGATTTAGAGGGAGTTGATACACTTTGTAGCGGTTTACTCTTCTCCCCTATCTTTTTAAGGATGTTACAGCTTCCAATTATCAATAGGTTGGGACCATTATTCCTGGTTTCTTTGTTTTGATGTTAGTATCTCAATGTACTTTGTATCTTATTTACAGTCTATTTTAAAGACAGGTTCGGGAAAACGTCCCGTGATGAAGCTAGTGTCAGTTCAATGTCTCATTGGTTATTCTGCAATGCAATACAATGTTAGTCTGCCGGCAGACTTTTTCTCCGCTTACCGCGTCCTCCTCTTTGGTCCTGGGCTCCCTGTTCTCGGTGTCCGGCGTCAGGCGAGGATCTGCGGGCTCAGCGGCGATCAGTGTTCTCTACAATCTAGTGACCCGTACGGATCCGTTCCTGGACCCGGGGCCTGAGGCCACGTTGCACAGCCGTATTAGCGCAGTGCACGGTGTCCGACTCCACCGATACCTGGGAGGCGGATGAGGTTGAATACCGAAGCTCGCGCCGTCTGCGACGCTTAACCCTCTGCAAGCCGCCGTCCGAGGAGGACAGACCTTCCGAGGACGTGGAGGCAAGGGAACACCGTCCGTCCCAACGGCCACCGGACGACTCGTGGAGGCAGACTCAAACTGACAACCTCACTCATTGTAGCTACTACAGATGCACCTAGAAGAATACTGGTCATGCCCCCCCTGGCGGTAGAGAGCCGCTGATCCGCGGGCCGGGAGCTCCGTCCCGGCCCCACGTGATCTGAGCGGCCGCCATCAGCGACGAGTGGTGGGCTCAGGGACGGCAGAACTCCGTCCCTGGCAAGCCGCCGAACACGTCCCCTTCCCTCCAGCGCTCTGTCCCCCGCCGCAGGACAGAGCGTACTGGCCTGTCTCCTGGTAGCGCCTCCATGCTCTGGACACTACGCTGACAGACACAGCAAACCTTCTTGCCACAGCTCGCATTAATGTGCCATCCTGGATGAGCTGCACTACCTGAACCACTTGTGTGGGTTGTAGGGAGATCATACAGGCACGTGGAGGCCACACACACTACTGAGCCTCATTTTGACTTGTTTTAAGGACATTACATCAAAGTTGGATCAGCCTGTAGTGTGTTTTTCCACTTTAATTTTGAGGGTGACTCCAAATCCAGACCTCCATGGGTTAATAAATTTGATTTCCATTGATAATTGTTGTGTGATTTTGTTGTCAGCACATTCAACTATGTAAAGAACAAAGTACAGGTTGAGTATCCCTTATCCAAAATGCTTGGGACCAGAGGAATTTTGGATATGGGATTTTTCCGTATTTTGGAATAATTGCATACCATAATGAGATATCATGGTGATGGGACCTAAGTCTAAGCACATAATGCATTTATGTTTCATATACACCTTATACACACAGCCTGAAGGTAATTTTAGACAATATTTTTTATAACTTTATGCATTAAACAAAGTGTGTGTACATTCACACAATTCATTTATGTTTCACATACACCTTATACACACAGCCTGAAGGTCATTTAATACAATATTTTTAATAACTTTGAGTATTAAACAAAGTTTGTGTACATTGAGCCATCAAAAAACAAAGGTTTCACTATCTCACTCTCACTCAAAAAAGTCTGTATTTCGGAATATTTGGATATGGGATACTCAACCTGTATTTAATAAGAATATTTAATTCTAGGATGCTTTATTTTAGTGTTCCCTTTATTTTTTTGAGCAGTGTATATATATATATATATATATATATATAAATACAGTAAACATTAGTAATGCTAGCATGTTAATAGCAAATAAATTTATCCTAAAAAACAGAGGCCAGCATAGGCAACGTTTACATATGTGTTCTGTCTAATTAAAGTGCACAAGCTATAGCATTATCCCTTGAGATGCAGGTGGAGGGCCAAGGTACAGTGATTCATGTATGTATGTGAAATTCCATTAGTTGTGTTGTCACGAAAAAAAATTAGTATTTTTTAAAAAGAAAACATTCTGAAAAACAACTATATAACATTTTTAAAAAACACACCACAATGGTACCATATAATACTATAACAAAAATTAAATGGTTTAAATGTTATGCACACCAGTGCCTGCAGGAATGTACTGGTGTTTGAACTGTTATGCAAAACAAATGGACTCACAGACAGACTGGGGAATATGACATAACGTACACAGAAGGTGATAGGGTAACAAAATACACACAAAGTGAACAGAGAAGCCCAGAGGCTAAGGAACTGGGTGTCTCCCTTGTATTAGTAATGCTCAGATGAGAAAAGCAAGATGTTGTGTTTTAATACGTAGAGAACCCGAAATGCTGTTGCTAAGGGCAACAGCAAAACCCTAAAGGGTTACCAACGGGTGTGGCAGTAAACTCCTTGGTCAGAGATGGAATGATAGACACAAGGAGAGTCTCCACAATCCTAATTCTCACTTGCAGTGCACAGGTTCAGCTTACTGCCACTAAACTGACCCCTGACACCTAGCACAGTGAGACAGGATTAGACAGGCAAGTCTTAGAATACAGCCGCAAACTTGCTAAGTTCACAGAGTAGTAACAGAACCCCAGCAAGCTAAACGACTGACTCCAGTCTTACTGCTAGGTCTGGATTGGCAGAGTGTAATACCAAATCCCCAGGCCTATTTGCAGTAAGCAACAAACTAATACAAAGCTACACAGTACTGGCTAACTTTCAGGAACTGACTAACCAACAAAGATTCAGCAGCATCTGCTTACCCTAAGAAGAGGCCTTATAAAGCAGGTGCTGTCCACGCCCCACTGAGACCTCACAGACTGTGAGCACAAAAACCAGCACCGGATCCCCTACCGTGCACAGAGCCTGTAACCACTGCACAGCAAAAGACCCGAACCGGAGTATCAGCTGCGCTCAGGTTACTCTGCTAGCACTTGTCTCCCGGTTGCCATGACGACGTGGCAGCACAGGGCAGGAGACCCTAACAGTACCCCCCCTCTGACGAGGGGTCAAAGAACCCCTACCACCGGGTTTATCGGGGAACTGCGAGAAGAAAGAGCGTATCAGTCTGGGGGCATGAAGATCACAACTGCGCACCCACGACCGCTCCTCCGGGCCATACCCCTTCCAGTGCACCAAAAATGACAGCCGACCCCGAACCACCTTGGAGTCAAGAATCCTTTCAACAACAAACTCCCTCTGGCCACGTATCAGAAGAGGGGAAGGTCTTCCACTGGTAGAAGGATTACTAATCGCCCGTTTTAAAAGGGAACAATGAAATGTTTTATTGATACCCAAAGAACGGGGCAGATCTAACAGAAATGCCACCGGATTGATAACCCTGGTGATCTTATAAGGGCCGATGAACCGGGGGCCTAACTTATGAGATGGCTGTCTCAACTTCAAATTCTTGGTAGACAACCAGACGAAGTCTCCTAATTTGAAGCTGCAGGGTCTTTTCCGCTTATCAAAAACCTTTTTGGTCACTAATGACACAGACACAAGGGCTTTCTTCACTTTCCGCCAAATACCTCTAAGGACCGAAACCACAGAGGAACCACCAGGCGTGGAGTCCAGGGGGTCAAAAGAATTGGCCTTAGGATGATGCCCATACACACAAAGGAAGGGAGAGATCCCTGTAGCAGAGTGAGCCGCGTTGTTATAGGCAAACTCCGCCATGGACAGATGAGCAACCCAGTCAGTCTGACACTTGGAGACATAACACCTGAGGAACTGCTCCAAGGACTGGTTCACCCTTTCAGTCTGCCCATTAGACTGCGGATGGTAGCCTGACGACAAGCTGACAGAAATCTGGAGATCGGAACAAAATGCCCTCCAGAATTTGGCCACAAACTGGGATCCGCGGTCAGAGACCACATCAAGTGGCAACCCGTGGAGACGCACAACATGCAGCATAAATAATTCAGACGGGCGTCTGGCCGATGGCAGCCCAACCAGTGGAACGAAGTGCGCCATCTTCGAAAACCTGTCAACGACAACCCAGATGGCTGTCATCCCCGAGGATTTGGGCAAGTCCACCACAAAATCCATTGAAATGTGGGTCCATGGCTTAGATGGGATAGAGAGTGGATGTAATGGGCCAACAGGAACCCCTCTAGGAGTCTTATTTCGGGCACAGATGTCACATGCTCGAACCCACTAATCCACATCCTTAGCCACCGAGGGCCACCACACCGCCCTAGATAGCAACTCCCGAGTTCTGGCAATACCCGGGTGACCTGCCGACTTCTTGGCATGGAATTCCAGGAACACTCGCTGTCTTAACCTAGGAGGCACAAACAAAAGACCTACCGGAAGGTCTGGAGGAGCCTGCTCCTGTGCTCTAAGGACTAATAATAAGAGGTCCTGGGTAATGCCCACTTTAATACATGATGGGGAAACAATGGGCAACGGCTCCTCGGTGGTCTCCTGGATTGGAGCAAAACTCTGTGAGAGCGCATCAGCCTTGATGTTTTTTGACCCAGGGCGATATGTTATCAAAAAATTAAAGCGAGCAAAAAACAAAGCCCATCGTGCCTGCCTGGCATTGAGACGCTTCGCTGACTCTAAATATGCCAGATTCTTATGGTCAGTGAGAATTGAGACCACAAACTTAGCCCCCTCAAGCCAGTGTCTCCACTCCTCGAGTGCATCCTTAATAGCCAACAATTCCCGGTTACCCACGTCATAATTCATCTCGGCAGGCGAAAATTTACGGGAAAAGTAAGCACAGGGATGAAGGCGATTATCAGACACTCCCATCTGAGAAAGCACTGCCCCAATACCCATCTCAGAGGCATCCACCTCCACCACAAAAGGACGCTCTGGATCTGGGTGTCGCAGCACCTTGGCCGAAACAAATGCCCTTTTGAGACGGGCAAAAGCCGCTTTAGCCTCACAAGACCAGTGAGCAACATCCGCCCCTTTCTTAGTGAGTGCCACCCAGGGCGCCACTATAGACGAAAATCCAGTGATAAATCGTCTATAAAAATTCGCAAAGCCCAGGAAACGCTGAAGCGCCTTCAAACTAGTGGGCTGCACCCAATCCAGGACTGCCTGTACCTTGGAACCCTCCATTTGGAAACCTTCTGGGGAGATAATATATCCTAGAAATGCGATTTGCTGAACTTCAAATTCGCACTTCTCCAGCTTCGCCCCAAGCCGGTGGTCTCTGAGTTTCTGGAGGACTAAGCGTACATGCTTCCGATGTTCCTCCAGGGAATGGGAGAAGATTAGGATGTCATCTAAGTATACAACTAAGAATCTATCCAAATATTCCCTGAGCACATCATTCATGAAATCCTGGAAGACTGCCGGGGCATTACAGAGCCCAAAAGGCATCACCAAATATTCATAATGCCCTGAGTGGGTATTAAAGGCAGTCTTCCATTCATCCCCCTCTCTTATTCGGATTAGATTGTACGCACCGCGTAGGTCAATCTTAGAAAAAATGGTGGCAGTACGAAGCTGGTCAAACAAGACCGAAATGAGAGGCAGTGGGTATGAGTTTTTAATCGTGATACGGTTCAATTCCCTGAAGTCGATGCAGGGTCGCAACGAACCGTCCTTTTTACCCACGAAGAAGAACCCCGACCCAACTGGAGACTGTGAAGGTCTGATAAATCCCTTAGCCAAGTTCTCCTGAATGTACTCTGCCATAGCCTGAGTCTCAGGACGTGACAGGGAGTACAACCTGCTCTTGGGAAGCTTAGCATTTGGCAACAAATCAATGGCACAGTCATAGGGGCGATGGGGAGGTAGTACCTCTGCAACTTTTTTGGAGAACACGTCCGCAAAATCTGCATAACACCCTGGCAATCCTGGCAAACTTAGCTGCGAGAGCCTGACTGGAAGGCTCAAGCAACTCCTGAAACAATCAGTACCCCAACTAAGAATCTCCCCAGAGACCCAGTCAAATTGAGGATTGTGGGCCCTTAACCAGGGTAACCCCAACACCAATGGGGCAAAAGTACAGACAGTCACATAAAAGGACAATTTTTCAGAGTGTGTGGCTCCAATAAACAAAGAAATCTGGCTAGTGCAAGAGGTAATTTTACCTTGGGATAATGGTTCCCCGTTTAACCCACAAATCTCAATTTCCGATGCCAAGGGTACTAAGGGAACAGAGTGTTTCAGGGCGAATTGGCGGTCCATAAAAACCCCGTCGGCCCCACTGTCCACAAAGGCCTAAGTCTTGACAGTTTGACCGAGGATCTTCAAGGTCACCGGAATGATAAAAGTCTTCTTGGGAAATTCTGACTTCTGGCCTGACAGGATATTTCCCATCACCCTCAGGCCCTGAAGTTTTCCGGCTTTTCTGGGCATGATACTACCACATGACCTTTATTCCCACAGTACAAACACAACCCCTGCTGTCTCCTCCGCGTCTTCTCACGCGAGGAGAGGCGGGTAGCCCCAATCTGCATAGGCTCCTCGGAAAATTCCTCAGAGTCTGAGGTTCCCTTGGGAAGGAAGGAAATCTCAGTCTCCCTTTCAAGCCTACGCTCTCTCAGCCGTCTATCCACCCAGATGGATAACTGCATGAGCTGATCCAAGCTATCAGGCAAGGGATATTGTACCAGTTGGTCCTTTATCTGGTTAGAAAGACCTCTTCGGTACTGGTGTCTCAGGGCTGGGTCATTCCACTGGGTATCATGGGCCAACCTCCGAAACTCCGTACAGTAAACCTCAACTGGCCTTCGCCCTTGCTTAAGGATCGAAATCTGAGCCTCGGCTGAGGCCGTCTTGTCAGGGTCATCATACAACATGCCCAGTGCCGTAAAAAAAGCATCAACACTTTTAAGCGACGGACAGTCAGGCTGCAACCCATATGCCCAGACCTGTGGGTCTCCTTGTAGCAAGGAAATCACTATGCCCACCCGCTGAATCTCCGACCCAGAAGACTGAGGCCTAAGCCGGAAGTATAGCTTGCAGCTCTCCTTGAAACAAAAGAACTGCGAGCGATCTCCAGAAAAACGATCCGGGAGATTTACTTTCGGCTCCTTAACCCCTGCAGGTGCTGCTGCTGCGGGAGCTCCGCCAGCAGCCTGGGAGGTGTGCATTTTAATGGACAAATCATTAAATTGTCGAGTCAGGACCTGCACCTGATCAACCACCTGTTGCAACGTATTTTGAGGGGTATGCTTCATATTCCCACAAAATTTCAACAGGAGTATTAGGCTGCTGAATATGTTATGCACACCAGTGCCTGCAGGAATGTACTGGTGTTTGAACTGTTATGCAAAACAAATGGACTCACAGACAGACTGGGGAATATGACATAATGTACACAGAAGGTGATAGGGTAACAAAATACACACAAAGTGAACAGAGAAGCCCAGAGGCTAAGGAACTGGGTGTCTCCCTTGTATTAGTAATGCTCAGATGAGAAAAGCAAGATGTTGTGTTTTAATACGTAGAGAACCCGAAATGCTGTTGCTAAGGGCAACAGCAAAACCCTAAAGGGTTACCAACGGGTGTGGCAGTAAACTCCTTGGTCAGAGATGGAATGATAGACACAAGGAGAGTCTCCACAATCCTAATCCTCACTTGCAGTGCACAGGTTCAGCTTACTGCCACTAAACTGACCCCTGACACCTAGCACAGTGAGACAGGATTAGACAGGCAAGTCTTAGAATACAGCCGCAAACTTGCTAAGTTCACAGAGTAGTAACAGAACCCCAGCAAGCTAAACGACTGACTCCAGTCTTACTGCTAGGTCTGGATTGGCAGAGTGTAATACCAAATCCCCAGGCCTATTTGCAGTAAGCAACAAACAAATACACAGCTACACAGTACTGGCTAACTTTCAGGAACTGACTAACCAACAAAGATTCAGCAGCATCTGCTTACCCTAAGAAGAGGCCTTATAAAGCAGGTGCTGTCCACGCCCCACTGAGACCTCACAGACTGTGAGCACAAAAACCAGCACCGGATCCCCTACCGTGCACAGAGCCTGTAACCACTGCACAGCAAAAGACCCGAACCGGAGTATCGGCTGCGCTCAGGTTACTCTGCTAGCACTTGTCTCCCGGTTGCCATGACGACGTGACAGCACAGGGCAGGAGACCCTAACATTAAAATAGTATAGTACACATAATTACATATTTGTGTGTTTCTTCTCTTTAGGGAGAGCACAAAGGCAGGCTGCAGAAGCTGAGGAATCCACCCCTTCTCCTCAACCCTCCCCCCATCAATCCTCCTCCTCCTCTCAACAACCCTCCCCCATCAAGACTCCTCCCCCTCTCAACAACCCTCCCCCCATCAAGCCTACTCCCCCACTCAACAACACGATCCCCATCAAGACTCCTCCCCCTCTCAACAAACCACACCCCATCAATCTTCCTCCTCCTCCTCCTCATCATCATCCTCCTCGTCCCCCTCTCAAGCCCCTGACCTACCTCATTCAATCTCCTCTTCCCCGTCTCAATCACCCTCCCCCAATCCAACCACCCCAGACTTTCCAACACCTTCCCAATCCTATCCTCCTTCACCATCCAACCGCCAACACACATCCAAGACCCTTCCCCCCCATCCAAACTACCCCCCTTTCAACACCCTTCTTCCATCCAAACTACCCACCCCATTCAACCCCCTTCCCCCATCCCAAGCTACCCAGGAGAGTGGGCAGCTGAGGCCCCTGAAGGGGTGGAGGGTGCTCTTCAGGCGTCGGGGGAGAGTAAGTAATTTCGACAACAGAAATGTATTTGTAAACTGTTTGAAATGTAGATATTACATGTATTTTCAAACTGTGTCCTTGCAAATGCTATGCTGAAACACATACCAACATTCCCTGTCTTAGCATATGGATTAAGGCATGCTTTCACTGAGTCAGGACATGCTTGGATATGTAGTTCCACAGCAGATGTAGAGATGCTGAGCCTGGTCCTACACCTGAAATGGTGAACCCTGGCCACTCCAGATGTGGGTGAAGTACACATCCCAGCATGGCCTGCTCCAGTTTTAGCATGGCTATTTTTTGTTTAAATTACAGGCCATGCTGGTATGTATAGTTCATCAACAGCTGGAGGGCCAAACGTTCAACATCCCTGACCTAGGTAGTGACCGGTTAAAGTGCGCTTTGTGCCTTGCTTCTAAATTGCGTAATGTGAGTAAATTGGGTGTGGTTCATCAAATCGACAGTGTCTAGGTCGACAATGTTTAGGTCAACCACTATAGGTCGACAGTCACTAGGTCGACATGGATGGTAGGTCGACAGGGTTTCTAGGTCGACATGTGCTAGGTCGACAGGTCTAAAGGTCGACATGAGGATTTTTATTTTTTTTTGTCGTTTTCTTCGTAGAGTGACCGGGATCCCAAATTAGTGCACCGCGTCCCCTCGCATGGCTCGCTTCGCTCGCCATGCTTCGGGCATGGTGCCTTCGCTTCGCTCGGCACACTTTACCGTTCCAATCTTAGTCCACGTGGATCGTTAAGTATGAAAAAATTTTAAAAAAGAAAAAAAATTTGAAAAACTCATGTCGACCTTTAGACCTGTCGACCTAGCATATGTCGACCTAGAAACCCTGTCGACCTTCCATCCATGTCTACCTAGTGACTGTCGACCTATAGTGGTCGACCTAAACATTGTCGACCTAGACACTGTCGATCTTCAGACCGGATCCCGAGTAAATTGGTATTGGCTACATTCATTACAGATGCTGCGGCTGGAGATCCCAATGTGGGAATGCGTCAAATCTTGGGCTGGATGGAGCACCACTGCCGTGGCCTCCTTGAGGAAATCCTGGCATTGCAAAAAAAATTTAAATATATGTATTTTTGTTAATTACATTCCTCTAATTTGTTAAAAACTATGTTTAAAAAATAAATAGTTAAACTCCAAAATTGTTGTGTTGTGTTCTGTAAAAGGTAAATAACATATATCTAGAGATGTTTCATCACTTGTGAAGGGTTAAAATGAAGAGTGAGAAATGACTAGTTAATCAAATACTAACCGACACTTAAAAACCAAAGGCTGTGACATGACAGTTAGGAGCTGATTGTTTGGTACTTTATCACTCCCCATTTTAACACAGACTAGATCAAAATATGGTAAACTGAGTAATGTACATTATGTCAGTCAGGGATTACACACATTTAAATTCTGTGGTATTGAGCAAATAGGGCTACAAATATTATTTAAAATATATATTTGAAGCCTTAATTGCTGATTGTTATTGTGCAATTAGATTGGCAAACTCTTCATTTTGAAGATATTGAACACTTAGAGGTATATTCAATTTGCCTCTGAAGATACATCAGGAGTAAAAAACCCCAATGTTTTTTCGGGTGCTGCGGTCGGGCTATTTAATTAGCTCGGCCGGTAACGAGTGCAGTTACACCTGTAAACACACAGGTTCAGTGAAACCTGTGTGTTTTCGGGTGAAATAGCCCCGTTTTGCAAAATCCCCGATAAGCAGCGGCACATGCCGGCTGATCGGCAACACTTTACACCCGCAATCATTGCAGGCAAATTGAATATCCCTTTTAATTGGAAAATTACATTACAAATCCTTAGCCTAATTGGTTTCTTAATTTAGAAAGGGATGGGATGAAATATTTACCAAAAAAAACCTAGCACTGTGCGAATATTTGCAAACTAACGATATCATGTGCATGCCAATGAAGGAATAGCGCATATACGTAAGTCTCCGTGTTGATAGCAATGCATTTGGAAGTCATACGAATGTATCGCTAACATGCAAAGCACAATAGTAAACACCCACTTTGTGCATTGCTCCACGCTCGTTTGCAGTTGTATGTGGTGGGCGTTTGTTTGCATTCGTGCGATGTGTTCACTGCTGTGCGAACGCTGCTTGTGTGCGCATCAAATAGCGATCAACTCGGAATGACCCCCCATGTGCACTGCAGGTGTGGCAGATGTAACATGTGCAGAGAGAGTTTTTTTGGGTGGGTTATTTTCTTTCTGTGCAGGGTAAATACTGGCTGCTTTATTTTTACGTTGCAATAGATTTAGATTTCAGTTTGAACACATCCCACCCAAATTTAACTCTCTCTGCACATGTTATATCTGCCCCCCTTGCAGTGCACATTGAGGGTCATTCCGAGATGATCACTAGCTGAAAATGTTCGCTGTGGTGCGATTAAGGAAAAGAAACGGCACTTCTGCGCATGCGTATGCAGCACAGTGCGCACGCGCGACGTACTTTCACAACGGCCGATGTATTTTTACACAAGGTCTAGCAAAGCTTTTCAGTCGCAATGCTGACCACAGAGTGATTTACATGAAGTTGGCATTTCTGGGTGGCAACTGACCGTTTGATCGCAAGCGCTGAGTAGGTCTGAAGCTACTCAGAAACTGCACAATTTTTTTTAGTAGCCATTCTGCGATGCAATCGTTCGCACTTCTGCTAAGCTAAGATACACTCCCAGAGGTCGGCGGCTTAGCGTTTGTACGGCTGCTAAAAACTGCTAGCGAGCGATCAACTCGGAATGACCCCCATGGTTTTGCCCAATTGCTAACAAATTTGCTGCTGCGATCAACTCTGAATTAGGCCCAATGTTCCATGTAACAAATTTTACGATGCTGCTTAAATATGTTTATAATAATTACTATTTTTTTCACCCCACAAATATACACATTTAAGACAATTTACTGTCTGAAATTAAGAATCCATTGGAATTGACATTGGTTATTGTTTTACTACAGTATGTGTTTGTTCTCCTTGCCGGAGACACAGGGCCAGCAACAAAAATCTTCGGGCTCGGTACAGTGATATCTCTGGGGCCCCCTCAAATTTTCTATATATAAAAAAAAAAAAATATATATATATATATATATACAGGTTGAGTCTCCCTTATCCAAAATGCTTGGGACCAGAGGTATTTTGGATATGGGATTTTTCTGTATTTTGGAATAATTGCATACCATAATGAGATATCATGGTGATGGGACCTAAATCTAAGCACAGAATGCATTTATGTTACATATACACCTTATACACACAGCCTGAAGGTAATTTTAGCCAATATTTTTTATAACTTTGTGCATTAAACAAAGTGTGTCTACATTCACACAATTCATTTATGTTTCATATACACCTTATACACACAGCCTGAAGGTCATTTAATACAATATTTTAATAACTTAGTGTATTAAACAAAGTTTGTGTACATTGAGCCATCAAAAAACAAAGGTTTCACTATCTCACTCTCACTCAAAAAAGTCCGTATTTCGGAATATTCCGTATTTCGGAATATTTGGATATGGGATACTCAACCTGTATATATATAGAGAGAGAGGGGGATGGGGGCACCAGCGACCAACGGTGTCAAAATACGTCTAAAAATATTCTAAAAGAAGTGGCTGGATACGTTCAGATTAAAAAGTAAAATTACATTTATTTATAATAAGGGTTAAGATATCAAAAAAGTTGTAGAAAAGAAGTAAAAATGACATAAAAAGAGAACTGGAGAAAAAATAAAAATATATATATATAAAAAAATACAAACACCTCTAAGGGTGTGCCTCTAACTGACCCTCCATTTTTTAAAGATAAGCATCATTCTTTTATCATATTAGATTTTGATACTCGGTATTTATATGTTTGTATTTTTTTATATATATATTTTTTTATTTTTTCTCCAGTTCTCTTTTTATGTCATTTTTACTTCTATTCTACAACTTTTTTGATATCTTAACCCTTATTATAAATAAATGTAATTTTACTTTTTAATCTGAACGTATCCAGCCACTTCTTTTAGAATATTTTTAGACGTATTTTGACACCGTTGGTCGCTGGTGCCCCCATCCCCCTCTCTATATCCCTAAATCCAAGGCAGCTTATCACTGCCTGAATTTACTTGGGGGCTAGCTGACACCTTATATTCTTTAAGGAGTGTCCACTATTTAATATATATTTTTACTTACTTTGTTCACATACACCTGTGGCGCCATACTACCACTATTCCACCATATATATATATATATATATATATATATATTAGAGATGAGCGGGTTCGGTTTCTCTGAATCCGAACCCGCCAGAACTTCATGTTTTTTTTCACGGGTCCGAGCGACTCGGATCTTCCCGCCTTGCTCGGTTAACCCGAGCGCGCCAGAACGTCATCATGACGCTGTCGGATTCTCGCGAGGCTCGGATTCTATCGCGAGACTCGGATTCTATATAAGGAGCCGCGCGTCGCCGCCATTTTCACACGTGCATTGAGATTGATAGGGAGAGGACGTGGCTGGCGTCCTCTCCATTTAGATTATAAGAGACTGAGAGAGATTTACTGGAGCTGACTAGGAGGAGTACTGTTACTGTAGAAGTGTAGAGACTGAGTGGAGAGAGTTTACTAGTGAGGACAGTGCAGTTTACTTTATAATCCGTTCTCTGCCTGAAAAAAGCGATACACAGCACACAGTGACTCAGTCACATACCATATCTGTGTGCACTGCTCAGGCTCAGGCCAGTGTGCTGCATCATCTATTATCTATATATAATATTATATATATCTGTCTGACTGCTCAGCTCACACAGCTTATAATTGTGGGGGAGACTGGGGAGCACTACTGCAGTGCCAGTTATAGGTTATAGCAGGAGCCAGGAGTACATAATATATTATATAGTGAGTGACCACCAGACACACAGTGCAGTTTATTTAATATATCCGTTCTCTGCCTGAAAAAAGCGATACACACAGTGACTCAGTCAGTCACATACCATATCTGTGTGCACTGCTCAGGCTCAGGCCAGTGTGCTGCATCATCTATTATCTATATATAATATTATATATATCTGTCTGACTGCTCAGCTCACACAGCTTATAATTGTGGGGGAGACTGGGGAGCACTACTGCAGTGCCAGTTATAGGTTATAGCAGGAGCCAGGAGTACATAATATATTATATAGTGAGTGACCACCAGACACACAGTGCAGTTTATTTAATATATCCGTTCTCTGCCTGAAAAAAGCGATACACACAGTGACTCAGTCAGTCACATACCATATCTGTGTGCACTGCTCAGGCTCAGGCCAGTGTGCTGCATCATCTATTATCTATATATAATATTATATATATCTGTCTGACTGCTCAGCTCACACAGCTTATAATTGTGGGGGAGACTGGGGAGCACTACTGCAGTGCCAGTTATAGGTTATAGCAGGAGCCAGGAGTACATAATATATTATATAGTGAGTGACCACCAGACACACAGTGCAGTTTATTTAATATATCCGTTCTCTGCCTGAAAAAAGCGATACACACAGTGACTCAGTCAGTCACATACCATATCTGTGTGCACTGCTCAGGCTCAGGCCAGTGTGCTGCATCATCTATTATCTATATATAATATTATATATATCTGTCTGACTGCTCAGCTCACACAGCTTATAATTGTGGGGGAGACTGGGGAGCACTACTGCAGTGCCAGTTATAGGTTATAGCAGGAGCCAGGAGTACATATTATATTAAAATTAAACAGTGCACACTTTTGCTGCAGGAGTGCCACTGCCAGTGTGACTGACCAGTGACCTGACCACACTGACCACCAGTATAGTTAGTAGTATACTTATATTGTGATTGCCTGAAAAAGTTAAACACTCGTCGTGTGACTTCACTTGTGTGTTTTTTTTTTTTTATTCTATAAAAATAAAACTCATTCTGCTGACAGACAGTGTCCAGCAGGTCCGTCATTATATAATAAATGTAATTTTACTTTTTAATCTGTCCGGCTGCAGTAGTGATATATATATATTTTTTATATCATTTATCATCCAGTCGCAGCAGACACAGTACGGTAGTTCATGGCTGTGGCTACCTCTGTGTCTCTGCACTCGGCAGGCAGTCCGTCCATAATTGTAATACCACCTAACCGTGGATTTTTTTCATTCTTCTTTATACATACATAGTTACATAGACATCTTCTCTTTATCAACCAGTCTATATTAGCTGCAGACACAGTACAGTACGGTAGTTCACGGCTGTGGCTACCTCTGTGTCTGCACTCGGCAGGCAGTCCGTCCATAATTGTATACCACCTAACCGTGGATTTTTTTCAGTCTTCTTTATACATACATAGTTACATAGACATCTTCTCTTTATCAACCAGTCTATATTAGCTGCAGACACAGTACAGTACGGTAGTTCACGGCTGTGGCTACCTCTGTGTCTGCAGTCGGCAGGCAGTCCATAATTGTATACTAGTATCCATCTCCATTGTTTACCTGAGGTGCCTTTTAGTTGTGCCTATTAAAATATGGAGAACAAAAATGTTGAGGTTCCAAAATTAGGGAAAGATCAAGATCCACTTCCACCTCGTGCTGAAGCTGCTGCCACTAGTCATGGCCGAGACGATGAAATGCCAGCAACGTCGTCTGCCAAGGCCGATGCCCAATGTCATAGTACAGAGCATGTCAAATCCAAAACACCAAATATCAGAAAAAAAAGGACTCCAAAACCTAAAATAAAATTGTCGGAGGAGAAGCGTAAACTTGCCAATATGCCATTTACCACACGGAGTGGCAAGGAACGGCTGAGGCCCTGGCCTATGTTCATGGCTAGTGGTTCAGCTTCACATGAGGATGGAAGCACTCAGCCTCTCGCTAGAAAAATGAAAAGACTCAAGCTGGCAAAAGCAGCACAGCAAAGAACTGTGCATTCTTCGAAATCCCAAATCCACAAGGAGAGTCCAATTGTGTCGGTTGCGATGCCTGACCTTCCCAACACTGGACGTGAAGAGCATGCGCCTTCCACCATTTGCACGCCCCCTGCAAGTGCTGGAAGGAGCACCCGCAGTCCAGTTCCTGATAGTCAGATTGAAGATGTCAGTGTTGAAGTACACCAGGATGAGGAGGATATGGGTGTTGCTGGCGCTGGGGAGGAAATTGACCAGGAGGATTCTGATGGTGAGGTGGTTTGTTTAAGTCAGGCACCCGGGGAGACACCTGTTGTCCGTGGGAGGAATATGGCCGTTGACATGCCAGGTGAAAATACCAAAAAAATCAGCTCTTCGGTGTGGAGGTATTTCACCAGAAATGCGGACAACAGGTGTCAAGCCGTGTGTTCCCTTTGTCAAGCTGTAATAAGTAGGGGTAAGGACGTTAACCACCTCGGAACATCCTCCCTTATACGTCACCTGCAGCGCATTCATAATAAGTCAGTGACAAGTTCAAAAACTTTGGGTGACAGCGGAAGCAGTCCACTGACCAGTAAATCCCTTCCTCTTGTAACCAAGCTCACGCAAACCACCCCACCAACTCCCTCAGTGTCAATTTCCTCCTTCCCCAGGAATGCCAATAGTCCTGCAGGCCATGTCACTGGCAATTCTGACGAGTCCTCTCCTGCCTGGGATTCCTCCGATGCATCCTTGCGTGTAACGCCTACTGCTGCTGGCGCTGCTGTTGTTGCCGCTGGGAGTCGATGGTCATCCCAGAGGGGAAGTCGTAAGCCCACTTGTACTACTTCCAGTAAGCAATTGACTGTTCAACAGTCCTTTGCGAGGAAGATGAAATATCACAGCAGTCATCCTACTGCAAAGCGGATAACTGAGGCCTTGACAACTATGTTGGTGTTAGACGTGCGTCCGGTATCCGCCGTTAGTTCACAGGGAACTAGACAATTTATTGAGGCAGTGTGCCCCCGTTACCAAATACCATCTAGGTTCCACTTCTCTAGGCAGGCGATACCGAGAATGTACACGGACGTCAGAAAAAGACTCACCAGTGTCCTAAAAAATGCAGTTGTACCCAATGTCCACTTAACCACGGACATGTGGACAAGTGGAGCAGGGCAGGGTCAGGACTATATGACTGTGACAGCCCACTGGGTAGATGTATGGACTCCCGCCGCAAGAACAGCAGCGGCGGCACCAGTAGCAGCATCTCGCAAACGCCAACTCTTTCCTAGGCAGGCTACGCTTTGTATCACCGCTTTCCAGAATACGCACACAGCTGAAAACCTCTTACGGCAACTGAGGAAGATCATCGCGGAATGGCTTACCCCAATTGGACTCTCCTGTGGATTTGTGGCATCGGACAACGCCAGCAATATTGTGTGTGCATTAAATATGGGCAAATTCCAGCACGTCCCATGTTTTGCACATACCTTGAATTTGGTGGTGCAGAATTTTTTAAAAAACGACAGGGGCGTGCAAGAGATGCTGTCGGTGGCCAGAAAAATTGCGGGACACTTTCGGCGTACAGGCACCACGTACAGAAGACTGGAGCACCACCAAAAACTACTGAACCTGCCCTGCCATCATCTGAAGCAAGAAGTGGTAACGAGGTGGAATTCAACCCTCTATATGCTTCAGAGGTTGGAGGAGCAGCAAAAGGCCATTCAAGCCTATACAATTGAGCACGATATAGGAGGTGGAATGCACCTGTCTCAAGTGCAGTGGAGAATGATTTCAACGTTGTGCAAGGTTCTGATGCCCTTTGAACTTGCCACACGTGAAGTCAGTTCAGACACTGCCAGCCTGAGTCAGGTCATTCCCCTCATCAGGCTTTTGCAGAAGAAGCTGGAGGCATTGAAGAAGGAGCTAAAAGGGAGCGATTCCGCTAGGCATGTGGGACTTGTGGATGCAGCCCTTAATTCGCTTAACAAGGATTCACGGGTGGTCAATCTGTTGAAATCAGAGCACTACATTTTGGCCACCGTGCTCGATCCTAGATTTAAAGCCTACCTTGGATCTCTCTTTCCGGCAGACACAGGTCTGCTGGGGTTGAAAGACCTGCTGGTGACAAAATTGTCAAGTCAAGCGGAACGCGACCTGTCAACATCTCCTCCTTCACATTCTCCCGCAACTGGGGGTGCGAGGAAAAGGCTCAGAATTCCGAGCCCACCCGCTGGCGGTGATGCAGGGCAGTCTGGAGCGACTGCTGATGCTGACATCTGGTCCGGACTGAAGGACCTGACAACGATTACGGACATGTCGTCTACTGTCACTGCATATGATTCTCTCAACATTGATAGAATGGTGGAGGATTATATGAGTGACCGCATCCAAGTAGGCACGTCACACAGTCCGTACTTATACTGGCAGGAAAAAGAGGCAATTTGGAGGCCCTTGCACAAACTGGCTTTATTCTACCTAAGTTGCCCTCCCACAAGTGTGTACTCCGAAAGAGTGTTTAGTGCCGCCGCTCACCTTGTCAGCAATCGGCGTACGAGGTTACATCCAGAAAATGTGGAGAAGATGATGTTCATTAAAATGAATTATAATCAATTCCTCCGCGGAGACATTGACCAGCAGCAATTGCCTCCACAAAGTACACAGGGAGCTGAGATGGTGGATTCCAGTGGGGACGAATTGATAATCTGTGAGGAGGGGGATGTACACGGTGATATATCGGAGGGTGAAGATGAGGTGGACATCTTGCCTCTGTAGAGCCAGTTTGTGCAAGGAGAGATTAATTGCTTCTTTTTTGGGGGGGGTCCAAACCAACCCGTCATATCAGTCACAGTCGTGTGGCAGACCCTGTCACTGAAATGATGGGTTGGTTAAAGTGTGCATGTCCTGTTTTGTTTATACAACATAAGGGTGGGTGGGAGGGCCCAAGGACAATTCCATCTTGCACCTCTTTTTTCTTTTCTTTTTCTTTGCATCATGTGCTGATTGGGGAGGGTTTTTTGGAAGGGACATCCTGCGTGACACTGCAGTGCCACTCCTAGATGGGCCCGGTGTTTGTGTCGGCCACTAGGGTCGCTAATCTTACTCACACAGTCAGCTACCTCATTGCGCCTCTTTTTTTCTTTGCGTCATGTGCTGTTTGGGGAGGGTTTTTTGGAAGGGACATCCTGCGTGACACTGCAGTGCCACTCCTAGATGGGCCCGGTGTTTGTGTCGGCCACTAGGGTCGCTAATCTTACTCACACAGCTACCTCATTGCGCCTCTTTTTTTCTTTGCGCCATATGCTGTTTGGGGAGGGTTTTTTGGAAGGGACATCCTGCGTGACACTGCAGTGCCACTCCTAGATGGGCCCGGTGTTTGTGTCGGCCACTAGGGTCGCTAATCTTACTCACACAGCTACCTCATTGCGCCTCTTTTTTTCTTTGCGTCATGTGCTGTTTGGGGAGGGTTTTTTGGAAGGGCCATCCTGCGTGACACTGCAGTGCCACTCCTAGATGGGCCCGGTGTTTGTGTCGGCCACTAGGGTCGCTAATCTTACTCACACAGCTACCTCATTGCGCCTCTTTTTTTCTTTGCGTCATGTGCTGTTTGGGGAGGGTTTTTTGGAAGGGACATCCTGCGTGACACTGCAGTGCCACTCCTAGATGGGCCCGGTGTTTGTGTCGGCCACTAGGGTCGCTAATCTTACTCACACAGCTACCTCATTGCGCCTCTTTTTTTCTTTGCGTCATGTGCTGTTTGGGGAGGGGTTTTTGGAAGGGCCATCCTGCGTGACACTGCAGTGCCACTCCTAGATGGGCCCGGTGTTTGTGTCGGCCACTAGGGTCGCTAATCTTACTCACACAGCTACCTCATTGCGCCTCTTTTTTTCTTTGCGTCATGTGCTGTTTGGGGAGGGTTTTTTGGAAGGGACATCCTGCGTGACACTGCAGTGCCACTCCTAGATGGGCCCGGTGTTTGTGTCGGCCACTAGGGTCGCTTATCTTACTCACACAGCGACCTCGGTGCAAATTTTAGGACTAAAAATAATATTGTGAGGTATTCAGAATAGACTGAAAATGAGTGTAAATTATGGTTTTTGAGGTTAATAATACTTTGGGATCAAAATGACCCCCAAATTCTATGATTTAAGCTGTTTTTTAGAGTTTTTTGAAAAAAACACCCGAATCCAAAACACACCCGAATCCGACAAAAAAAATTCGGTGAGGTTTTGCCAAAACGCGTTCGAACCCAAAACACGGCCGCGGAACCGAACCCAAAACCAAAACACAAAACCCGAAAAATTTCAGGCGCTCATCTCTAATATATATATATATATATATATATATATATAAAAATTAGTATGTTCCCTTAGTGCGCTCTTATTATACACTACTGAAATGTCTAATTACTTTGTCAGTTAGTGTCTGAGTTTACTAACATAAATACTATTATATTTCCAAACGGGAAAGCAAGCTTCAACACAGAGAGAATCCTTTGTCGGTAAGGATCAAAAATAGATAAAAGAAGAAATATCTCTATGGAGCGCTCTTATTCTATAATCTGATATAATTAGATGACTGTTGGTGGATGTTATATAAAGAGAGGATGACCTTACACATTTATACACCCATATTAGAATCACATATATCTCTTTATTAAAAGATTTTGATTTAAAACTTATCATAAAACTTTTCCTTTTCTTTTACATTGGAGATACAATTGTATATTTCAACATTATTTGTATAAGGAAAAAAACAACAATATAATGAGCTTTCACCCAACGCGTTTCGTCTATATCGACTTCTTCAGGGGTGTTTTCTAAATAACAGCTCTCTGTTTATATTGGAATAACTGTAGTATTCAAAAGGTATGAAGTTCTAATTGAACCAAAGTTGTACTGAAAAATATTTATTACCAAGTTGAAAAAACTTGAAGAAAATTATTCCCAGAATATGATAGCGTTTATTGTGATTCCTTATTATAGGCCACCTAATGAATTATATTCTTCTCCAGCATGTAGATATATATTTCATTCATTTTTCTTGGCTCATTGGGTTGGCATTTCCTCAGTTTTTCAAAGTATCAGTGAAGTCCAACAGAAGGGATCCACTTGTAAACTTAGGATAAAAATATCCCTTTAATTTTCCAGCAGTTGTCCTATAGGTCTGCCTGCATAGGTATCCAATATTGGAATGTATATATATATCAGAAATGGTGGATAAGATACTTTAGAGCGACCAATGGTGTCAATAAATATTATAATAGGAGGGTAAAAGTAAAAAAAAAAAATTTTTTATCACAATAACATTCGCACCAATAAAAGATATAAAGAAAAACCACAATAAAAAATATGTATAAAAAATTACACGATCAGAGATAAAAAAAGTCAATACAAAAATATCACCAACATATATAAAAATATGTTAAAAAGATGTATATATATATGGTAAAAGCTATGAGGACTCAATTTAGAAAAAATATATATTATCGATTAATAAGATCAACTATAGGTAAAAAATCAATATCTTAACTTAAGAGAAGGTAGGTATCCCCAACGCGTTTCGTCCTATCTGGACTTCCTCAGGGGGTAATGAGCAAGTGGGACAGCACAGGTATATATACACATATTAATGAGGAAGTGATCTCTACATCACTTCCTGTCAATTAGGAGCACCAAGAATTAGCATATTGGAACACTTTATAAAAAACAAGCTCAGACATGTTCAATCCACTACTTGGATCGGACTAAGCAAAACCGCTATTATATGTGTCTAGTTTGAGCTCAGGGAAGCCTTAGAAAGCTCCCTGAGCGTAGTTTACCCGGACTTCCTGTCCGGACAGTGGGTGACATCACGTCCGCCCCACTTCCGGCGTCGTGATTCCTGTACTGCGCATGCGCCGGGTATGGACATCCCGGACCCACGGCGCATGCGCCCACGAGCAGTGTCCGGATCCTGATACATTCAGTTGCCGTGTTTACGTCCATTACGCATGCGCCGGGTACGGACGTCCTGAACGCACAGTGCATGCGCCCACGATCTGTATATAATGTTTAGTACATGTACAGCATAAGAAAGGGGGGTACTTGAGTGTCTGCAACACCTCCGGGAAGAATTCCACTATTAAGGGGAAGTTCTGTGTATGGTTATGTTCGTTCTTTGATCACATCCGATGATATCAAGGGTTGGCATCCATTTTCTTGGAGCATGCTGCTTGCAGACACTTATTGCATACAGTCCCAGCAGCCATCTTGGGTGGGATTTTTCTCAATGGGAAACACATACAAAAGAAAAAATGAAGATAAGAGCAGGGTCATACAGAGGTTTTAGATATTAAAAAAAAAAATTGCCTTATATCATAATTTCATAGAGGATATTTTCTCAAAAAAGATGGTGTCTATTATACAAATAGGCTTAGACCCATGTAAATAAGATGCACATTGAGACTGGATACGTATAAATGTACGGTGTAAAAAATAAGATATATATTAAAACCATTTTTTCACAATAATTTTTTGCAAGGACAAAAGAGAAGGCCGACATAAAATAGGAAAATATAAGGGGGGGGGCGCAGGAGGAGAATGGTGGCAATAAGATAGTACCGAGTTTTATAAAAAATGCCAGGAACTGAGTTTCCTTATGGTAGTACAAGAGACTGCATGTGTTCAAAGCTCATTTGTATATCACCCAAGACACCAGAAACCCCTCTCGGGGAAGTCATAGTAACACTCTCACATCCCATATTCCAGCCTACAGCACCCGGTCTTCCATGATGGTTCCCCTAATGTATTTTATTTTAAAACGCAACTATTTTAAATTTTTAGATGCATACTTCTTGCAAATCTGTGGCACAGCCATGGGCACGATTTTTGCGCCCAGTTTCGCAAATCTTTTTATTGGACATTGGGAGAAGGAGCACTTTTAATGACCACCCATTTCAACAAAATATCGCTTTTTATAAACGTTACATAGACGATATCTTAATTGTATGGGATGGTGACGAGACGAGTTTTAACTAATTTTTTACGTATTTATCTAACAACTCGATGAATCTCCATTTTACCGCCAATGAAAACATTACAGAGATTGAGTTCCTGGATCTGGTACTGTCGCATGAGGGCAATGAAGTGATCTCCAAAAATTTCATCAAAAAAGTAGACATGAACAGCTACGTCCACTTTAAAAGTAATCACAGTCAACAATGGAAGAACAATATCCCTTTTTCACAGTTTACCAGAATTGCCCGCAACTGCAAAAACCCTGAGGACCGTGATCAACAATTACAAGTGTACACTGAACGATTCAAGGAAAAAGGCTATCCCAATCATCTCTTGGGAGAAGCAAATGTTAAAGCTAAAAACCTGGAGAGGCAACAACTTTTAAGGTACAAAACGAAGGCAAAGGGGGAGGATGTAGTAAGATTCATCACTACCTACAGTAGACATGGTAACCTCATCAAGAAAACCCTTAAGAAACATTGGAACATCCTCCTAATGGATCCTGTTCTAAAGGAGTATCTCCCCAAAGATCCGTTGGTGGTATTCAGGAAATCACAGAATCTCAAAGACTTGGTGGCACCAAGCATGCTGAGGAAGAAAGAAATCAAATCAGGTATGTCCAAGTGTGTCGGGTGCTACAAGTGTGGTCGCTGCAATATGTGTCGTTATCTGCACCCCAACAGAAAGACGTTCAGGAATACAGATGGGTCCAGTGAGTACAAGATCAAGGGGTTCATTAACTGCAACACGATCTCAGTGATTTACATGCTGGAATGCTCATGTGGAATGAAGTATATAGGAAAAACCAAGAGACCCCTGAAGATTCGGATTCAGGAGCACGTAAGGAATATCAAAAATAAGGTACTATCCCATGCGGTCTCTAAACATTTCCACATGTGCCATAATTCAGACCCTGAGGAAATTACCTTCAAAGGCATCGAACTTGTCTCATTGGGCGAGAGAGGAGGAGACCTTGGCAATCTCCTATCCAAGAGGGAGATGTTTTGGATTTTTTAATTGAACACTCTGCATCCTGAAGGCTTCAATGAGGGCTATAAAATAGCCCCGTTTTTATGACGTAAGCACATTGCACTTTTTAACCATCTCACCAGGGTGACCTACCTCATTCTGCCTCGCCGTCGCACCTTGCAGACCCATATATTATACCACTATTACAGCCATACCACACTGGAAATGCCCAATTCCGCCCGAACTTGGAAGCCAAGCAGTGTTTGGGCCCGGCCAGTACATAGATGGGGAACCACCATGGAAGACCGGGTGCTGTAGGCTGGAATATGGGATGTGAGAGTGTTACTATGACTTCCCCGAGAGGGGTTTCTGGTGTCTTGGGTGATATACAAATGAGCTTTGAATACATGCAGTCTCTTGTACTACCATAAGGAAACTCAGTTCCTGGCATTTTTTATAAAACTCGGTACTATCTTATTGCCACCATTCTCCTCCTGCGCCCCCCCCCCCCCCCCCCCTTATATTTTCCTATTTTATGTCGGCCTTCTCTTTTGTCCTTGCAAAAAATTATTGTGAAAAAATGGTTTTAATATATATCTTATGTTTTTACACCGTACATTTATACGTATCCAGTCTCAATGTGCATCTTATTTACATAAGTCTAAGCCTATTTGAATAATAGACACCATCTTTTTTGAGAAAATATCCTCTATGAAATTATGATATAAGGCAATTTTTTTTTTTATATCTAAAACCTCTGTATGACCCTACTCCTATCTTCATTTTTTCTTTTGTATGTGTTTCCCATTGAGAAAAATCCCACCCAAGATGGCCGCTGGGACTGTATGCAATAAGTGTCTGCAAGCAGCATGCTCCAAGAAAATGGATGCCAACCCTTGATATCATCGGATGTGATCAAAGAACGAACATAACCATACACAGAACTTCCCCTTAATAGTGGAATTCTTCCCGGAGGTGTTGCAGACACTCAAGTACCCCCCTTTCTTATGCTGGACATGTACTAAACATTATATACAGATCGCGGGCGCATGCACTGTGCGTTCGGGACGTCCGTACCCGGCGCATGCGCAAATTGACGTAAACACGGCAACTGAATGTATCAGGATCCGGACACTGCTCGTGGGCGCATGCGCCGTGGGTCCGGGATGTCCGTACCCGGCGCATGCGCAGTACAGGAATCACGACGCTGGAAGTGGGGCGGACGTGATGTCACCCACTGTCCGGACAGGAAGTCCGGGTAAACTATGCTCAGGGAGCTTTCTAAGGCTTCCCTGAGCTCAAACTAGACACATATAATAGCGGTTTTGCTTAGTCCGATACAAGTAGTGGATTGAACATGTCTGAGCTTGTTTTTTATAAAGTGTTCCAATATGCTAATTCTTGGTGCTCCTAATTGACAGGAAGTGATGTAGAGATCACTTCCTCATTATTATGTGTATATATACCTGTGCTGTCCCACTTGCTCATTACCCCCTGAGGAAGTCCAGATAGGACGAAACGCGTTGGGGATACTTACCTTCTCTTAAGTTAAGATATTGATTTTTTACCTATAGTTGATCTTATTAATCGATAATATATATTTTTTCTAAATTGAGTCCTCATAGCTTTTACCATATATATACATCTTTTTAACATATTTTTATATATGTTGGTGATATTTTTGTATTGACTTTTTTATCTCTGATCGTGTAATTTTTTATACATATTTTTTATTGTGGTTTTTCTTTATATCTTTTATTGGTGCGAATGTTATTGTGATTAAAAAATTTTTTTTTTACTTTTACCCTCCTATTATATAATATTTATTGACACCATTGGTCGCTCTAAAGTATCTTATCCACCATTTCTGAGATTACTTGTAAAACACCTTACCAGTGTTTTTTACTTAAGACATGAGCTGACGCCCTAAATATATTGAAGGGAGTGTACTTTTTAGGAGTATTTATAGTAACTCTGGTCCATATACTAGTACAAATTGTTATCGCTAATTGGCGCTGCTCAGCTTCCTCCTTTTCATATATATATATATATATATATATATATATATATTAAAGCGTAACGGAATTTGCTGCACTATTTAAGAAACATAATTAATATAAATATATTTAATTATGCACATATATAAATATGTATTTCTCCCCTCCCCCCCCCCCCCCACACACACAGAGCCGGCCCTAATCAATATGATGCCCTAGGCAAGATTTTGGCTGGTGCCCCCTAGCACTGCTGCTAGTTCCGCCTCTGAACCTGCACCTCTTTGACAGCACCATCACCCCTCAGTCATAGCAGTCCTCATTTTGGTGCTCCTACACCTTATATTTTAAATAGGAACAGTGCGAATATGTGAGTCTCTCCCCTGGGTAAGAGTGGATTGGTGAGGGGATACAGGGCTTTGGGGTAGGGTGGCAGAGCTGGGAATGCAGCATGGAGTCATTGGGGAGAGACGGACTGTGGGGTGTGTGGGAGGAAGAAGAGAGAGAGACACAAACTGTGGTGTGTGTGCAGAGCCGGCCCTAGGCATAGAAAAACTAGGCAAACGCCTAGGGCATTTGAAATGCCATGGGGCACAAGCAGATTCTGCTGATTAAAATGATACGCAACATGCCTATATTCTGTGTGTGACTACGGCTGTATCTACATACGAAATGCTATGTTACAGTGTATTCCTGGAAATCACTGTAACGTAGCATTTGGTATGCAGATACAGCCACAGTCCCACACAGAATATAGACATGCTAATTATCATATTAAATCAGCAGAAGCTGCTTGTGCATCCTGATCACATAGCAATGAAAATAAGACACATTATCTGCAAAAAAAAGGCGCCCAACCTTAGCAGAGCTGGACAGGAGCTGCATGGCATATTAAGGCAAGATGCATCAGGACACATCTGTATCCAAGCAGAGGCAGAGGTCACTGTGTTAGCGGTCATGTGAGTGCTGTGTGTGGGTAGGTTGGTTGTGCGTTAGTGTTCAGCATATGTGTAAAGGGCATTATGTGTGTCATGTGTATAAATGCATTAATAATGTGCGACATATGTGTAAGGGGCACTATGTGTGCCATTATGTGTATAAGGGCATTAATAATGTGCGGCATGTGTGTAAGGGACATTGGGGGGTCATTCCGAGTAGATTGCTAGTTGTCTATGTACGCAGCGCAGTGATCAGGCTAAAAATCAGCATTTCTGCGCATGCGTATGCACCGCAATGCGCACGCGCGATGTATGGGTACAAAGCCATTTGTTGTTTTGCACAGGTTCCAGTTTTCAGTCGCACTGTTGGGCGCAAGAAGATTGACAGGAAGGGGGCGTTTCTGGGTGTCAACTGACCGTTTTCAGGGAGTGTTTGCAAAAACGCAGGCGTGTCTGAAAAAATGCAGGTGTGGCTGGGCGTTCGCTGGGCTGATGTATAACGTCAAATCCGGACTCAAATAGGCTGAAGTGATTGCAAGCGCTGAGTAGGTTCAGACCTACTCTGAAACTGCACAAACTGTTTTTGCAGAGCTCGGCTGCACATGCGTTCGCACTTCTGCTAAGCTAAAATACACTCCCCAGTGGGCGGCGGCATAGCATTTGCAAAGCTGCTAAAACTATCTAGCAAGCGATCAACTCGGAATGACCCCCTTAATAAGGTGTTGATAGTCATAGTAAATGTGTTAAAGGGAAGTCACAGAACACAATACCCAATATAACAAGCGATACAGCATAGGAAATTAATAATCAAGCTTAAAAGAGTTTATTATTTACACAGTAGGAAGTTTCAGACCATTTGACATTACATACATAATAAGATGGTAATAGCCCAGGTAAAAAAAAGAAAGGAACAAGCGAGCTAATAAGATTGTGGCAGTAAACAAGAAATATTCACTGTCAATGTACCGCAACTGTTACTGTATTAATGGAGAATAAGATATTAAGGATACTGCATTTAAAATTAATGTATTTTAGTAGTGACAGCATGGATTATAGTTGTCAGTTAGATTATAAATGTAACTTCACCTGGGTCATTTTTTCAACCACATTAACTATGTTACTATGTTACTAATTGGCAGAAACTTTAGAGAAGGGAAACTACATGGATGTAAACTCCATGTGGAAGATCACTGGCAGACAATTGCTCCACCTGTATGGAGGATACATACACTTTGAGGAAGAAAATGTGCAAAGTGTCAGACTGATTAAGTACAGGTTATGTGGAAAAGGTCCAATTCAAGAAAAGGAAATGTTCAGAGACTTGTAAAGACCATACCTTGGGTTGGCTTGTTGCAGCGAGATCTCTTATAAGTGCTACTAAGTTGGCGTACCCTCGTATAAATTGCTGATTGTAATTTGCAAAGTCAAGAAAGCATTGAATTGTCCTTAGGCCAAAAAAGTTGTAGCTTATATTATATCTCGTTGGGGTCAAACTGGAAATATACCCTAGGAAAGGTATTTTATTTTGTTTGAATATAGGTATTTGTTTAGCTTACAGAAAAGTTTATGCTACTGTGATAAGACAGGGCATCAACAGATATTTGTAGTGGAAACCTTAAGAATAAAAGGCAGACATCCACTCTACTGCTCACATATGGAGCTAAATTGGAAGCTGTGCGGAGATCTAGTTTGGTGAAAATGGAAGCACTATGATCCAATCAAAAAAGTCCCGCAGATCGGTAAGAGGGTAGTAGTGTTTTTTATGATGACTGCATAGAGGCCTCAAAAAAAGAGGATAAATGAGAGGAGGGATGACAGATGATTTTTTTCACTCAAGGTTCTCTTTGATGTGGTGTGCCTTCCCTGTGAAGCAAAAGTGGGTAAACCCATTCCAGAATGGACAGCATTCCTTGAAAGAAGAATTCTGCAGTCCCATATACAGTTGGATGTTGGACTTCAAACCACTGTTTACAAAAGACTTTCCAAAAGTTTAAATTCTGTGGAGGGATAACTTGTTTTGGTAATAGCCACAGCTATGCTTTGGGGAGGTATTATGAAACAGACATGAGGTTTCCCAGGAGAGAGTTTGAACAGTTTGTGGTGCAAAGTAGTACTAGGAAAGTAAATGTTTCATTATGAAGTGCCTCTACCCAAACTGAATTGTGCCATCTCCAATCCTGCTGACATCACATACAGTAAAAAAGATAAGAACTTCAACAGGCAAAATGTGCAGTGTCAACTTTGACACCATTGCTCACAGTATAAAATTCCCAAAAAGCAGAGAGCACACTATGAGGGACAGCTCACTGAGATGAAAAAGATTATATGGTAAAAAAGGGCAGGAAATTGAAAAAACATTACCTACTTTGACATCTCCTGAACCAGTTAGGACTTTGTGTTTTCCTAATGGCTTAATACAGTAGGTGAGTAAGTGTCTTGTCTCTGGGCAGTAAAATCAAACCTCTTTTCATGCTCTTCCTGAGAGAGGCATAAATGCACAAATTGTATGGGCTCTTCAGATGTTGATGTGGAGGCTGAAACAAAGTGGTCAATCTAATCATGGATCCTCCTTCCTTCATTTAAAGTCATTCACAGAAATTGATAGCCACTTTATTACAATAGGATATCAACTCGATGAGTGTGGTAATTTGCAGGATGCCCACTTGTCGTTGATTGGATCCAAAAGACCTTGGCAAAAGAGCAGTGGCAGAAGTCTAATTGTTCCATAATAGTTACATAGCAATTCAGACAATAAGGTACAGATTTGTACCAGATAATAAGCCATTGCCTGATCATCTGGGTCAGAGTAGCCTTTTACTTCTCAAATCTTCCAATTGGATATTACAGAGGTTCTCTTTTTGCCATTGGACTTTCTGCAGGATCAATTTAAGACAAATTGGCGATGCAATGGAACGGGTGCATTCTGTTCTACTGTAGTTTGAGACTAATCAATTCAGATGCTCAGATTAATGCAGTGCAGAAATCTACCAGTGACATCTGCAAGGAGGTATGGGCTTTTCTGCTAACACCACAGCTCATGGCTCCCTGAGTGAGTACCAGACATGACTGGAAGTATTGGAACAGTAAGACGAATGCCTAATTAATTACTTTAGTCAGGTAGGACTAAAGGTGACAAGATACGAAGCGCAGATATTCTACAGACTTTTCTGACTGTTGCTAGTGAGGAATGAGGAAGTATACCAAACTGGCAACAATCCTGGATGTTGTGGGCCAGTGTTGCTGGAAGACCTTGCCCAGTGGCTCCAATAGAGAGTTAACAGACAGCATGCCACACTGCAATAAGTAGACCAGTACGCTCCAATGCTGTGACTACATATTGATTCAGACAGTTCAGATTCCATAAATATTAGATACTGAACTGTTTTGTGAATTGTAGGCTCATTACCTATCCAGCTATTTAAGAAGGATTTACATAATCAATGCAAAATTATATATGACGATGTAAGATTTCACACACTCAGTGCAAACCTTCCTTTGCTTGTAAAAACACTTATTTGTGCACAGTAAAAACAGCCCACAACCATTGGCACCTCTTTATTGAGGGGCCTATCTTGTAAAGACAATCCTATTACTGAACTGTATGTAACATTTAAAAAGTGATTTCTGTATACGTAACACAAAACTATTCTCTTGGGCACAAGAACAGTGTACCTGTTGCACAGAGATGTAACTTGTATCATGAATCATTTACTGTATATATATATAAATAAATTGTACACCTTTATTCTCTGAAAATGTATATCACAACTACACAGATATCAGACCATGCACCTGCCACATTATTTTTCTGCTTGACTTTTATTGGTTGAAAGAAATATCCAACATAATCTGGAAGCATCAAGCAGTGGTAGATGAAAGCGCGTGAGAACAAAACAACATGGCTCTAATATTTTGACTAATTGAACCTAGTATAAAAATAAAAGAAATGTCTTTGTTCTCACCTGTCTTTTATATATGGTAGTTTGTTTGGTTAGCTCTACAAACAACAGGACTGCGAACCAGCTAAGAAGATGATGTCATGTGGTGTATGAGTCTTTTATCTTTTCAGAACTGAGCGTATAAGTTTATTGTTCAATGGGGTATTATGTAAGTCTTTAGAAGGTTTTACAATTAGAGATAAAATGAAAATGATTGTTATCTCTATGTGGCAAATAACCATAAAACTACAGAACGGGTTTATGGAGAAATTAATACTTTATAGGTTTTGGAGTATAAGTTTCAGTGGGAATAAATAAATAAAAAAAATGTAAACTTGCATTGTTCTTGGCGAAACAAATTAAACTTTGTGACTTTATAGGGTTTTCCCTTTCCATCCACTTGAATAAATAAAAACAATTATGAACCCATCCCTGGAAACTCCATTTTACTTTATATGCAGCCAACTTAATATTGTATTTATCAGGAATCAAAAGTGGGCAGGAACCATCTCAGTTGTTGGTAGGACATGACTGAACTTGCGAAGTCAATGGTGCATGCCTAGCTAACCTGTGGCTCTCCAGCTGTCAGAAAACTAGAAGTTCCAGCATACTCTCCCACCAATCAGATGGTAAAGCATGCTGGAACTTGGGGAGTTATTCAGAGTCCTTAGCAGTTTTTGCTAAATTAGTTTTTACTAATTTCTAATTTACAACAGTGTGAATAAACAAAAAAAAAATCTGTCTATTCAGTGAGCAAAAAAATATGAAAGCTTCATTTCAGGACTTGGGAAAACTGGTTGTTCAGTCAGGTTCTAAAACAGGAACTGAATAAAGGATGTAGATTATAACTACCTGCCATGTAGGGAACATACAGTAAATGTGCATTTTCTGGAATGATGTTTATTAATGCTCTAAATATATCACTTTTATATGAATATGTGTAGGAGGTTATGCCCAATGTATTTGTGCGGATGTTAAGTCTTCTTGAGGTATCAGAGGAAAATTGTTGACTAAAATAGATTGAGACAATTTTTTGATCCACTAGAGTGCATCCCCTTTGATAAGATCATGGGGATGGAATCAGAGGAGGGGTGACTGAATAAAAATGTGTCTCCTTCAAGCCACCAGTGGAGTGATAGACATCACTGTTCAAGTGATGGTGAGACTTGCCACATGACAAAAAACATAATTTAAAACATCCTTGAATGGATTTGCAATGAGTACCGCTTTAAAAGTAGAAATCTTCTTTTTGAGAGCTTTCAAACAAAGCTCAACATACCCTTGTCTGTGAGGCTAAATATGTTTTCAAAAGTCTCTTTAACGAATTTCATCCTCTGGAAAGAACACCTTCTGCTGAAGGGTACAGAACAGAAAAACAAGGGAAATTATCTGCTGGGAAAGCCCCAGGTTGGATTTATTTCATGATCCATCTATGAAACGTTAGGGTCTGGGCCATATACAAAAGCTGGAATAGCAGCAGCTTTGGGGATCCTACATTGGTTAACTTGGGCCTGGATAATCATAACTCCCCTGAATCTTACAAGGGCAGCTATCACTACCAGGACCCTTGTAAACTACCTTTGCTCTGTGCACTGCCTCTGAACAAATGATCTCAGAAGATAATAAGGCACTGGCATATCTATAATGAGTGCAGTGTGTGTGGTGTACATGGGCCCCTGAGACCAGGGGGGCCCACACCGCTCACGCTGCACCCATTTTTTTAATACTCACCTCTCCAGAGTCCCACGCCGATGTCACCGGCACTGTTAAAACCACTTGAAGATTGCACAGCGGCCATTTTCACGGAGTTCTGCACATGCACAGTAAAGAAATCACTGGGAAAATATCCGCCGCACATGCGCAGTAAAGTGTGAGCTCTAGTGCTCAGACTCTATAGCGTTCCTGGCAGAGAGGAAGGGGCCTGAATGGAGGAGGCTGGGCACGGGCCTCCTACTCTCTTAAAGCACCCCTGTACTAAGGTCTCTTCAAGATTTGGAACATGTCTTAAAGTTTTTGGATACTGTGAACTTGTCCTGGTCTATGCTGCTGATGACTGATTTCAATGAGTCCATCTGAAATGTATTACTTTTCCTAGGACAAGAAAAAAGAAGACCAGGAATAGTGTCTAGTTGAGAAATTCAGGAGACCCATAAAGTGTTCCCTATAACATAGTTCCTCTTCCCTAGGCATCTTTACAGGCAACACATGACTGGACCTGGAAGAGAAGCAGACAGGCTCCCTAAATGGAAGTTTATGGGTGGGTGTCCTGTCCATAATGCCAACTGTTTTTTTGAAGGCTTGGGAGCTGCCCAAGATATGGGTGGTGATTCTGTGGCACAGAGATGCTTAATGATATTAATGTTAGTAATGATAGTTTGTGAATTGCTGTGAGAGAGAAAGTTTTACTTGTTGGTCTACTCACCATAAATCATTTGGTGAACTGCTGAGTTACTTGAGGTATGATAGTAAATTGTTTTGATTTTCATTTTAGGGCATTTCCTCCTTTTCATTTGGTTTTCATGAATAGCTCTTGCCACTTTCATTTTACAGTTCTTTTGCATTTTATGTTGCCTATAGCTATATGCATTATACTCATCATCAAAGTTTATTTATAAGGTACCACAAATTATGCAGTAAACTACAAAGTAATACAAATAAGATATACAGGGAAACAATTTCAGCAGAGTTCATGATTAAATTAACGTCCCAAGAGGCAAGATGGTACACTGGCCAATAGGGCGTAAGGTCCAAGGTGTAGTTCAGTAGAGGTCGGGCAGGAGATGAGCGTCTGTGTGAATGGGTACTGTAAGGTCCAAAGTGGCATGGCTGAGTGGCACTGCATCACAAGATGGTTGAGGTAGTGGTTGTGGCAGCTAGAGTCTCACAAACAAGGGAAATTTGACAGTCCCTAATCCAAGCCAGAATGCCACAGGCAGATATGCCTGAGCTGTGGCCTCAATTGAATGGCAGGCCTCAAACAGTTTGCAGGTGGAAGAAATATCTGGGGATCAGATTAGTGTAAAATATTACACATGGGAGTCAGGTAGGAGAGTGGTACCTGGGTCATTCCAGAAGATTTAGGGCCCAGATCAGCATAGAGAAAAGAGGGTCTGGTGGTCAAGGCAGAAACCAAATACTCTAATGCTGAAGGGTGGTGTACAGTAGCTCTGAAGCAGAGCTTGAGCAGTAGAGAGGCTAGAGTTGTGGTCCAGAGTTGTAGGTTTGGTGGTATTAGTGATGGTTTTGTGCTACAGTGTGTTAGGACTTTAGTTAATTTAAGTTATTATTAATTGTTGATTAGTAGATAGGATAGGACATATAAGGGGGGATACACTACATTTTGTACCAAATTTGTGGATACGTCTATTTGTGTTAAAATAAGAAACTCACAATATTATGGCGTGTACTCTTTGCCATTAGTTTCAATATCCATGTTATTGCCCTATTCTCTGTTTCCCCTTTAAAAAAATGTGAAACTGTTTCTCTAACTGCTATTGTCCCTAAATCCCTTTATTATAAATAAATAAATAAATAAATAAATATGATGTTTAAGGAACCTGTTGTTTTAGCGTGGTTGCATTAGGAGGTGTTGGGTAAGGTAGAGTGTCTCCTTGGTGAGTCCTGGGGGAAGCAATGTATAGCCTCACCAGAAGGAAGAAAGACTCAGGCTGAGGAACTGTTTCATTGACATGAGAAATAGTGACACACATTAGAAAATGGTCAACCCTTCAGGTCCTAAGGGAGAAGAGGTGTTATTTTTTGGTATAATATGTTTTTATTTAGGAAAAAATAAAGATTACATTCAAATATACAAGAGGACAACAAGTCAAACAACTAACGTCAATTGTATATTAGGCATAGGAAGCAGAAGAATTTGCGGCCCCGCACATCTGACTTCAGAATAATAACATTGTGCAATAGGGTGCTTAATGGGATTATAACAACGCCATCTGACTATTTGTCAAAACAGTGAATGTAATCATAGTAACATAAGTAACAAAATAGGAGATCGATAGAAAAGAGCAAGATGAGGGAAGGAAGAAAGGGTAAAAGAAAAATATAGTGTGACCAAACCCAGGGGATCGTCAAACAAAGGGAAGAGGAGTGCATTCTCTTTAATTAGTCAATTGCTATTCCCAGATCATTTAGTAGTGTACATGTAGTTTTTGTACTGTTTCGAGGATTTATATTCTATCCAAAGAAACGAAGTGGCTGTGAACTCAAAAAGCTTATCCCTGGAAACTAGGAGAACGTGCTCCATATTCATATAATAATCTATTCTAGTGAACCAAGTTTTTTGTGTGGGTGGGATGATGATCTCTATTATGTGGGAATAACCGTCCGTGCTGCATTAGACAGATGGTGGAGTAGAGAAGTTTTATGTTGAGCCAATGAGGAGGAGGAATGGGATAGCAGCCAGAAGGCCGGGTCAGAGGGGATGGGAATGTGAATTATATCATGGAAAACAGAGATTGCATCATCCCAATATGGCCGAAGTAAAGAGCAGTTCCACCAGATGTGTAACAAGGAACCAGTGGTATTAAGACATCTCCAGCACCTATCAGTCACTCCAGAGTAGATGGAATGGAGAAGAGAGGGGTGTCTGTACATCTCATTAAAAGTATATATTGGGTTTCTGTCACTTGTATGCAGACAGAACTGTTATGAGCTTTAAGAAATATCGTCTCCCAATCTTTTTCTGAAAATTAAAACCCGTGGTCCCTTTCCCAGGCCAACTGAATAGATGGAGATGTCTGAGCACTGGGACCTTATAGTAATTTAAAAAGAGTGGAAACTGTATGCTGGGGGTCACAAGTAGAGACACATAGTCTCTCAAATGATGTTAATTCCCTAGAGGCTTGAAGGTATCTATTTTTGGAGTATAGAAAGAGTCCAAGCTGTAAATATTTCCAAAAATCGTGTTGTGGGATTCCCCATTTAGATCGTATTTCCGAGAATTGTCTAACTCCTAAGGAGATTGCCAGCTGGCCGACCCTGAAGAGCCCTTCCAGAGCCCAATCACGAAAATGAGAAAGTGTTAAGCCAGGCAGAAAGTCAAGGTTGGCTAGGAAAGAGGTCAACAGGCCGAAGTCTGAAGAGACGAAAGACTGGTGGCGTGCTTTTTTCCAAAAGGAGAGGGTCGGAGTGATAGTAGGGTGGGGAGAAGGAGGTTTCAGAAGGGAAGGGAGCCAAGGGAAGATTTCAGGATATTGTTGCATATAAAGCCCCTCCAGGACCACCCATTGCTGATACCCCTTTCACACAGCCCAAAATTTCCCGGGTTATTGCACATGAACGTGCACCAACCCGGGAAATTTCTCGGTGTGAAAGGGTACAGGGTCAAAATCCCGGGATTCCTGCCCCGGCATTTTAACCCTGCAATCGACCAGGGTTGGTCCCGGGATCCTCCCGGGAACCTGGTCTGTGTGAACGGGAGCCGGGTCAATGCGCCCCAGCTCCCGTTCACTTTCTATGTAGCAGGTGGCGCTTGGAGATCATTTGATCTCTTGCGCCGCCCCCGCCGCGTCACTGCTGACGTCAGCAACCCGGCAATATGTCGGGCTACTGACTGCAGTATGCAAGGGGTCTTACCAGGGAATGTCCCTGCATGATCCAGGGACCGTATTCCCGGGTAAGACCCCTGCATTTCTGGTGTGAAAGGGGTATTAGTCTCCCAATTCCTCATCCAGTCCAGGACTCTATTAAGCAAAATTGCCCAATAATAGCTTCTAATATCTGGTAATTGAAAACCACCTTGCTGAGTGGAGTGGAACATAGTAGCCTGGCTAATTCTAGGTCTTTTCCGGGACCAAACAAATTGTTGTATTAAGAGTTGGGAGGACCTAAACCAGGAGTCCGGGATCTGTATGGGAAGAGCCTGAAGTTTGTAAAGTAGTTTAGGGAGAGTGTTCATCTTCACAACATTTACCCCCCGGAGCCAGGAAAGTGGTTTGAGATACCATTCTCAAAGTCGAAAAATATTGCAGTACACACATCACGTACAAACTACACACAGATGGCCTCCGTGCATGTACTTGTTCTGCCGTGCGTGCGCATATCCGCAATTTGCGTATGGTCACTCCCGCGGTCCTGCGCATTAGCGCGTGGTATGAGTATTTACGGTAGGGTTTGTGAACGCATGGAAGGCTATCAAAACACATTACATATTTAATCCAAATAGTCCACAATGTACACATAGTCTCCCTGCACCACATCAGAAAGTAACAGCAGTTTAAATGGTAACAGAACAAAGGGATTCACCTTTACAGGATAGGAGGGGACAGAACAAGGTTATAAGGTGGTGTTTGGTATCCAGCTGTAGGGTGTTTTAAGGGTAACATTCCGGTGTTGGTTTGAGGAAGATCGCATGTTCCTGAGGATAGTTATGTGCAGGAGCAGAATATAGATATAAACTGTATTTACTGTACATTATGTATGCGGCGGGAATCCAGAGGAGACCACCCACAAAAGCAGTTGGAACAGACATCGCCTACCTATTCAAACCGACCTATGACCTCTCCTGTACTGTAAATGACCATCCCTGTGTCCAATGGACAAAGAGATTACAGTATCCATTGTGTTATGTTTTGGATGAATTGTATAAAGAGAGCCTGCAGCAGGCCTGGTCAGACACAAGACTCGGGTAGCGCGGCGAATCCAATCACGTATGTACCATTGAATGTAGCCATTATTCTGTTGTATTGTATTGTTTATATTGTAACCCCCTTTCAGCAGTAATACGCTGTGGTGTCGGAACCCAGTGGTTTAACTACAGACTGGAGTTGTGTCTTTCTTTCCCTGCTAAGGTTTAAAGTGTAATAGCATCGCACTGCATTGCTGCATAAGGTTTAAAGTGTATTCATTGGGTGTGTAAGCGCTGTGTGTAATTTGTACCGTCAGCGCGGCGTTTGTACGCAAAGTCCGTACACGGTACGGGACTCTGTACGCTAACAGTGTAAAAGGTGCGTAGAGTGTGTATTAAGTTTAGCGGCCGCAGCGGCTCCATGGTAAAGTGTATTTAAAGTGTGTATAAGGTATAGCTTTTCATTCCTGTATATAAATCAGCATTATCAATTGGTGGCTCCGTCCGGTTTTCCACATACTCACAGCCTAACAGGTCACAGCAGACTTAATCTATCAGCAAAAGGGTAGACAGAAAGTATCTTACGTATCCTTTTCCTGGTCGATGGATACACTGAAAACCCTACTTATTTGCTGATTAGATGGCGTCTGCTCTGTATGGTTTGTAGAGATGCTGGTAGAACCCGTAAGGTAAACAGAAAAAAAAGCTATTTAAAAATCTGTGAATTTTTTTTGGCACCAAAAGCGTACACAGCACCCATACTCTTTGTATACCCTCACATTGTTGCCATAACATTCAGATTGCTAGATTCATTTAGACCTGTGTGAAACCGGAGATATTTGTTGCTATATAGTTAAAACTAAAATAAATATTTAAGGAAGTAAGCGTAAAGCACAAACGCAGTCTGGCCTAGTTGTAAAGGTTTATACAGAAAGAAACTGTGTTGTGTTTAGTGGGCAATAGTAGTTTTATTGCTCACATTTATAGAGTTGTATGATTTGTGCTATTGTGGACGTACGGTTTTGTAAACGTGTCTCGGACAAAGTACGGAACTGCACACGCGGCGTAAGAGACACGCACGGTCGCGTGTTTACGCAAATTGCATAAGAGTACGGGCACTAAGTACAAATTACACAATAGTTCATTTAGTTTAAAGGTGGGACAGTAGCCACGCTACAATAGCACAAAACTACCCGGTTTCTAAAAAAAAAAATTGTATAAATCATTTTTATTTAAATTGCCTCTGGGGGTAAAGCTGCCAACCTGAATGAATCCAAATTTTCTGTAAGAAAAACAAAGTATATTTGAGTGAGCGAATGTAAGAGTGAACGTATTGAACTCCGGAAATCGGGTCCCGTGGTACATCAAGTAAGAGGAGGCTTGGTGGCGTGAAGTGGCTGACTCACGTTAATATAGATTGAAATACGCAAATCGTGAGGTGATTTGCAAAGGAGCGTGATAGTGCATAGTAGTGCGAAGTATTGAAATTAAAAGGTTTTTGTATTACGCTCCGGGCTGAGGGTCGCAGTTTGTACATCGACCCGTGGTTGTACGGCAGATAGGTAACAAGTACCTATACGCTGTGCGATTGGACCGCGCATTTGTGGGTGCGATATATATAGCGCAACTGGATACCCCTTTATGAGCTTTTGCGTAAAATCGCGGTACCATTAGCGCTGTATAGAGCATACGCAAGTGTGATTTGTGTATAAGGTTATAGGGAGTTTTCGCTGGTCTCTCTCAGGAAAATCTCCAGCGGTGTATATTCACTGGAATAGGTAAGTCACTCCTAAACACTTCCAGTAAATAGAAACCAGATAGGGCCTCGCTGGGTACGCGGTGTTCACTATTGGAGTGAGTCATGGTACTCAGTGGAGAAGGAGCGAGTGAAAGCGCTAGGTGTATTTCACCGTTTATCTGCTGTGTGCATTGGGGATTGCGTTTATTGGCAAAAAGTCCGCAATGGGATCCAATTGCACAAGCAGTGGGCGTTCAGTAGCCAGAGTTTAGGCTGAAGAAGTGGGACCGAAAAGGTCAGATTTGCGACCGAGAGGGTCAGCAAGGTTTATTATGTGTGAAAAGTATGGTTCACACACGGAGGCTTTTTGCAATGAATGGATATGTATGACTAACAAAGATAGGGAACCATTCCCTAGGGTGGGCAGCTTTGAACCAGAGGTATTACAGAACTTAAGGATAAGGAGATGTCTGATAAAATCCAAGAAACAAAGGATTAGACATACAGATTGTTTAAATTTATGGCAACAGGAGGGGGATATGCAAAGGGCATTAGCTCGCACAGCAGGTTCCAAACCTAGCGAGAAAACAATGGCGACCGCACCACCACCACCATATATTGTGGGGGAGAAAGTGGCTACAGACAATGGTACATTGGTACAGGATAGGAGAGTAATTGATAAATGTACTAACGCTAACCCTTGCCAGTTGTATCCCATTTTAAGTTTTCCCCAGGACTGCGAGCTGGAAGATGAGCCCAGCACGATATCGGCACTCTCTCTAGCAGCCACCATACAAGACACTCAGGTGGGCACGGCCCAACCAACAAGAGCAGTAGTCAGGCCCCCTAGCGGAGGGATAAGTGAGGTCGTGTCCACAGGTAAGTACGGTACCGTACATTATGTAGAAACAATAGCACCTCACATTGTAGAATCAAACCAGAATGATGTAATTGAATTAAATCCTGTCAGGGTGATTGCAGTGCCCAATGGGAAGACTGACGCTCAGGGAGTCACTCCCATCAGGAACATTGCCATGCATTGTCCTTGGTCCCGGGCAGAGTTAAGGTCAATTATGTCAGAATTTCCCGATCCCAGAAAAGATCTAGTCGCATGCCAGATGTTCATTAAAGAGTAAGGTAATGCCAACGAACCCACGAACAAAGATTGGCGAATAGCGCTACTGGTATGTTTACCCTCAAATATTGACCCCGCAAAATTCATAACCGATTGTAAGTTAGACGCAGAAGTACATCTCACTGATGAATACAATCAGGAGAATGTACGGCAAATCAATCTGCAATTAGGAATATATTTCCCTACTGTTGTCAAATGGAATAAAATCTTTTCCATAAGACAAAAGGAAGGTGAAACGGCATCCGAATATTTCCATCGAACACTGCAGGAAATGTCTAGATACACTGGGATCGAGGACATAAAAGATAATGTGCATCACAGGGAGGTAGCTGTTACTGTATTAATGGACGGGTTAAAGGAGGCATTAAGAACAAGGGTACAGACCTCTCTACCAAACTGGAGAGGTATCTCGGTGGCTGCATTGAGAGAGTCTGCTGTCGAGCATGATAGGAACATCATTAAGCACAGGGAGTTACAGGGGGAAAGGCTGATGACAGTAAGTATAGACGCACTTACAAAAAAAGTCATATCAGCCGAAACCCCAGACCCCTGATGGTAAGTCACGTGTAGTAACATGCTATACTTGTCACAAGGTAGGACATTTTGCAAGGTACTGTAGGAATAAAGGTACACATAATGAATACCGACCCCCTAGATCAGGATATGAACCACACTACAATGCACATAATTGGGATCAGGGACCACCTAGGAGAAATTATGAGCCACATACAGGGGAAACAAGGAGGTACCCACCAAGGAGAGACTGGCAGGCCTCCGAAAATTCTCAGCTACCCCCCTCACATATTGTAGCTGCCAATGCGCTGCGGGAGGGTCTCACCACACAATAGGGGTTGGGCCACACCTGTAGTCTGTAGCCAGTGGAGTTGATTGCTAGCCTTGGTAGTGAACCTGAGGTCACGGTTGATGTAGCTGGTGTACCATTACCTTTTCTTGTAGATACAGGGGCGGCCAGGTCAGTGTTAAATTCGATGGTAGGTATAAAAACCACGTTAAAAACAATTTCGGCAATGGGAGTAACAGGAACTGTGCAACAATACCCTTTGAGTAGACCTGCAGAGATTACGATAGGGCTCTTGCAAACCAAACATTCTTTCCTGTTGGCTGCATCGGCTCCGACTAATCTACTCGGGAGAGATTTACTGTGTAAAATGCGGTGTGTCATATACTGTACTCCTGAGGGTGTCTTCTTGGATATACCTGGGAACCACGCTCAAGAAGTACAAGATATATTAGACACCCCTCAAAGGCTAATGTCGCATTCTACTGTTATAGACAAGTGTCCATCAAAGGTAGAGGAAATGATCTCACAAATACCGGGTTCCCTTTGGACCAAAGATGGACAAGACACTGGATTGATGGCGAATGTAGCTCCAGTAGTAGTGCAAGTAAAAGATGGTAGGATAGCTCCAAAAATCCCTCAGTATCCTCTGAAGCCAGAGGTAGAATTAGGAGTGTACCCCGTCATAGAGCGGTTGCTACAACAGGGCATCCTAGTCAGGATGTCCAGCACTGCCAATAGTCCCATCTTCCCTGTGAAAAAGAGTGGGGGGAGGGGTTACAGGCTAGTGCAGGATCTAAGGGGGATAAACAAGATAGTTGAGAGCCAATTCCCCGTAGTGCCCAATCCAGCTGTCATCCTTATGCAAATTCCCTCTACTGCAAAATTCTTTCCTGTCATCGACCTCTGTTCTGCCTTCTTTTCTGTCCCTCTGCACCCGGACAGCCAATATCTTTTTGCTTTTACATACAGGGGAGTACAGTACACCTGGACTCGGCTTCCCCAAGGTTTCATTGACAGCCCGAGTATTTTCTCCCAGGCCTTGCATGACTGTTTACAATCCTTTCAACCTGAGAGTGGATCAGTGCTAATACAGTATGTCGATGACTTATTGTTGTGTTCTGACTCACTCGAATCGTCCTTTAAAGACACGAAACAGCTTCTGTTTCATCTTTCCCAAACAGGACACAAGGTTTCAAAGGATAAGTTGCAGTTGTGCCAGACCAGGGTAAAATATTTGGGACATTGCTTGACTCAAGGACTTAGACACCTCATCGCTGATAGAATACAGGTGATTCGCGACATGACTCTGCCACAAACGCAGCAACAGATCCGCACTTTCCTTGGAATGTGTGGGTACTGTGGAAACTGGATTCCAGGGTTCTCTATACTGGCTTTACCATTGCAAGAAATGGTCTCTTCGAACAAACCAGAATGGGTCTTACACACAGATGAGTCCGAACTGGCATTTGAGAGACTCAAACAGTGCCTATCACAGGCACCTGCATTAGGTATGCCAGATTATGAGATGCCCTTTGAATTATACGGTACAGAAAGTGCAGGGTGCGCGGCACGAGTTTTAACCCAGAGACATGGTGATGCCAGCAGGCCGGTAGCTTACTACAGTGCACAGTTGGACACTCCCCACATGCTTGCGAAGTGTTGCAGCAATAGCTTTGCTAGTAAGTAAAAGCGAGGACGTAGTGTTAGGACACATCCTGACCATCCATACACCTCATGCAGTATCAGCCTTAAACCAGACATGTGTCATCTGCTCGGTTTACAAAGTGGGAATTATCACTGATGGCCCCTGTAAACATCACCATTAAGGATGCAGCTCACTAAATCCTGAAACTTACTTGCCAAGTGTGCCTGGACAGGCACAAAGGGTGGAGGATGAGAATGATGGTGAAGGAGGATTTAGTGCAGACACTGATAAGCATGATTGTATGGAATACCTGAATCAGACTTTCACTGCGAGGCCTGACATCAGTGACAACCCACTGGAAGGAGTAGACTTTACCTTCTACACTGACGGTAGTTGCCACAGACAGACGGACTCAGGAGACCTGTGTACTGGATATGCAGTTGTAGACGACAGAGGTATCATAGAAGCTGAACCCCTGGGCCCACCGCACTCAGCACAAGTTGCTGAGCTCATTGCCCTAACCAGAGCGTGTGAATTGGCCAAGGGTAAGTCAGCTAATATATACACAGATTCTAGGTATGCCTTTGGAGTGGTGCATGATTTCGGGGCCCTATGGCGCCTCAGAAATTTCATGACGGCAGCTGGCATACCTGTAGCGCATGCGTCCCACATAAAAAGGCTTCTAACAGCGATACAGGAACCATACAGAGTGGCTGTTATCAAGTGCAAAGCACATACTTACAACCAAGACCCAATTTCACTTGGTAACAGCCGGGCAGACGAAGCTGCTAAATCGGCAGCCAGCACCCCCATACAAATGAACATCACACCACTTATGACATTTAACACGATCAACACACAACAATTAATTGAAATGCAAGATTTGTGTTCTTTACAGGAAAAGGCAGTCTGGAGGTCAAAGGGATATGGCCAGGAATCCTCAGGACTGTGGACAGGTGGACAAGGTAAGGCAGTGGCCCCCAGAGCATATCTTCCAAGCCTAGCTGAGGCGGCACACGGTCTGACTCATCTGGGTAAAGAGGGTATGTATAAGCTGGTGAGAGCCTACTGGTGTGCGCCAGGATTCTCTTCTCATGCAGGTAAGAGAGCAATGACATGTTTTACTTGCTTGAGGAATAATATTGGAAAGTCAATACCAACAGAGCCATCCCTTATCCCTCCGACAGACGGACCTTTTCAGGTAATACAAATCAATTTCATACAGTTACCACCCTGTGGAAATTTTAAATATGTGTTAGTTTGTATTGATGTATTTTCCAACTGGGTAGAAGCGTTCCCTGCTGCCACAAATACTGCTACGTTCACTGCAAAGAAAATTGTGCAGGAATTTGTGTGTAGATATGGTATCCCTAGAATAATTGAAAGTGATAGTGGTACCCATTTTACAGGTGAAGTCTTTCAGGTCATGTGCAAACTGATGGGAATTAATAGCAAGCTACATCCTCTGTACCGACCACATGCGAGTGCAAAGGTGGAGAGAGTGAATAGCACTATTAAGAACAAGCTGAGCAAATTAATGGCTGAAACTGGATTGTCGTGGCCAGAAGCTTTGCCACTAGTATTGTACAGCATCAGAACCACTCCCAGGTCTCCCCTTAACAATATGGTGTGAAGTAATGTACGTATATTACGAACAGTACTGACAACCCCACTGAGATCATCGATCAAAAGATGTATGATACCTTGCAGTTGAAGTGGGAGTTCAGGAGGAAGCACAACCTTACCTTAGTGACTGTGAGTAATGAACTGACCGGCTGGGTCTCATGGTTGAACCCACGAAATTGGTTCTCAGGTTTAGGAGAATAGGCTCAAAATGTTATTATGAGTGTAGGGAAGCTTCTTCTTTGTATCCTGGGTGTCGTCATAATTATTAGTTCGATATTTAGGTGTGTTCGAATTCTGACGCGGCGCAAGCACGGCACAAAGTTGATGAGTCTAAGGAGCGAGGGCGCTGTTATAGCAGCAGATTTAATTTATGACCCATCCATAGAGACAGTGTTATGATAAGGATTGCAAATGAATTTCATGGCCTGTTTCTTTCACCCGTTTTTCTTTTGTTTCCCCCTCTGCCCAGATACATCCATCCGGAAAAGACATCAGCCCTACCCAAAATGTTTATGTGAATGTATTTTAGATATGTGTCTTATCTTCATCACTGCAACCTCCAGATAACAGCACACATAGTCGACAGGTGATATCCACATATACTAGCACTCACTTATGTTTCCCCCTCCATGTATCATCAATTAAATGTGCACCCCATTTGTTTTAACAAGAAGCCGAAAAAGAGCTCGGTAGTGTTTGTTGGCCCATTTACAGACCCTTAATACGGGAAGAGAAGGATTTAATGTATACTTCGCAATACCTCGAAGCTTATTTAGAACATATACGGCACAATGATACATGCCCCTCAGACATGGATTCATACATACATGCTTTCTACTATCCCACTAGGTCATACCTTTCCCACCTACAACTCTCCCCCGACCATCCAAAACTTCTGTAGATATTGTATAGATATTTTTCTGTTAAGTGATTAGATAGTGGCAGTTATTGGTGACTGCCAAAGGGTGGACTGTAAAAGTTGAAAAATTTTGCAGTACACACATCACGTACAAACTACACATAGATGGCCTCCGCACGTGTACTTGTTCTGCCGTGCGTGCACATATCTGCAATTTGCGTATGATCGCTCCCGCGGTCCTGCGCATTAGCACGTGGTATGAGTATTTACGGTAGGGTTTGTGAACGCATGGAAGGCTATCAAAACACATTACATATTTAATCCAAATAGTGCACAATATACACATAGGGGTAAATTTACTAAGAATCGTATTTTCCCGTTTGAGGTCAAAGTTCAATCACGAATGACATCGAAAGTGTAAATATGCAACTTTTTGAATTGATTACGACTAATTTACTAAGCTGCCGTATTCTGCATTTTCGGTTTTTCCGATGTCGATGTCATTCGTTTTTTTAGGCAGTGTTTTACGTGAGTGACTTGTAAAACACTGCCGACTTTAATACAATGAATCTCGGCCGGATCTGAGAGATCCATGCTGGGCATCATTGTGCACCTTGTAAAAAAAAAAAAATGTTTAAACTTTAAAAAAAAATTGCGTGGGGTCCCCCATAATAAGCCAAACCAGCCTCGGGCTCTTTGAGCCGGCCCTGGTTGCAAAAATATGGGGAAAAAATTGACAGGGGTTCCCCCATATTTAAGCAACCAGCACCAGGCTCTGTGCCTGGTCCTGGTTCCAAAAATACGGGGGACAAAAAGCGTAGGGGTCCCCCGTATTTTTGAAACCAGCACCGGGCTCCACTAGCTGGACAGATAATGCCACAGCCGGGGGTCACTTTTATACAGCGCCCTGCGGCCGTGGCATTAAATACCCAACTAGTCACCCCTGGCCGGGGTACCCTGGAGGAGTGGGAACCCCTTCAATCAAGGGGTCCCCCCCCCCCTCCAGCCACCCAAGGGCCAGGGGTGAAGCCCGAGGCTGTCCCCCCCCCATCCAATGGGCTGCGGATGGGAGGCTGATAGCCTTTGTTGTAAGTTATGAATATTGTTTTTAGTAGCAGTACTACAAGTCCCAGCAAGCCTCCCCCGCAAGCTGGTACTTGGAGAACCACAAGTACCAGCATGCGGCGGTAAACCGGGCCCGCTGGTACCTGTAGTACTACTACTAAAAAAATACCCCAATAAAGACATTACACACACACCTTGAAAGTATAACTTTAATGTATACATACACACCACCATATACACATACTTACCTTATGTTCACACGAGGGTCGGTCCTCTTCTCCATGTAGAATCCATGGTGTACCTGTTGAAAAAATTCTACTCACCAAATCCAGTGTAGAGGGCTCCTCGGATAATCCATTTGTAATCCACGTACTTGTAAAAATAAAAAAACGGGACACCCGACCACGAACTGAAAGGGGCCCCATGTTTTCACATGGGACCCCTTTCCCCGAATGCCAGAAACCCCCTCTGACTGATGTCTAAGTGGGTTTCTTCAGCCAATCAGGGAGCGCCACGTTGTGGCACCCACCTGATCGGCTGTGTGCTCCTGTACTGTCTGACAGGCGGCACACGGCAGTGTTACAATGTAGCGCCTATGCGCTCCATTATAACCAATGGTGGGAACTTTGTGGTCAGCGGGTGACCGAAAGTAACCTCACCGCTGACCACAAAGTTCCCACCATTGGTTACAATAGAGCGCATAGGCGCTACATTGTAACACTGCCGTGTACCGCCTGTCAGACAGTACAGGAGCACACAGCCGATCAGGAGGGTGCCACAACGTGGCGCTCCCTGATTGGCTGAAGAAACCCATTTAGACATCAGTCAGAGGGGGTTTCTGGCATTCGGGGAAAGGGGTCCCATGTGAAAACATGGGGCCCCTTTCAGTTCGTGGTCGGGTGTCCCGTTTTTTTATTTTTACAAGTACGTGGATTACAAATGGATTACCCGAGGAGCCCTCTACACTGGATTTGGTGAGTAGGATTTTTTCAACAGGTACACCATGGATTCTACATGGAGAAGAGGACCGACCCTCGTGTGAACATAAGGTAAGTATGTGTATATGGTGGTGTGTATGTATGCATTAAAGTTATACTTTCAAGGTGTGTGTGTAATGTCTTTATTGGGGTATTTTTTTAGTTGTAGTACTACAGGTACCAGCGGGCCCGGTTTTCCGCCGCATGCTGGTACTTGTGGTTCTCCAAGTACCAGCTTGCGGGGGAGGCTTGCTGGGACTTGTAGTACTGCTACTAAAAACAATATTCATAACTTTCAACAAAGGCTATCAGCCCCCCATCCGCAGCCCATTGGATGGGGGGACAGCCTCGGGCTTCACCCCTGGCCCTTGGGTGGCTGGGGGGGACCCCTTGATTGAAGGGGTCCCCACTCCCCCAGGGTACCCCGGCCAGGGGTGACTAGTTGGATATTTGATGCCACGGCCGCAAGGCACTGTATAAAAGTGACCCCCGGCTGTGGCATTATCTGTCCAGCTAGTGGAGCCCGGTGCTGGTTTCAAAAATATGGGGGACCCCTACGCTTTTTGTCCCCCGTATTTTTGGAACCAGGACCAGGCGCAGAGCCCGTTGCTGCTTGTTTAAATATGGGGGAACCCCTGTCAATTTTTCCCCCATATTTTTGCAACCAGGGCCGGCTCAAAGAGCCCGAGGCTGGTTTGGTTTAGGAGGGGGGACCCCACGCATTTTTTTTTTTTTAAATTAAAACATTTCCCACCCCTTCCCACTGAAAAACTTGCACGGATCTCATGGATCCGTGCATGCCTATACAAACACGGGATAAAAAAGCAGGTCTGTTTTTTTTTAGCATTTTTTCACGATTTGTATTTCATCACGGCAGTGTTTGGCTATTGTCGGCAGTGTTTGTGTTTTGCACTTTTTAGTAAATGACCGATTTCTAGCAAATTGCAGGCGTATTTGACCGATGGTGTATTGATCCGTGATTTTTTCCTAGGACTTCCAAAATATTACGAATGCCCTCATCACTGCCGTGATTTTTGCTTAGTAAATTACCGAGATGACACTTTGAAGAAAAAACGGCATCTCGGTCAAAATCGGGACCTTAGTAAATATACCCCATAGTCTCCCTGCACCACATCAGAAAGTAACAGCAGTTTAAATGGTAACAGAACAAAGGGATTCACCTTTACAGGATAGGAGGGGACAGAACAAGGTTATAAGGTGGTGTTTGGTATCCAGCTGTAGGGTATTTTAAGGGTAACATTCCCGTGTTGGTTTGAGGAAGATTGCATGTTCCTGCGGATAGTTATGTGCAGGAGCAGAATATAGATATAAACTGTATTTACTGTACATTATGTATGCGGCGGGAATCCAGAGGAGACCACCCACAAGAGCAGTTGGAACAGACATCGCCTACCTATTCAAACCGACCTATGACCTCTCCTGTACTGTAAATGACCATCCCTGTGTCCAATGGACAAAGAGATTACAGTATCCATTGTGTTATGTTTTGGATGAATTGTATAAAGAGAGCCTGCAGCAGGCCTGGTCAGACACAAGACTCACAAAGTTATCTATTAGATGACGAGGACCGGACCGGGTAGCGCGGCGAATCCAATCACGTATGTACCATTGAATGTAGCCATTATTCTGTTGCATTGAATTGTTTATATTGTAACCCCCTTTCAGCAATAATACGCTGTGGTGTCGGAACCCAGTGGTTTAACTACAGACTGGTGTCGTGTCTTTCTTTCCCTGCTGAGGTTTAAAGTGTAATAGCATCGCACTGCATTGCTGCATAAGGTTTAAAGTGTATTCATTGGGTGTGTAAGCGCTGTGTGTACTTTGTACCATCAGTGCGGCGTTTGTATGCAAAGTCCGTACACGGTACGGGACTCTGTACGCTAACAGCGTAAAAGGTGCGTAGAGTGTGTATTAAGTTTAGCGGCCGCAGCGGCTCCATGGTAAAGTGTATTTAAAGTGTGTATAAGGTATAGCTTTTCATTCCTGTATATAAATCAGCATTATCACAATCTACTGTAATCGGCTCTGAGAGTCCGAAGAAGGGGCATAAAATTCAGTGAAACGAGATTGGAGAGATCACTTGGTAGTTGTATTCCCAAGTAAGTAATATGGGAGGTATTCCAAGTAAAAGGAAAAGAATGTTTGAGCCTGGCTACTATATCGGGAGGGGAGGAAATGTTCAGGGTGCTTGACTTGGACATGTTGGCCTTAAAATTAGACAGTGAACTGAAAGCGGACAATTCCTTCATGAGATGGGGAGGGAGGAAACCGGGGGGTAAATTTACTAAGATGGGAGTTCTATTTAAGATGGGACGTTGTCCATAGCAACCAATCAAATCCTACTTCTCATTTATCTAGCACCTTATAGAAGATAATACCTGGAATCTGATTGGTTGCTATGGGCAACATCCCATCTTAAATAGAACTCCTATATTAGTAAATTTACCCCCTGGTGTATTATTATTGTCAATAAATTGTCAGCGAACAGAGACAGTTTGTGCTCTGTATCTCCAACTCTCAGACCAGAAATACGATCATTGGCCCTGATGGCCCTAGCAAGAGCTTCGATACAGAGGACAAAGAGTAAGGGATACAGTGGGCAGCCCTGTCGTGTCCCATTACTTATGGAGAAGGGATCAGATAAGGAGCCGTTAACTCGGACCAGGGCTCTGGGTTACCTATAAAGTCCCATGATACTACCAAGTGATCGGGGACCCAATCCGATGTGCCCCAGTACAGACCTCATAAAACCCCAGTTGACTCTATCAAAGGCCTTTTCGGCATCAGTGGACAGCAATACAGTCGGGTCACCACACCGAGAAGCTAGGTGGATTAGATTCAGAACCTTTGTAGTATTATCTTTTGCCTCACGACCTGGGACAAAGCCCACCTGGTCAGTGTGAAGAAGAGAAGGCAAGAAGTTGTTCAGTCTATTCGCCATCAATTTTGCAAAAAGTTTGACATCAACGTTAAGAACAGATATGGGCCTATAACTGGAGCACACCGAGGGGTCCTTACCGGGTTTTGGGAAAACAGTAATGTGAGCTTCTAAGGATTGGCCCGAAAAATTAGTTTCTGCGGAGATGGAATTAAAAGCTTGGAGGAGATAAGGAGATAGAAAACCTTTAAATTGTTTATAGTAAGTTGACGAGAAACCGTCCAGTCCCGGACTCGTACCAGTAGGAGTCGAGGTCAGAGCAAGCTCAAACTCTTGTGGAGTAAAAGGCAATTCTAGAGCTTCCCTGTCCGAGGGGGAAAGAACAGGAAAAGATACCCTTTCTAAATACGCCTTCACCCTTAGAATATCAAAAAGAGGGTTAGCACCATCTGGGCGATCCTCTAAGTTATATAAAAGAGAATAATACTGTTTGAAACAGGCTGCTATTTCAGGAGTTTTGAAACGTAAGGTACCCTTGTGGTCTTTCACATTGTTAATAAACAGGGAAGTGCGCTGGGCACTAAGTGCCTGAGCTATGAGGCGGCCAGGTTTATTACCCCACTGGTAGTATTTAGAATTACTTTTACGGATTGAGAGCTGGATACTATCATTAAGGGTCTTCTTTAATTGTGCCCGCGTTTCAATTAAATCTAAGTAATCAGCCCTGATAGAGACTTTTTGTGAGAGGACTTCAGAGAGTGGAGTTTTTGCAATAGCTTGGCGATAAGCGCCGACCTTTGTTTTTTCATAAATGTACCTAATTTGTACCCCGTATAGTTCATTTGTGCTCTTCGCATAAGATAATCTTAGAGACATCGTCAGTATCATTTATGGAGAAAAATTCAGTTAAGGCCTTCTCAATTTCTCCCTTGCAATATTGATCCTGTAACAGGGATTCGTTAAGACGCCAAGTCCACTGGCCTGGAGTATTTGGAGGGATTGATAGAAATATGAACACCGGGGCATGGTCTGACCAGATTATCAAGCCAATAGAAGAATCTATCAGTAAGGGGATATGGCTATGGCTGAGGAACAAATAATAAAGACATGAATAAGCCTGGTGAGTATTAGAATAAAAGGAGAAGTCTCAGTCAGAGGGGTGAAGGACCCTCCAGGAGTCAGCCAGCTGGAGATCATGAAATAACCTTTTAACTTGGCGATACTTACGTTGGGAGGCCTGGGGAGCACTGGATAAAGAATCTAAAGATGGGTCCATTGTCCAATTTAAATCACCCCCCAAAACTACTAAATACTAAAAGCCGACCAGGAACCAGCTTATGCATTAATATGTCAGACAGCTGAAGAGTCCTAGAGAACAATGGGCCTAATTCAGATCTGTTCCCTCGCTAGCATTTTTCGCTGTGCAGTGATCAGGTAACTACTGCGCATGCGTATGCACTGCAATGCACAAGCGCGCCATACGGTTACAAAGTGGATCGTTGTTGTGCACTGGTTCTAGTGAAGAAACCATTCGCACAGCCGTTCGCAAGGAGATTGACAGAAAGAGGGCATTTGTGGGTGGCAACTGACCGTTTTCTGGGAGTGGTTGGAAAAACGCAGGCGTGTCCAAGCGTTTGCAGGGCAGGTGTCTGACATCAATTCCGGGCTCGAATAGGCTGAAGTGATCGCAGCAGCTGAGTAAGGTCAGAGCAACTCAGAAACTGCACAAACTGTTTTTGTACAGGGCGGCTGCACATGCGATCGCACACTTGCACAGCTAAAATAAACTCCCCTATGGGCAGTGACTATCTGATCGCAGTGCTGCAAAAACTAGCCAGCGAGCGATCAGATCTGAATTAGGCCCAATATCACTACACCTTTTGATTTGGAGGCTGGGTTGTTGCTATAGGCGGCGACTATCTGATCGCAGCACTGCAAAAACTAGCTAGCAAGCAATCAGATCTGAATTGGGCCCAATATCGCTACACCTTTTGATTTGGAGTCTGGGTTGTCGCTATAAAAGGCCTGGGGAAAACGGTAATTAATCAGAGAGTGGCTGCGAGCTGAGATTCTAAATGTGTTTCCTGAATCAAAGCAACATCCACTCTGTCGGCCCAGAGAGACCTTAGAAGGGAAGCCCTTTTCTCCGGGACATTAAGGCCCCTTGCGTTAATCGATGATATTTTGAGTTTACCAGGTGATGTCATGGGAAGTATATGTCATAACAGAATGCGGAGAGAAAAAGAAGAAAGAGAAAAAAAAGAGAGAGAGGCATTTCAAATAGAAAAAAACAGTAACATTCAAAAATGCTGCAGTTGGGTAGCTGATCCATCTAAGAATCAGAAACCCAAGAGGCAAGCAGCCGGGTGCGGGTGGGGGGCGGCTGGGGGAGAAACCGCCAAAGGCATAATAAAAAGTGGGATACAGTATCAAAACACTAAATACTCACAAGTAGTTAATACTTACTGTAAACCTTGTTGACAAAAATAAATCTTCAATTGATAGGAAGAGAGAAACATTGCAATACAATAAACAGGAGCCGATAATTGTTGGCCCAGTATATAATAAGAGGGACCTAGTCCCATTGACAACAGGATAGTAAAATAATTCTCACCAGTTGTTAGAAAAGGTAAATCGCCTAAACCCAGATAGAGAGAATAGGAAAAAACTATACAAACAAGCGATATAAGGTTATTAATCAGGTAATACTAGAGTCGTGGCCAGAGGGGGAATCATCGGCTCTCTTCCTCCTGGAGCTCCGCACCTCCTGCCAAGAGGATCCATTACTCGGAGATCGGAGAGGTGGCAATGCAGGAATAAGGATGTCCCAGTTGCGCAAGTCAAGTTTCGGTAATCCAAGACCAGTACAGAACAGGGGGAGGTCATAGTGGGAGTTGAGAGTGGGAGTCTTCCCAGAGGAAGAAACTTGGGGGTTGAAGGGGAATCCCCAACAGTATTTCAGTTGGTGTTTATGGAGCTCATCCGTTAGGGGTTTGAGGCCTTTCCGCTGTTGAAGGGTATGCCAGGACAAGTCTTGGTAAATATGTATCATTGAACCATTAAAGTCGACCCCATCGAGCTGGCGTACTTAACGCATAATGTCATCTTTTTGAAAAAAATAATGTAATCTGCAGATGACATCACATGGACGGTAAGCTGGGAGACCTCTGGGATTCAGAGCAGGATGAGACCTATCGAAGGTAATGGTGTCGTTAGGATCATTACCCAATACCTCATTAAAAATCTTTGTAAGAGCATCAATCAAGCCTGTTAGAGGGAGGTCTTCCGGTAGGCCCCGCACTCGGATGTTATTTCTCCTCCCTCTGTTATCCAAATCCATTAACCATGTTTGGAGAGAGCGGATCTCAGACGACTGAGCCTCAATAACATTCGTCAATGACTTCAGGAATGTGTCAGAAGAGGCATGGTGATCCGGTCACAGAGGTGGGAAATGTCCTCTGTCATAGTAGCCAATTCACGTCTCACGGTATCTTGTAGATCTTGTTTAGTGGGAAGATTTTTCATATATGCCAAGATGTCCCGTAAGTCCCTATCACCTGGGGGAGGGATGTGTGGTGCATCAGCCAACGGAGAGGATGATGGAGAGGCAGGTGGAGAGGATAAAGGGTGTGAAGCAGAATAATTTTCTGTAAGCTTGGACGGGGTAGGTTGTAGGATTAGTCTAATATCTGACTGCGACATGGTCTCCTTTGGAAGAGGCATACCCTTCTTTTGAGAAGATTTCTTATTTCTGGGTATCATTCAGTCAGCGTCAAAAAGCATACATTCACTTAGGTCAGGATATCGAGGTAGACTGTAATTACATAATGCACGAAAAGATGCCTTCAGCGGAGTGGCTCTCAGTGGGAAGGCGTCAACAGGACATTACGGTATCAAAGGCGGCTGCAGCCTAGGAAAGCACATATCCATAGCATAGAACCACTGAGAAACCCAAGTAGAGCAGAAAAGCATTCAACAGGAGACAGTGTGCAGGCGCAGATCGGCTTCTGAAGTGGGAAATCGGCTCCAAGTATGGAACTTGTAACAATGTAGAAGACAGCTCAGATGCATTTTCTTGGGATAGCCACCAGAGGGAGTCTTTTGCCAGTGAGCAGGTAATTATCCTAGTAGTGCTATAGAATCTCAGCCCTGCAATCTTGCTCCACAAAGAGCAGCCACCGGCCTCCCTACTCCCACTACAAGTGACTGCACAAGTGGAATGTTACAGTGGGTAATGTCTTATACAGGGGACAAAACAGGAGCTGCTTTGTTATTTGTCTGCCCTGTCAGCCAGCTGACCCTAACCCTCCAGGGAGAGCAATTAGTATTGACAGTTATGTCTGGGGACACCTGGGGGCAGCGTAACTACTGCAATCCGGGGCTGCTAGACTGAAATATGTAGGTAGTTACCCACCTCTATTGCAGGGATCAGCAGTGTATGGAAGGAGGAACACTGCGATGAGGCTATTGGCTATGTAGCCGGGTGGGTGAAGAGACAGGGTGGCCACTGCAGGCGGCAGCAGAGTTCAGGAGGGCAGCAGGCAGTAAGGAGTGTGGGGGGAGAGCAGCCACCTCCGGCCGCGGCGCCAGGAGTGCTCTCCCACTCCACATCTCTCGTCAAAAGGCCGCCGGAACGCGGGAGGAGAAAGTCTGCGCTGGGGAGACACAGGGCGCGCCCGGCGTCTCGCACTTCTGGCACCCGCGGATCGCCTCAGTCACCGCTCTCCAGCTGGCAAGCGATCAGGAGCCGGGCAGTACAGTTCTCAGGGGCGGGTGAGTACCGCTAGTGCAGTTCCACGTCAGGCGGGGTCCCAACCTCCAGTCCGCGGCTCATGGATGTCCGGCTCGGTCACGCTACCAAATCTAGCCCCCGGCTTCAGAGGGGCAGGGAGGCCGAGGTCCGCATGGAGGGCAGGAAACTATCCCGGACCATCACTTAGCCTCCCAGAACAGCTAAGGGTGGCAGGGCTATAACAAATGCATCCCGCAGGTAGAAAAAAATGGTCTATATAGACCTATTACTGTGGGAGCTCAGCCAGCACACTTATACTTTGTTGATCAGGCCACGCCCCCGAGAAGAGGTGTTATTAACCTTGATGTTTATTAAGATCAGAAACTTTAACGTAAAGTTTTGTAACTTTGAGACCTTGTAGTGATATAGATATTTACAAGATTTCAGATTTAGAGCCTTATTCAGGTTTACAGTTAGCAATTGGGCAAAACCATGTTGCACTGCAGATGGGGCAGATATAACATTTGCAGAGAGAGTAAAGGGCCCTACACACTGGGCAATAATACTCAAAGATATGAACGATCTCGTTCATTAATGAACAAGATACCGTTCATATCTTTGAGTGTGGAGGCACCAGCGATGAACGATGTGCGCTCGTTCATCGCTGGTGCCCCGTCGCTTGTGCATGCAGGTCAATATGGACGATCTCATCCATATTTGCCTGCACTGCTATGGAGCCAGGTGACGGGGGGAGTGAAGAAACTTCACTCCCCCAGTCACTGCCTCCCCATCGCCGGGTCGCCCGTCGCCCGAATCTGCCGTCGGGCAGCTTGGCAGCGGATCGCGCAATGTGTAGGGCCCATTAGATTTGGGTGGGGTTGTGTTCAAACTGAAATCTAAATTGCAGTGTAGAAATAAAGCAGCCAGTATTTACCATGCACAGAAACAATATAACCCACCCAAATCTAAATCCAGACCCTCCAACATGACCCGCCCCACTAGGTACAAAATGCTCTGTTTCTGGACTTCCCTCTTAATTTATAATTTCCATCACCTGTGTTGAACTAGTTAAATGATAAGAAAGCTGTTTCTTCACAGGTGACGGCAATAATAAATTAAGAGGGAAGTCCAGAAACAGAGCATTTTGTACCTAGTGGGGCGGGTCATGTTGGAGGGTATGCTAAATCTCTCTGCACATGTTACATCTGCCCCACCTGCAGTGCAACATGGTTTTGCCAATTGCTAACTTTTTTTGGTTTGCAAACCCCCTAATGTGCTATTTTGGGAAACAAGGAGAAAAAAGAGGCAGCACTGGAAAGGAGTGTCTTATGTGATGTTTGCGCTTAAACAGTAAAGGGCAATATTTCGCAAAACGAATACATTGGCTATATGAAGCATTTGCTGCTACAGTTAATAAAATGTCATTATGTGTCTTACTAAAATGAACACAAAACGATATAAATAAAGATATCTACAAAACATATAAAGAAAACATGAATAACCGTGAGATGAACATTTTAGTTGACCCAATGGGCTAAAAAAAGTTGTTAGAGAACTATATGTGTTAATAATATTGGTACAGTATGCATCAATAAGTGCACCTTTATTCTGAATGTCAAGCACACAGTTCAATTGCAAATGTTATTAGTGATGTAAGCACATTACCAGCTGTCCCCCTTGGAAAATCTGCATGGTGCAGCTAGTGCAGAGTCCAGGATCTCACAGAATGTGTGGAGGCGTAGATGTTGTGGGTGGATTTCTTCCAGGTGCAGTTGAACTGGATAAGTCAGGGTTGCAACTTGCAACCCACAAGTGGATGAGTAATAGCAGAGCATATATTACAGCCAGTAGACAGAGATTCTGTAGCTCAAGTAGGGTTATAAATTAACACATTTCACTGGACTCTCATCTTCCTCAGAGGTTACATATCATGTAATACAGTACAGTGTTTATTTGCTTTTCAATATGCCATTATGTCTAGGCCATTCTTGCCTACCCGACCCTCTCCATGAGGGAGAAAATGCTCTGTTCCTGGACTTTCCTGGTAATGTATGATTGCCATCACCTGTGGTGAGCTAGTTAATTGATAAGAAAGGTGTTTCACCACATGTGATGGTAATCATACATTACCAGGAAAGTCCAGGAACAGAGCATTTTCTCCCTCATGGAGAGGGTCAGGTAGGCAAGTATGGTCTAGGCACAGTTTCACAGGAAGGTATGCTCATACCTCCCAACATGACCCTCTCCAGGAGGGACAGAATGTTCTGATTCTGGACTTTCCTGGTAATTTATGATTTCCATCACCTGTGGTGAGCTAGTTAATTGATAAGAAAGGTGTTTCACCACATGTGATGGTAATCATACATTACCAGGAAAGTCCAGGAACAGAGCATTTTCTCCCTCATGGAGAGGGTCAGGTAGGCAAGTATGGTCTAGGCACAGTTTCACAGGAAGGTATGCTCATACCTCCCAACATGACCCTCTCCAGGAGGGACAGAATATTCTGATTCTGGACTTTTCTCCTAATTTATGATTGCCAGCACCTGTGTTGAACAGGTTAATGGATAAGAAAGGTGTTTCAGCACAGGTGATGGCAATCATACATTAAGAGGGAAGTCCAGGAGAAGAGCATTCTGTCCCTCCTGGAGAGGGTCATGTTGGGAGGTATGCTTGCGCAGGTCACTCCCAACTAAAGCAGGATTGATCCCTACTTCCCAAAACTTGGTTAAATGAAAGGTGAGAAAGATTATTTGGATATATCTCCCTGGCATATTTGTGGCTACAAAGAAAAAAAGGAGTCTGCACTGAAGAGACGTTACCAACAGCATATAAGTTCATACTTAACTATCTTAACTAACTTAAATGTCACATCATAAGTTTTTTTTTTTTCTCCAGTGAGAATATCCATTATGAAACGTGGATCACATTTGATAAAGTGTATTATGACTTTAGGAAAATATGCTAACTTTGGTTTCAGATATTTTTAAAACTACTGTTCAATTTCTCCATGGTTATCTTTATAGCTTTATTATGAGTCCTGCATAACAAGGCAGCTTTGGAGTATGTGCACACCTCTAAATATTGGTAGATTCACAATTAGGATAGGTACATGTTTGCGGCATGCTGGGGGTAAGACCCTGTCATTGTAGACATTGGCCTGTATGTCAGTTATGGGTGGGTATGTCAATTATGGGATAGCAGAACAGTCCCCTCAAATCTGGACTGTGCTACCAAAATATGGTTGGTTGGTTGGTTGGTTGGTTGGTTGGTTGGTTGGTTAGGTATGTATGTTAGGTATGTATGTTAGGTATGTATGTATGTATGTATGTATGTTTGTATGTACAGATATAGCCACACTAATCGTGGTTACATCCTGCCAGGATGTGCACTCCTGGCACGGCTGAGCACGCCCTCGCCCCTGCGTCTTTAGCCGCCCCATTCACTTCGAATGGGGCAAATGTACATCGTTGTCTTTGACGTGCAAACAGTCTCAGCAAACATGATGCAAGTGTGCCTAGATGGAGCCTCGATGAGCTTGGCTACATCTGTATGTGTGATTGGACATGGTATCAGAATCAACTTTATTGGCCAGTTGTACTCACGTACACTAGGAATTTTTTGAATTTTATGAAGATGATGATTATGTTTAATTACTATATATATATATATATATATATATATATATATATTACTATTTTATATTTTATTTTAGACAAACATATATACAGTACAAAGGGAACCAGTTTGAATGATTTGGACATTAAAGTTCAGGTATTGCTATATTAAAATAACTGCAACAAACAGCATTCTTAGTTTGATGTACTGTAGGTAATTAATTATGGGTCTATTATACAGTACATGATGAATGAAAGAAAGTGAAAAGCCTTATGTCTCTAGGGCTATGAAGATAGGGCACACAAAAATGTCTTGCTTTTGGATTTTGCAATTTTTCACACCATACGTGTGTTTAAGCCAAGCATACACAACTATAAGCAGCTATGAATGAATTTGAGTAGTATTCATCTCAACTACATCTCAAATTGCTGCTGAATGGGCAGCAACTGATTGTTCGCACATAGGGGGTCATTCCGACCCGTTCGCACGCTGCAGTTTGTCGCATCAGTGCGAACGGGTTGGAACTGCGCATGCGTGTCAGCCGCATTGCGCATGCGCATCGTTGCCCAGCGACGCCGCTGTTGCCCGGCGATGCCGCCAGTGGTAAAAGTGATTGCAGCTGCGATCGCAAGAAGACTGACAGGCGGGAGGCGTTCCGGGGCGTCAACTGACCGTTTTCAAGGTGTGGTGAGGCGAACACAGGCGTGTCCAGGCGTTTGGAGGGTGGATGTCTGACGTCAATTCCGGGACCTTCGCCGCTGGATCCATCGCACAGGGTAAGTAAGTCTGACCCTGGTCTTCTTTTGCTCAAAACTTTTTTTGCATAGCAGGGCTGCACAAGCGTTCGCAGCCTTGCTATGCAAAAAATTCCTCCCCATAGGTGGCATCTAGTTGATCGCACAGGCTGCAAATAGTAGCTTCATGCGATCAACTACGAATGACCCCCATAGGGCCTAATTCAGACCTAAACCCAGCAGCAAATTTGTTAGCTAATGGGCAAAACCATGTGCACTGCAGGGGGGCAGATATAACATGGGCAGAGATATTTAGATTTTGGTGGGGGGTGTTCAAACTGAAATCTAAATTGCAGTGTAAAAATAAAGCAGCCAGTATTTACCCTGCACAGAAACAATATAACCCACCCAAATCTAACTCTCTGCACGTGTTATATCTGCCTCCCATGCAGTGTACATGGTTTTGCCCATTATTTAACAAATTTGCTTCTGCGATCAGGTCTGAATTAGGCCCTTGGGGGGGTAGTTATCAAAGCTTGAAGAGAGATCTCATTGTGAGAGATAAAATACCAACCAATCAGTTCCTAACTGTCAGCTGAAGTTGATTGGCTAGTACTTTACCTCTTACCTCTTACAATTTTCTCTCTTTCTGAGCTTCAATAAATACCCCCCTAGGTGTTCTGGGAGTATGTCGTGCATGTATTGGCATATTTTCAGGATATGCAGAGTTTTGGATGCAGAGATCCTTATGATTTCAGTTGTATTATTTTTTGGTGTTTTTATTTAAGTTTTTTTATTTACCTGTTTCTGTATGTTTATTTAAATTTTTCCCTTGTGCAATACAGGTGTCATGGGGTGAAGTGCTAGCTTGCCCCGGCACCCATTTTCCACAGCCATTCTGGTACGTTTTGTGTGCCAAGGACAAAGCGTCTTAAATCTGTTTTTCAACACTGTACCCATCGGACATCAGATACAGGAATAGTCCTAGTGCTATTGGCGCTAGGCCTGGTTATGCCTAGGAGGAAGCCAACCCTAAAGAAAAACTGGCCTTGTGCTGGTTGTAAGCATGGTATGGTTGGTTAGGTATGACGGAGGAGGTGTCATTGAGGGGAGAGCAGCAGTGTGCCTGACTCTACCCAGTCAGGCACACTGTCGCTCTCCCCTCTATGGTTCCAGCAGTCCAGGCTTGCAAAACCCCATGCTGTCCCCTGATTATTGGGTAACCAGCACTAGGTTAAAACCGCTAGTGCAGATTAAGAGGAGGGGAAAGAGGGGGGGGGGGGATTCCCTTGCATTTTATTTTGACACTCATTATTTTCTTTTTTTCAGTAGAAGTAAATGGACAGTGATATCAAAGTTGTTTAGTTGGAGAAAAGCTAATTCACGTTCCCATACACTTGAATATCTGTTGCGACTTGAGCAATATCTTCTGGTTGGATATTAATGAAATGAAACATTTATTTAAAAAAAACAGCGGTGAAGAATTTTTTTTCTTTTTTCCAGAGGGTGTGGGTTCATTTAACCAATTATAATTTTTTACTTCAGAATGAACAATAAATGGCAGGTTGGAATGGTTATAGTTAAGCGCATTATCAGCATTGATCAGTATATGGGCAAAGTACAGTATAATCCCATGAAGTTTGCAGTAATTGTAATAAATGGCCTCCAGAGCAGCTATTAGGTGAGTCAATAAAGCAGATGTTTAATATAGATATTCATGTCTGCTATTAATACTTATATGAAAGTCAATGAATTAATCAGTCCTTATGCGTATTCCAACCTGCTGCAGCAGCATCACCACACTGCAGTGGACAGGAAATATCTAAAGTCTCAAATTGAGATCAAACCTTTGAGAAAGATAAAATAGAGAAGTTGCCCATAGCAACCTATTAGCGTCTAGCTATCATTCATCTAGAATAGTCTATGAAATAACAGCTAGAAGCTGATTAGTTATTATGGGCAACTTATTTTATCTCTCTTGAAAGGTTTGATTAATCTCCCCCTCATTCTTACCAGCAAAATAAATGTATGGTGACCAATTCTTCTTCCATGTTCTATGTTCAGTCACTTATACCCCTTTTCCACTAAAGTCGCGGGTCTGACACGGAATTTGGAACACGGTTACAAGCCAGGTCAGACCCGAAACTTGACCCCTTTTCCACTGTGGTGTGACCCGGGAATATCCTGGGTCACACCTTTCCCAGCCAGCACTGCTGTCTGCATAGCGGGACAGACAGCTTGCGCTGTCCCCCCAACCTCTCGGCTGCCTGCGGTACACTGTGGTTAGGGCGGTATGGGCTCTAGGCATGCTGTAAACATGTCCCAGGTTGGATGACCCAGATAACCCGTTTACACTACACTCTTACCCGGGTCATTCCTGGGTCCAACCCAGGTAGCTACCCGGGTAGGATTCCCGGGTCCCTTGACCCGGGTTTTTTTTTTGAGGGAGCCATTTCCACTACCAAAAAACATGGGTCGATGCACGCCCCCGTGTAAAAACCCGGGTTTTTTTAAGCTAGCAGAAAAGGGGTATTTATGTAATCTTATCTGCTCCACAATTCCAAATGTGGCAATTGCTGGTGGGGTGATATTGTGATATTTAGTTTAGCATCATTTGTGGTTTTAGCGTGACATAAAGATGTTTGCATGACAAAAAGATAACACATCATATGTTTGAATGTATGTAATGTGTTTCTTGTCATTTCCTATGTATGTGTTTGAATTTATTGTGGATAGTTAAGGCCCATATAGACGGGACGATTTGGGGAGAGATGTGTGCTGAGCAGTTCGCTCAGCACACATCTCTCCCCCCGCTCAGCACAGCACGATGTGTGCTGAGCGTGCGGGGGGAGACGGGGGGCCGCTCATTTCACCCAGCGGGTGAAGTGAGCGACCTGCTAGATTGGCCTGCATGCAGGCCAATCTAGCACCAGCGATAGCGATGCGTGGGGGTGCGCATCGCTATCGCTGTGAGGGGTACACACGGAGTGATCACTGCTTAAAATCTAAGCAATCTAGTCAGATTGTTTAGATTTTAAGCAGCGATCGCTCCGTGAGTACCCCCCTTTAGAGTAGTTTTTGTCTGTGTACCCACCCAGTGCAATCTATGTTCTTTGATAAATTAGCATTTCAATCAGGTGACCAAATGTTCAGAGGTAGGACTGTTCTTAATCAGGCACAGTATTTCTTTAGATTCAGTTAAGGGGTCAGCTTGCTGGGGGTAGCTTGCGTGGAAATGAATAAGTGTGGAATTAAGAAGTGTGTTATCCGAACAGTTAAAAAAAACAGTTAAACAAACATTGAGCAACATCAAGGAAAGGTAACTTACTTTAACAACTTATTCTTCCTACACCACTTAACCCAAAAATATCTTACAAACGACCACAGCATGTTCATCAAACTACTGTTTCTTATTTCAATTAATGGAATTCTCCCCAAATTTAACACATTCTACACTCTCCCTAAAACTCACCCCTCTGTGCACATTACAGCTTCTATTCTCCACTCCCCTCTGCTAAACACTCATGAGCTTTATACTTACTTCTCTGCAAATACTTTGACAACCACAATTGTCCACCAGAATAAACACTTGCAAACATCCACCAATATTTATCTCACTCTTCTGCTGTTATTAGCTGTTGACATATCTCCAAATCCAGGCCCCAACCACCTGTCCCACTCACACTCAGCTGTCTCAAAACAACATAGAAATCTATCTAACCTCATAAATATCACGTGTCTCCCACCCCCCTCCAAGTTACTAAAATGTGCCTTATTGAATTTAACATCCATCCATGACCTTTTCAAATCTCACAACTTTAATCTGCTGGCTATTACAGAAACATGGCTTACACAATCAGACACGGCCTCCCCTGCAGCACTGGCACGCAGTGGTTCCCACTTCACACACACATCTAGCCCTAATAATAGTAAAGGTGGTGGGTTGGAATCTTACTGTCACAATTTTTCACATACACTGTTCTACCTCAGGTTCCATCACTTGCATTTTCATCATTTGAAGTTCACTCTGTCAGGCTTTTCACCCCCTTCTCTCTGCATGTTGCAGCTATCTATCGCCCTCCTGGGCAACTCAAACACCAATTTCTAGAAGATTTTTCTGTCTGGCTCCCACACTTCTTATCCTCTGACATCTCCACCATCTTTATGAGCGATTTCAATATAGCTCTTGACAGTCCACAATCTGTTCATGCCTCCAAACTCCTCTCTCTAACCTCCTCTCTTGGCCTCACCCAATGGTTCGACTCCTCTACTCACCAGGAGGGCCACTGCCTTAATCTTGTGTTCACCAGGCTCTGCTCAGTTTCCGAATTTATTAACACTCCTTTCCCTCTCTCTGATCACAACCGGATCACCTTCACAATCTCTTCTATTACTTTAAATCTTATGACACTAAAACCAAGCAAGCCTCCTCTAACCCATAGAAATGATAACAATATAAATTTTCAACAACTTTCCACTTCTCTGCAACAACTTCTCTCACCAATCTCTACATTTACCACACCTGAAACTGCTGTATCCCACCTGCACCAGACCCAAGAGAGTGCCCTTGATGAAGTGGCTCCAGCTACCCATCACACTCCACGTAGGCTTAGATGCCAACCATGGCACTCTAAATCAAAAAGTCACCTACAAAAACTGTCACGTAAAATAGAATGTCAGTGGTGTAAATCTCAGAATCCAAGTGACTTTCTCACATATAAGACTACCTACCACTCCTATCATCAGGCCCTGGACACTGCCAAACATATTTCCATTCTCTCATCTCTTATCATGTCACCAACCCCAAGCGACTTTTTAATACATTTAAATCAATTCTTTACCCTCCCTCACCTCCCCCACTAGCTACTATCAGTGCACAAGAACTTATTTCCTACTTTAAGGATAAGATTGATAAAATCCAAGATAAAATGGTATGCTCTAACTCAGCCAGTGACCTGCTCAATTCCCTACCTGAAGCCTCTGGCACTTTTTCTTCATTTGATCCCACAAGTGAAGATGAAGTATCAACACTCTTTTCATACCTCTCCTCTTGATCCTATACCCTCACAGGTCAGTAAAACTTTATCTCCTGTGCTTATCCCAACCTTAACTAAAATCTGTAATCTCTCTCTGTCTACTGGTATCTTTCCTTCTCTGTTTAAAGTACATGCAGTGATTACTCCCAAACACACTCTCTCTAACTACCGTCCCATTTCTCAGCTACTAGGTTCCTCCAAGCAACTTGAGAGACTTGCCTACACTCGCCTTACACACTTTCTTAACTCCCACAACTTATTGGACCCACTTCAGTCAATCTTTCGTGCCCAACACTCCACAGAGACGGCACTGACCAAAGTAGTGAATGATCTAGTCACTGCTAGATCAAGAGGCCATTACACACTACTTATTTTTCTAGATCTCTCTGCTGCTTTTGACACTGTTGACCACTCTCTTCTCATACAAACACTACAATCCCTAGGTCTTCAGGACACAGCCCTTACTTAGTTCTCATCCTACCTTTATAATCGCTCTTTCAGTGTTCACTTCTCTGATTCTACCTCCTCTTCTCTACCTCTATCAGTTGGAGTACCGCAAGGCTCAGTCTTAGGTCCTCTGCTGTTCTCAATCTATACCTCCTCTCTTGGTAAACTAATCAGCTCCTTCGGATTTCAGTATCATTTGTACGCTGATGATACTCAAATCTACCTATCCTCCCCAGATTTATCAACATCTGTATTGGCTCGTGTCACTGGATGCCTGTCTGCCATTTAATTTGGATGTCCTCTCGCCACCTCAAACTCAACATTTCCAAAACAGAATTATTTTCCCACCAGCCAAGAGTAGTTACCAACCTGATATACCATAACTGTCGACAATGCAACTATTCACCCTACCCCACAAGCTCGCTGCCTAGGTGTCACCCTTGAGTCTGAACTGTCCTTTGTTCCACACATTCAATTTGTCTCTAAATCATGTTACATGCACCTTAAAAACATATCCAAAATACGCCCTTATCTTACACAAGACACTGCAAAAACTCTAATCCATGCACTCATCATCTCCTGCATTGATTATTGTAATAGTCTCCTTACTGGTCTTCCCAAACATAGGCTCTCACCACTACAATCCATTTTGAATGCAGCTGCGAGGCTAATCTTCCTTGCCAGACATTCTTTGTCTGCTGATCCGCTCTGTTAGTCCCTCCATTGGTTACCAGTATTCTACCGTGTTAAATATAAAATATATTTACTTACATACAAGGCTATTAACCAAACTGCACCATCTCAAAATATCTTCCTACCAGACCTCTCCGCTCTGCACAAGATCTGCATCTCTCATTCACATGTATTACCTGTTCCCACTCAAAATTACAGGACTTTACCCGGGATTCACCTCTGTGGAATGCCCTCCCACACACAATAAGACTCTCCTCTAGTCTCCAAACCTTTAAACGTTCCCTGAAAACTCATCTCTTCAGAGAAGCCTATCAAATTCCAGACCCACCCACATAACCTTCAATGCTTCCCTATCCAGTTACATCCTCTCTGTACAGTCCACATAACCTCACATTTTGTCTTCCAACATTGCTGGGTGATCTTATCATACAACCCATTAAGAACCTAGCCATCTGGGGGACCATTATGTAATCATCTATCCTTGTGTATCAATGCCTATTTCCCTATAGATTGTAAGCTTGCGAGCAGGGCTCTCCTACCTCTGTGTCTGTCTGCCTTTGCCCAGTTTTGTTCTATTACTGTTGTTCTAATTGTAAAGTGCAACAGAATATGCTGCGCTATATAAGAAACTGCTAATAAATAAATAAATAATACATTTTTCCATCATTGTATGGCCCTTATGATGAACTGAAATTTCTGCTGCGTAAACCATGTCTCAGACTCTAACATATCAATTTTACCCCTTTTTGTTATTATTTCTTTATAAAAATATAGTTTTGTTTTACACTTACTATGGTATTTTGATATAAATAAATATTTTTATTAGCTCTTAAGATCTTGATCAATTTGTCCTGATTTTATTTTTTTTTGTTTTATTTGGATTGTCACTTTTCTTAGCTCTGGCTGTATTCACGTGAAAGTGAAAAGTAAACTTATTCTTAGGCATTTAGCTTCAGTCAGTCAACTGGCATTTACATTCTCTACTACATTGAGCCTGATTAGCACTTTGTTTGTTTTGTTCTATTTTGTTCGCTTTGGTTTATTTGAATTATTTATTTAACTTTTACCCCACCCCCAATCATGCACTTTGATTTTAAGATCCATAACAAGATAGGACAGAACAAGCAGGTCAATGAATGTGGTACTCATGCTTTTGTTTACTTCTTTGTTTTCTTAACCTGCTTTCACTGAAATCATTCTACACTGGTAAAACAGACCTAAAGAGTATTGATGTTATTTAGTCTTTTTTTGTGTCCCATTGGTCTCTGTCAAATGAATCTTGTTTTATTAATATTCTAGTTACCAGCCAGTAAAAATAACAGTTGCTGGGAGCCAGGGCTCTGTCATACTGAGGTGTCTAGGTGTGTGTGTGTGTGTGTGTGTGTGTGTGTGTGTGTGTGTGTGTGTGCACTTGTTTATATATCCTAATGGGGACAAGGGCCAGACAGCACACCAACACTGGCGGGACCTCCGACATGGTGGGGACCTAAAATGAGGTCCCCACGAGTCTGACCCTGGGAGGTGATAGGGGAGTCATGTCTCAACTACCCAGCATACAATTCTCGCAAGTCCCCGAGAATCACGTTTACCAGACTGGAATGGGTGTCGGTGTGTATGCAATGCAGAGTGTGTTTAAAGCAAACAGTTCCCCAGCAGTGCTGGGGAGCATTCCCCGAATAATCTCTGGTGCTGCGGTGCCACCGGGGGGGGGGGGGGGGGGGGCAGGGCGGCCTGCTTGCTCCGCGCTGGCGGGGGACTTGGAACGGGCGCCCTCGCTCTCCAGCCAAGTCCCGGCCGGTGGACTTGGCCGGAGGCACCCCGTCCGCCCGGCGCGTCAGCGCCTCCGAGCGCGGCGGAGCGCGGAAGGGGGGGTCCTTCCCTGGTCCGCCCGGGGGCCGACGTGGACTCCCTGGCCGGGCTTAATAGTCGGGGGCGGGTCCACCGGGAGGGGAGGAGGGGCCGGAAGTCAACCTCCTCCCCGGGGCTTAAGCCTCGGGCCGTCCGGACGGGGGGAGCGAGTCTGGGCCTCGCCTCCTCCTCCTCGTCCCGCCCGGCCCCGGCCGGGTCAACCCCCGGTCCGTCCGGCGGCTCCACGGCCTGGGCTTCCCGTCCAGCGGAGGACACCCCTCCTCTCGCCTGATCTTCACCCGGTGAGAGCCCGGGCTTCGGAAGCCGGCGGGAGCCCGGGTTGCGGAAGCCGGCGGGTGCCCGGGCCGCGGAAGCCGGCGGGTGCCCGGGCTGCGGAAGCCGGCGAGAGCCCGAGCTGTTCTTTTCTTCCATCCATCCATTATTTCATTTTCTATCTGTATGTATGGAGCCCGGGCTGCGGATGCCGGCGAGAGCCCGGGCTGGTTCTTCTCTTCCATCAATCCGTCCGTTATTTCATTTTCTGCCTGTATGTACGTAACCCGGGCCGCGGAAGCCGGAGGGAGCCCGGGCCGCGGAAGCCGGCGGGTGCCCGGGCTGCGGAAGCCGGCGAGAGCCCGGGCTGGTTCTTCTCTTCCATCCATCCATTATTTCATTTTCTATCTGTATGTACGGAGCCCGGGCCGCGGAAGCCGGCGGGTGCCCGGGCTGCGGAAGCCGGCGAGAGCCCGGGCTGGTTCTTCTCTTCCATCCATCCGTCCGTTATTTCATTTTCTGCCTGTATGTACGGAGAACGGGCCGCGGAAGCCGGAGGGAGCCCGGGCCGCGGAAGCCGGCGGGTGCCCGGGCTGCGGAAGCCGGCGAGAGCCCGGGCTGGTTCTTTTCTTCCATCCATCCATTATTTCATTTTATATCTGTATGTATGGAGCCCGGGCTGCGGAAGCCGGTGAGAGCCCGGGCTGTTCTTCTCTTCCATCCATCCGTCCGTCCGTCCGTGCATCCATCCACGCCTCCCCGCCGCCGCCGGCCCAGACACATTGCAAATTCACAACGGTGGATTATTATTATTATTATTTTTTACGCGGCCAGCAGGGGGCGCCGCGCACGCTCGTGAACTTTGCATTTAAATCGGTGGGGTGTATTTGTCTTTTGCCTGTTTTTTTTCTCACTCAATCGTGTATTCCCTCGGCTGGCCAGCGGGGGGCGCCACGGCGGGGACACGGGTGAGGGCTCATGTGGGCAGACCGGGTACCTTTCATCTGTTTGGGGTGAGTGCTTTTTTGACATTTTTTTTCGTTTAGTCTCGTTCCGTTCTTTCCTTCAACCGGCCAGCGGGGGGCGCCGCGCGCGCGGACCGGCGGCCACCCCTGTCCGCTCGGGGACTTTGCATTCAAATGGGTGGGGTGTTTTTGATTTTTTGCCTTTTTTTTCCTTCAACCGGCCAGCGGGGGGCGCTCCGTCCCGCTTACTTTTGCCCGACGGGAATTGTTCCTTGTTTTTTTTATCCGAAAGGACACACGGAATCTGCACCCCCGCAGTGGCGTCAGGCGGCCACCGGGGGCGCCGCTGCGGGGATCCGGGGGGGCGCCCGAGCGCCGCCTGCCCGTCCGCTGGGCCAAGGGGGCCGGGGCGGGTCACGCCCCGCCGTTCCCCCCCGAGTGGCGCGGTCCGAGAAAAACTCTGGCCACCGGGGAGCGCCGTCGGGTGGCGCGGGGGCGCCCCCGCCGCCCGCCGCCTCCCCCCGCACGCGTCGGGCCTCCTTCCGGGCCCCCGCGGGATGTGGGACGCGGCCGGCGAGCGTCGGCCTCCCGCATGGAAGTGTCGCGGATGAGTGCGGAGCGGGGCGTCCGTGGCTGGCCGGCGCTTCCAGGGGTTCGGGGAGGAGAGTGGGAAGCCTGGGTCGAGCGCGCCCTCGGCCGCTCGTGTTGCTACCCGCCGGAGCACACCTCCGCCGGATCAGTAGGTACCAACGAGGCGAGCGAGAGAGCCGGGACTCTGTCCGGGGCCGATAAGCCTGGTTCCATGGAGCTTTTGTGAAAGGACCCGTGACAGAAGATGCGCGGAGCTCAGAGATCGGCATGGACAGGGCCTTCTTGCATTCGATTTTGCCCAGGCAGGGCTCCACGAACCGGGTTCCAAAAAGCAAAATTGTTTGGAGCTCCGGTGAAAGGGCTCGTCACAGGATAGCCGTGGAGCTCATATAACAGCATGGGCAGGACCTATGAGGCCTATAAAGGGTCCGCGACGGGCGTCCGTTGGAGCCCGACGTACGGCCCGGGCACGTCTCCTTCTCCCCCGGAGGCAGCGCCCCCCAGCGGGCCAAATCGGGTACTGCAATTTGTGGAAGTCTGGCCGATGAGTGTGGACCGGTGTTCCTCAGGCTGGGAGGCACTTCCAAGGCCTCGGGGAAAAATTGCAGAGCGCACCGCGAAAGTGTCGCGCACGCCTCCTGTCCCACTACGTCCGAGAGAACTCCTCAGCGAGATTTACAGGTGGTGGATGGATTACGGTATGGAAACAGTGAACCGAATGATATTTAGAGCTCAGGTGAAAGGGCTTGTGACAGGATAGCCGTGGAGCTCGGATACCAGCATGGGCAGGACCATCTCCCCGATGGGGCCTATAAAAGGTCCGCGACGGGCGTCCGTTGGAGCCCGACGTACGGCCCGGGCACGTCTCCTTCTCCCCCGGAGGCAGCGCCCCCCAGTGGGCCAAGTCTGGCACTGCAATTTGTGGAAGTCTGGCCGATGAGTGCGGACTGGTGTTCCTCAGGCTGGGAGGCACTTCCAAGGCCTCAGGGAAAAATTGCAGAGCGCACCGCGAAAGTGTTGCGCGCGCCTCCTGTCCCACTACGTCCGAGAGAACTCCTCAGCGAGATCTACAGGTGGTGGATGTATTACGGTATGGAAACAGTGAACCGAATGAAAATTACTCTTTTATTTCTTCAACCCGATCGATGTGGCACCCCGCGCCCCGGTGGGGAGGGACGATCGCTCGGCCGGAACCCAGGGGTCTCGGCCGGCTCCAGGCGAACCCGACCCTCCCTCTGCCCACGGCGCGCCCGGAACCCCTCCGCCCGGTGAGGGCGTCCGGTTCCCAGGCGTCCGCCCGAGCGCTCCGGTTTCCGGAGCCGGGCGGGCCCCGCACCCGTACCCCGTGCGGCGCGGTCTGCTCCGTCCGCCGGCACCCGCAGGCGTCCGACGCCGCCAGGGGTGCCGGGGAAGCGTCCCCCTCGCCCAGCGAAGGGCGCTCGCCCCCGGACCCCGGCGGAGCACACGATTTCCCAGGAACCGAATGAGCGTTGCATCGAGATCCGAGGACGCGGCCAGCCCCGACGGCCACTCCTCGCAGCCCCAGGAGAGGGCCCTGCGCACCGCCCCCGCTCCGGCGAGGCGGCCGCACGGAAGGGTTCGCCCGCCGGGCCTCCCCCGCCGCGGACGGGAGGGCCGGACGGGGCGGAGGTCAGAGCCAAAGAGAGAGAGAGCGCGGGAGAAGGAGCCGAGTCTGGCGGCAGGGCGAGAGAGAAGCGCAGACTCGGAGCGAGGCCGGCAGGAGACCGTCCAGGAGACGCAGGGAGAGCGGGAGGAACTTTTCGGAGGGAGCCGGCGGAAGCCGAGGTCGCCCGTGCGCCAGGTGGCGGCATCCCGGAAGGGCGACGGAGCCCCACGAGATGGAACCTCTTTACACCCTTTCACCCCCCCCGGGACAAGATGAAACCTGTCAGGCATAGATCGGGATGAGGTGGGGCTGGGGGCAGTTGCTGCCGTCCCAGCGAAAAAAACCACCCCCCAGGACGGCTTGCACCGGTTTCCTAGCGAACAGGTTGTTGGGTGAGGCGAAAACAGGCGAAATCGAGCGTGGTGACGTCGCCCTCCCCGGGGTGTCCGCCCGACGGCGCGGGGCGGCCTGGCCCCGCCGTCCACTCTGACTCGGAGCTTCCCAATCGGCCCGACCGGGGACGGCCGTCCTCCTCCTCCCGTTGCCCTTTTCCGAGGGCCCGCTCGGCTTGAGACCCTCCCCGGTCCGCCCCGCTGCGCGCCGGCGGACGGAGCCCGGTCCGGCGGACCCGCCGCTTTCGAGACGGCGCGCGCCGCGGCCCCCGACGTTCGGGCGCGCGCCGGCCGATACCAAGAGCTACCTGGTTGATCCTGCCAGTAGCATATGCTTGTCTCAAAGATTAAGCCATGCACGTGTAAGTACACACGGCCGGTACAGTGAAACTGCGAATGGCTCATTAAATCAGTTATGGTTCCTTTGATCGCTCGACCCCGTTACTTGGATAACTGTGGTAATTCTAGAGCTAATACATGCCGACGAGCGCTGACCCCCAGGGATGCGTGCATTTATCAGTCCAAGACCAATCCGGGGGTTCCCGGTGGGTCGGCCCCGGCCTCCCGCCGCCCCCCGGCCTCTCTGGCGACTCTAGATAACCTCGGGCCGATCGCACGTCCCCGTGACGGCGACGACGCATTCGGATGTCTGCCCTATCAACTTTCGATGGTACTTTCTGCGCCTACCATGGTGACCACGGGTAACGGGGAATCAGGGTTCGATTCCGGAGAGGGAGCCTGAGAAACGGCTACCACATCCAAGGAAGGCAGCAGGCGCGCAAATTACCCACTCCCGACTCGGGGAGGTAGTGACGAAAAATAACAATACAGGACTCTTTCGAGGCCCTGTAATTGGAATGAGTACACTTTAAATCCTTTAACGAGGACCCGTTGGAGGGCAAGTCTGGTGCCAGCAGCCACGGTGGAAGGAGGTGTGTCAGAGCTCTGCACTAGAAGGGAGAGAAAGCTTGGTTTCTAGCAAGTATTCCCGGGGATTTTCCCCCCAAAACCATGGACCCTCCTGGGGAAGGTGGTCTGGAGGGGCCCCTGCCGGGACCTGGCCCTGGTCCCCATTCAGTACCATCAGAAAGGCAGGTGGCTGAAAATGTTATGGAAAAAGAGTGTTTGCATGCAGCAAACGAATACACAGACCTGCTGCAAAGTCTGGAGGAGGTTGAAGCACAGGTCAGTAATCCGGTGGAGCCGGGTGCACCATTGGGAAAGCCCCAAAAGGTATGTGCCGAAGTACCTGGGGTAGCTTTGGTGCTGCCAAGTGGAAGGCAGCTAATACCCCCCGAGTATGTTACCCCCCCCCTTCTGCTGTGAAGGAGTCTGTTGCAGAGGTGCAGTTGGAGCCAGCATGTGGCCCGGTGAGCAGTAGTCCGGTGCTGCTTTTCCCAGCAGGTGTGGAAAGTGTGCAATCAGCAGTGGAAGAGGTGCACACACAGGGAATGCTGATGCTGGAATCCAGGATGGCTGCTGTGGGGGAAGCCAATATTGAAGGTACAGTGATTGAGAATGATGCTGTTTGCCAGGGGCTGGTGCACCAAACACTGGTTAGTACACTGTCAGATGACATGGATGTGGGTGCAATCGATCAGTGTCTTTCACAAGGTACTGTTGCAGGGGTGTCTGCTGAGACTGTTGGAGTGAAACCTCCCCATGATGAGGATAAGATGTCTGCATCATTAATATCTGACTCTGTGGATGTTTCTTGTATTATGGGAGAAGTTGCAGCACCCCAAACTGCTGAGGAGGAGTCTTCAGGTCCCCCTGTAGTGCCTGTGTGCATTGCAGACTTGGAGAAAGAGGTCCAGAGGATAAAGAAATGGATTACAATAAAATAAAAAAAGCGCAATAGTGCTTTTAGCAGGGACCGTGCTATTTTTACTGCAGAGGTAATGGAGTTGGAGGAGAAGTTGAAAAGTGTCAGTGAGAAGCTCGATGTTGCCTTACAGTCCCAAAGTGCTTTAAGTGCAGAATTGCCTCCGAATTGTGAAGCTCAGCGCCCTGCATCAGAAGTAGAGGGAGAGGATCCGACATACTCAGCCATTAGGAAGCTGGAGGGTGATGAGTCATGTGCATTACAGATCCCTGCTGCAGAGGAGAGAATGGAGGTTACTATGCCAGTTGTGACAAAGACATTTGGGGACATTGAGCCTGCATATAGCATTGGGCCTGGGCATGATGCTGAGGCGTTACCAGGTGCCTCCTCTAAGGGCATTGCCGATGAAGCAGACCTGGGTATAGGTAAGGCTGTGCTTAAAAGAAATGCTGTTGTGCTGTTGCCTAAGATTGATTTATCTAAGTCTGCGCAGGGTATGCCGGTGCTTGACAAATCAGATCTAAGTGTTCCCAAGAGGCATTTGGTAGAGACCATTTTTGGGGATTTGGAAGTCCCAGTCAGAGCTTGGGGTGCACTTTCCCTTTTGGAGAAGAAAAATAGTGCTAGTATTAGCCCTGTGGGGGGTGCGGATATGGGTAGTGATACTGGTGGTTTGGATAGGTCTGGCCAGGTTCCAGCTATGCCTCCACCTGTTGCATCTGAATTGAATACCAAGAAGTCCCCTCTGTTGACCACTGGGCAAAATGTGGCTCAGCCCGCTGTGGTTGTCCCTGAGAATGCTTCCTATGCTAAGGTAGTGTCGGATAGGCCTCCTGTTAGTAATTTGGGTGGGGGTGGGCTCCCTAATAGTGGTGGCCAAATGGCTAAGCGCCGTAACGCGGTCCAGTTAAAGTGGGTGGGTGAGGGATCGCCCCCTTCAAGGTCGGAGTTTTTGAAGGCAGTGTTTAGCATGGGGTTTAAGCCTAGTGACCTCTTTGCCTGCATCCATCCTGTGGGGTCTCCCGATTTTGACTTAAGTTTTGAGGTGTACAATGGCCTGCAGGTTTTTTGGAGTATGTGGGGGGCTGTAAAGAACTTAGAGCCATGGATAAACTACAAGGCATTCGCTATTACAAGGAAGGAGGTTGTGAAGGTCACCATTCTTGTAAGAAACGAGTCTGTCAGTAGTGTGGACCTGGCCTATTGGTTGTCACGGTTTACGGAGTCCATGGTCACCCCATTGTCTAAAGCCCCAGGTGAAATGGATGTATGGGGGGGTGCATGGGAAGGGAAGGTCCGTCTTAGAAATGGGGTGCACATCCCCTCAGCGGCATACATTGGGCGTAACCGTATACAATGTTTCTACCCAGGTCAACCCAGAATGTGTCACCGCTGTGGGGATTTAAGGCATTTAAGTCGTGACTGCCCTGTATTGAAATGTTCCAGATGTAATGCGCTTGGCCATTTAGCTGGTGACTGTGGGAAAATTGTCTGTAATTTATGTGGAGTGGAGGGGCATACTTTTAGTAGATGTGGAATGGCTTTCCATAATTCCATGTTAGATGAAGAGATGGGGGCGGTAGCACAGAGGGTAGAGGAAGATGATCGCCAGGCACCTGTGTTGCCTCTGGCAGCTGCCCAGGTGGTAGCAACATCTTCTGTTTTGAGTGTCTCGAGTGAGGTTGCTGGGGGAAGTTCTTTCGGAGGTGGTGGGAAAGCTGAGGTTGAGCCTTTTAGGTTGGTTGTTGGGTCCAGGAGAGGAGGAAGAGGTAGGGGTAAAAGGGATGGTGATGATCTTATTTTGTCAAACCGGTTTGGGGCATTCTTAAGTGAGGAGGAGGAAGAAGAAGGGGAGATTGTTAGGACTGATAATGGGGATTTGGTATTGCAGACCAGAGTAATGAGGTGGAGGAAGGTTTCATCTCATGCTACTTCCCCCTACCAGGTGGCTTCGGGGTCAGGAGGTGGTAAGGGTAAGAACAAGGATAAGGGAAAGAGGAGGAAAGTAGCAGGGGTGGCTTCTAGCAAGTTGGAGGATTTCTTGGTTGAGGGGAAGGTTAGTCAAACTGTGATGACAGTAGAGGAGTTAGCTCCTGCGGTGCAGAATTTGACCCATAAGGAGGTGGGGGCCTCCCCTTCCCTTCCTAACCCTGGTTCTATACCTGCTGTTGTGCAGGGGACTGGAATGGGAGATCCTTGTCAGCCTCTTTCTGTAGCTCCTACAGTGTTGGAGGTTCTTCCCACCTCTGGTGCTCCAGACCCTTTAGGTTCTGAGGGGGGTTTGGGTGCTTCTAATGGTTGCCCCAGTGGGGTGGTTGATATATCTCTTGAAGATGGTAATATTGCTATGGTTCCTTCCTCCCCTGTGCCTGATGAGGGCTCTTCCTCGGATGAGGAAGTATTCTTGGAAGGTGACTCTCTGCCGGCTGGGGTGAGCATGAAGCGGTGGGGGTCATCAGATGAAGAGTCCCAAAAACAAGTAAAGAAGAAGTGAGCTGAGTCCTACTTCTACAGCCCTGAAGGATGGCTCCCCAGCCCATAAGATTTGCCACTATTAACGTGGCTTCTATTCTGTCAGAACGTGCTCGTCACATGGCCTTTATTTATTTCAACACGCTTGTGGTTGATTTTTTATTTTTGCAAGAGACTAGGGTAGGTCGACTTGCCGATCTTCACAAGGCAAAAGCTGAGTGGAGACGCGGTCCCTCCTATTGGTCTCTTGCGGCCGAGCCGTACGGTGGGTTGGCGGTTCTTTTTACCGGCATGGTAAACATCCAGCGGGTCATTGAATTACAGGTAGGCAGGTGTATGATTTTGGATGTCAATCTGAAGGGGCATGACCTGAGGCTTATAAATATTTATGGTCCCCAAACTAAGTGGGACAGGAAGTGTCTCTTCAGGGAGATAAAGCCATATCTTTTTTCAGCCCGGCAGGTGGTTTTTGGTGGTGATTTTAACACTGTCCTTAGGCCAAAAGACAGGGGGGGGTTCAAAGACTACCCTGGGCTATGATTCCCTTTTTTTAGATAGCATGGTTAGACAGGCAGGCCTGGTGGATGTGCATATTCGCCACTCCCCAGACCTCACGGGTTTCACCTTTTTTAGAGGTAGATGTAGGAGTAGGATAGAAAGGTTTTTTGTTAAGGAGAATTTGAAAACTTCGGCTCCTGAGTTGAAGCCAGTAGAATTCTCTGATCACGTTTGCCTCTTTGCATCCTTGAATGCCTCAGAATCCCCTCAGAAAGGGCGGGGCCTGTGGCGTTTGAACTCTGAGCTCCTGAGGGAGGAAGAGATCAGACAGTCCTTCAGAGACTTCTTTGAATCTCAGGAGTCACTGTTGGAGGCTGGATGGAGTAGGTCTGAGTGGTGGGAAGTATGTAAAAAGAGAACTCGCAAGTTATTTCGCAACCTTGTAGCCAAAAAGAACTTGGTAAGGCAGAATATCTATCATGCCTTGAGGAAGAAACTTGATCTCTTGATTTCTGAGCAGGGAGATGGTGGGGAAATCTCCCGGGTGAAAGCTCGGATGAAGGAGTACCAGTATGACCGGCATGCTTCCTTGGTTCTGGAGAGGGATTATGGTAAATACCACTCGCCTGATCCCTACCAGAACTGCAGGAACTCGGTTAACTGTAAGGAGGTGAGGGGGTTGCGTGATGACCGGGGTGTCCTTCGTGAGGATAAGGAAGGCATTCTGGGAGTTGTGCGATCCTTCTACTCTGACCTTCTGTCTGAGAAGCCACTCATCAGAGAGAGGATGGAGCGGTTTCTGAGGGAGACTCCGGGGCTTGAGAGCCATGGCAGTGTTCTTGATTCCTTGGGGAGTGAGATAACGGTGGAAGAGGTCAGGATGGCCATAGACTCTTTGTCTATGAAGAAAGCCCCAGGACCGGATGGGTTAACCTCCGAGTTCTATAAGACCTTTGCTGACATCCTGGCCCCTCGTCTTATGGAAGTATTTAATGAGAGCCTGGGGGAGGGGTTGCTCCCTTCTTCCATGAGACTGTCTGCCCTTATCTTGCTTTCTAAAGGAAAGGATCCGTCTCGTATTGAGAACTGGCGCCCCATTGCTCTTCTTAATACAGATAGGAAGGTTCTGGCAAAGGTGCTTTTTACCAGGCTGATGGAAGTTTCCGGGCTTTTGCTTTCCCCCTCACAGCACTGTACCGTGAAGGGTCGGAGCACATTTAGTGCTGTCCTTGGCGTCCGGGAGGCCGTGGAACGGTGCCGTGCTGAGAGATGGGGAAAGTACCTGCTGGCATTGGATCAGTCGAAAGCTTTTGATAGGGTTAACCATGACTACCTGTGGGCTCTACTTGAATGGTATGGCCTCCCAGTGAGGGTGGTAAATTGGCTGCATATCATCTACAGGCAAGCTGAGAGCTTCCCTCTGGTTAATGGTTGGGTGGGCCCTACCTTTGGAGTGGATTCGGGTGTCAGACAGGGCTGCCCCCTGAGCCCCATCCTATATGTCTTTGCCATCGACCCCTTCATCAGAAGGCTGGAGGGTGGCATTGTAAGGGGGGTCCTGCTGAGCCCGGGTTGTCCTTTAAGGGTGGTGGCCTATGCAGACGATGTCACAGTCATCTTGTCAGACCCATCAGAGGCGGATGGTGTGATGTCGGCTGTCCAGGAGTACTCGGAGGCTTCGGGTTCTCAGGTCAACCAGGATAAGAGCAAAGTTTTCTGGATGGGGGAGGAGGGTAATGAGTTTGACCTTCCGGATGGCCTCCCCCTGGTAAGCCAGGAGATCAAAGTTTTAGGTATCAGATTTGGCCCGGGCGATTATGCCACCCGAAATTGGGATCTTAGGCTGGATGAGGCCAACCAGAAGGTAGAGCATTGGAAGAGATGGAAGTTGTCTCTCAGGGAAAGGGTTGATCTTATTAAGACTTTCCTGATCCCTATTTTTTTATATGTCAGTTATGTGTGCCTTTTGCCGGAATCTAGGTGGACCAGGATTTATGCTCTGTTTTTCCAGATGCTCTGGGGAAATAGGCTGAATCTAATCAAGAGGGTTGTCACCTACAGGTCGAGGAGG